>NC_089876.1:53644166-53945000 GCF_040182565.1 Anser cygnoides
AGAAAATGGGAGCCTAGGAGTTATGAGGAGGATGAGAGGGCTTAGAGAGGATTTATGTCTTAAATTGTATATGTAGACTTACTGTGTACCTTTGTTTACCTAGAAGTAATTCTTTACTTGTTTTAGGATGTGTTTTTTGTTTTGACTTATCATCTTCATCTCTTCCTTGATGTATTTAACCATTACATATCTACAAAATAAAGGTCTGTTTTCTGTAATAATATGGCTCCTGTTTCTAAAAAAATTTGAAGACCCTATAATCTTTTACATATGAGTATATTTTCACAACACACCCTAAGGTAACGCAGTGCTATTATACTGCTTTGATATTTGGGAAATTGGGACAAAGGGGGTCCAAAGTCAATAACCCATGATCATACAGAGCCACGCAGAAAAAGAGGAAATACTTATCTAAAATTCATGAATTAGCAAGAGTAAGTACATTAATGACCATATGGTACTCAAGTATCTAAGTCCCACGGAAGTGTCTCAGCTAAGTGGTCAGTTCTTAAATAATTATTGCTGATTCTACTTCAGACTGACTAAAAGCAGTGAGTCTGTAATGGTAATTGCACTGGTGTTGATCAGCTTCTTTCTGTGCTCTGATCAACCACAGAAGTGGACATCTGAAATTCATTTCTGGAAGAATGACCATCACTAGTACTGTATCAGTTGTTTGTATCTTCTTTTAAACTTAGGCCACTAAATCTGGGTATTTTGAATGGAGATTTTAAAGACAGAAATTTTAAACACAACAAGTATAAAAATATAGTGGAGTGAAATACATGCTTTTTGTAAAACTGCTTTATACAGTAATGCAGTGAGCTTTTTTCTCGTCTTCATCTCGTCCCCCACCAGAAAAGCATGAAAACAGCAGCTTTAGATAATTTGTCCTAAGCTTAATATTTAATGTCATTGATTTGCTTATAGTGCTTACCTATCACTTCAGTCAAGAGATGACCTTTACTGATTTTTCTTGAACACGAAGATGATAAATAGCTAGAGAAAAAGTCTAAGTAATTAGCTGTGTTGCACTCACTGACCTTTTAACCACTTGTCAGCAGCAATGAGCATTGCATCCCGCTGGGTCTTGTAGAACTCCACAACTCTGAAAGTAAATTATCAATTCCAAGTCATGATCCCACAGTGCTTCAGAGTCTGTTTCCAAAAGCAGAAACAAGGCTTTTCTACTTTAACAAATAAAATGCACGCTTGGTGGAAATATGAGTATATCCTAGATCAGCACAATACAATAATAATGTGTATATGAAACTTTGTATATGTATCAGAAAGGTCTTGAATGCTTCAGTGTCTCTCCAACAAAGCACAGATCAATCGGATAGAGGAAGTGCCTTTGTAGTTGCTTCTTAATATTTACAGGTCAGGGAAAATTCAGTACTAAACAATACATGATATCCATTCTATTATATTAGTGGATACAAGCCGTGTTAGCAACAGTAATTGCACAAAACAAGCATATGGAAGAAAATGAAGGACGTGTACTTCTGTAAAAGCACATAGTCGATATTGGTGCATTTGGGTTGAATTTCTGTAATAGGTACACAAGGAAATGATATCATAATGATATCATAAAGTAAAAAAATCATAAAGTAAAAAGCAAATCATATGATAAACTTGTCATGACTATCTGATGGCTTCCCCTGTTCTAACCCTTTGAAGCTACCGCCTTCATACTTTAACTAAAACTTCCAAATAATTCAGTATCTTACTTGGGAAAATGACCCTAACCTAAGTTTCAACAAGGACAAGTCTTGTAGTGTTACTACTTTTGTTGGCATAAAATTAGAGAGCTGTGATTCTGCAATGGTAGACAAGAGAAATGTTTGATACAGATTTCATAAATCAGGTGTAAAGGGGTTTCCTTCCCTGGGGATAAACTGTACTTAGTAAACTTACATTTACATTTTTGATACTCTTTGAACCCAGAGCTTTGATTTCTGCATGTATTTTATTGAACCTGATAGACAAACAACATGTATCTCAAGGACTCAGCTTATACCAATTGTTACACTCTGCAAGAAATGGTAAATCTTCTGCAATTTTTACTGCATCATAAATTGTCGTAACTTTTCTGCCTTTTTGTGATGTTCTTTCACTTTCATGTTGGAATGAAATTATAAGCACGAGACAAGACTTTCAAAGAAATTTAACTGCTCCAAACCACAGTCTAGCTACTAGTCAGGAACATGATCTGACATGTCAACTGACCCCAATGAAATCATGAGGAAATTGTACTCAGTTGTTGGGCCTAATCAATAAGTCACCTGACAGTGGGGTCTAGAAGGTTATAAAGGGTTGTAGCTAGCCTACTATAGTACTGTTTTCATCATTAGGTCAAGAGGAAGAACAGGTTTCTGGTTTGAATAAGGTTACCTCACTGTCAGGAAGAAGGTAGGGGGAAAAAAAAGATGTTTAAGATGTATCTTCTAATTGCTGAAAGTAGAGCTGAAGCATGGTCCAAGTTCCCCTACAAAATCTATCATTATGCTCTCATTTCTTTTACCTATCCCATAGAACCTAAAATGAGGCAAAGATAGGACTGGTATCTTTTTTTTTTTTATTTTTTTAGCTAGCGGTAGTTACAGTATAGTCAACAGTCAGATGCTCAGGGCACAGAAGTGGCTGTTGCAGTCAGACATAAGAAACTTTTTCATGCTTTTCTGACGTTCCTATTACAAGCCTTTACAATGCATAACATACTACCCCTTGATGTAGAAACTTGGAGTTCTAAGGGTATCTAAGTATGACATTTGAAATGAAGCATGGATACTTCCAGGAAAACAAATGAAAACTAATGTTGGTCACTGTAAGAAATGCCTCACTGAGTTAGACCCTGGACCCTCTGTCACCAAACGTGGTGATAGAGGAAATGTTTAGTGAGTCTAGGCGAACCTTGATGCTTTCTGTTCTCATTTCTCCAGCATCCCCAATAATTGGATTAAGGCTGTTAGAGGATGAATCACTGTTGAGTTAGGGAGGGAAGAATTCCCTTATAGACGCCATGCTGACTCCTGTGTAAGATTGTCTCAGTGATCTTAGTCTCTGTTATAGACCCTATCTAGCAGTGATGATATCTTCATTCACTGCCCTGTAGCTCCCAGGATCCTCTTCAGTTCTTTTCAGATGGGAGTTGCATAGTTGCTATGCCAGAGGACCAACAGATTGCCAGATTGTAGTGGTAGTTTACATGCCTTGACCTGCATTTGTGCAATTTCACACAGAGTTCCTTCAGCACTTCCATATGAATACTGCCAGTCTTGATGACCTGGCTTACCCCATTGGCCTAGGACTACTCATCTATTTACCTCAAACTGATGCATCTCCTCTGGCCTGTTCACTGCAAGGAATATTTTGTGTAGGTAACAAGAAGCAGCATGACAGATGATGGGATTCAGCACGTGACATGATCCTACCTGTCTATATGCTCCAAAAAGCCCTTTTCTCCCCATTGCTGAAGAAGCTGTGATATCATAATCTAAAGAAATAAAGCACACCATCAATACCATATTTTAAACTGGACTTTTCCACAATCATCAAAAGACATGTAGCCGTATCTTATTCAGAATTCCCCATGGGCAAGCAATTGCATGCATGGTCTCTTGGAGTCCTTTATAAACAGAGGTGGCAGCAGCAACAGACAGTTTTATTCCATGTTACAGCTGTCTCCAAGGTCCCTTAAGTATTTAGATGCTGGGGCAGGAGGAAGGAAGTGAATTGGAGAGCTAAAGGAAGGCAATGTGTGTTGCTTTACAGGAGTTTCTCCCACCCCATCAGTCTCTCTGCTTTAATACTGCCTCTATGATGAATTAGAGTTAGAAGATGAAGGTCATATCTAGATGTGCTTGATGTCTCTCTCCTTTACTTATTACTAATTATAAAGGGGCTGTAGATGGCTGACTGTGTTGCGATGCTTGTGTGCTGCCAGTAGTCTTTTAGCTACTGACTGTAATGAAAAATGGAGGGGGAGTACTTCCAATGTATGCTTCACATTGAGGTTTATCAAGTGAACCTACTGTCAAGAGAAAATAATTTAAATCTTGGTTCTTGAAATCTGATGGCTAAGGGCATGTTAGCTGAAGCAGTGGTGCTTTCCATGCACTAAGATACCCTCAACATCTGGTTGTAATTTCTTTGGTGGTCTCTCTCCTTTGGCAAAAATGACAACGCACGTTTTTATAACTAAAACTGAAAAGTGCAGAGCAACTATAAAATCTATTTGTTCTTGGTTTCCTGTATCTTGAAATATGTTATCTTTTCTCAATACAATTCAGTTAGCAGTTTAGTACTTGCCTGTGTGAAAGTGCTGGTGTGCATTGTTGAAACCTGAATGTGTAGAATAACTCTGTCGATAAGAGGCTTGGGACCTGTCAGAAAACCTATTCTCAACCTAGAAGAAATAAAAAAAATTACTACAGGAAATGCAATATGCTAATCTTTAAGTTATTGTTTAACTTATAACTGGAAAACCTGTAACCATTTCACTGACACTGTAAGGATCTTTTATGCATTTATATCTTCGTACTGCTTAAGTCCCAACTTCAAGCAAATTGCGAGCTAAGTATCAGTCATGAGAAAAAAATAAATAAAAAGGGCTTTTAATGCTCATAGTTGCTCCCTAGTTCTGGGACTTCAGGATGCATCCCACATTTGTAGGCTTTTCTCTGCAACCATAAAGATTACATGAATCAAAGGCAAGGAAAGGTGGATTATTCACATAACCAAAATCATGAATTCTCAAGTTTTATGGAAAAACAGATAGGAACTGACAAACAGGCTTGCTCTTTTTGCTTGCTTTCAGCACTGCAGAATAAACAGAATCTACACTGATAAACTAGGCTGTTATTCATTTCAAGGTTTATGACCCATTTTTACTCAGATTGTCTGGAGTAGTTATTTGAAGAAAAATAGAATCAGTAAGCTCAGACATGTCCTTGACAAAGATAAAATTGCATCATGCCTTTTTGTAGTTTCACTTCTCAAAGTGTAATCACACTTAGCATCGTGTTGTCTCCCCACTTCCTTGGGGATGGAGTTACAATCCACTAGCTGCCAGTGCAGAATTCACATTACTTTATGTCTATCAGAATAGTAAGCAGAAGTGAGTTAAAAATCAAACAAGTCAATCTGTGTGTAATTGAAAACAGCCAGCTTAATTTTTCAGGTGCAGACAACCTGTAAGAACTCTAAAGCTTGCAGATAAGAGATCAGTATAATGCTACGCTTGTTGAGAATGATGCCATCATTTCTCTTTTATATTGGAAGTGCAGGGAGTCTGCAGGAATGGTAAGAGAGAGGAGAAATGGTAAAAGAAGACAATTTCTTAGGAGTTGCAGGAACAGAGCTGCAGCCCAGCATCTCAGTCTTTCTGCCTACGTGGTGCTTGGAAGACTGGGCTGCCTGGGTCGAATGGCCTATCAGTATCAGGAGGGAAACTGAATTTGAAGTAAAATAACTGTCAAGAGATTACAAGAAAAGCGAGCAAACTGAAGAAAAGTACTTTCTAGAAATGAGTAAGTATTAGATGAAAAAATTGACATGTCTGATCATGTCAGAGGTAGTATTAGTCTTATGACATAATCAACACACAATGCTGAGCGGTCTGAAGCTGGCCTTACCCAGATGAGAGAATTTTAGAGAAAGAGTCAGTCCTGATAACTCGGCCATCCAAATCCATTGAGAGGAAAGTTGGAGCCCACGGCTTGGAAGAAAAAAAAAATTCAAGTTGCTAGTATGAATTATGGAAGAATTACTTTCTTTGCTATGAAGACAATTATTTCTTAAAAAAATATTTTGCTAGTAAATATTTCAGATGGATATTCAAAGAACAAAATGCAGTAACATGCTGACAAATGTTTATTTAGACCAGCTGTCTGAGATGTGATAATGTTCTAGGAAAGTCATCAAGAATCAACGTTGTTACTTTTTGATGCTTAGCCCACTGCTCTGCATACAAGTGCTCAATTCAAGTTTTGGTATGATGCCATAAGTAGGGAGACAAATAATGAATTCTCTGACAAGGTTTTTAGGGAGTGTACAGAAAGATGTTGTAATTTTTAAGGTGGGACACAGCAGCTTTTAGCTTTACCTTTAAAAAAAATATTAAGCGTATGTCCAAATTTTGATCGTACCGAGTTCAACACACTTCTACCTTATGAGATATTCTACTACTTTTACACATTTTCCACTCACACTGTGTAGCAAAGCTAAACAATGCTATTCAATGACTTTGTAAGTGAAGCAATTTTATTGCCTCCTCCCACAAAAACACATTTCAAAACAAAGTATTACACTTTAGCTTCTACAAAAGTTTAACTGCTTTGATAAGACCAGCTTTTCATTCCTAAAGTTAGATGCTTGAGCAGATTGTGCTGCTGCAGATCCACGTATGAAGACAGTTAACTGCTATCATTACCCATGTGGGGAAAATTCAAAGGGAAGGAGGGAAGCTGCCTGTCCAGTACTACTTCCTGTGCTATTTGGGAGAACTCTCTTGGAGTCTCTAAAAGGCAAAGGGGTAGAAATGAGATGCAGTAGATTGGAAGTAGGTGGTCTTCCACTGAATGGAGAAGTGACTGGGCTGAAAGGCACATTAAGAGGCTGCTATTTTTAAGAGGCTGCTTCAGTGGCATATTTGTTTTGCTCTGCAGGCAAAGTCTTTGCCACTTTCTTAATAGTGAAGGAAATTCTGTCCTTTGTAAAGCTTGAGGAATTTAAACTGCCGTGATTAACTGGCTGATGCAATAAAATACCACAAAGGGGACAAAAACTGAAAGTAGCAATAGACTGCTAGGCCTGCAACTAATTTGGAAGGACATGAAAAAGAGCATGCAGGAAGATTCATGGTTCAAACCTTAGTTCTGTTTGGGACAAGAAAATGTGCTACTTAGTATAGAAGACAGATTACCTTTTCAAACTGAAGAAAGTAGTAAGGATCATCTTCTATTATAAGGAAATCATATTTTCTTGCAAGCTGAAGAAAGAAATGAATACAAAGAAAAGATTCATTAAAATGTAAAGACGGTAAATTCAGTTATTTCTATACTCTGGGCCTATTACCAGGACCATACCATGATCCCACTCATTCACTATGCACAAGACCCTATCAACAGAAGGTTTTACATGCCCAATTTGGAGCAATTTCAACAGTAGGCATAGTGCCTGCAGTGGAAGGACAGGTATGTAACTGAAGGTCTGTTCCATGTAGTGTTTAAACTGTACAGTACACTTGGAGTAAACCCACTCTGAAGCCCATGGCAAGAGTAGCAGCCAGCAATGGGCTACTACTGAAAAAAAATATTACCTAATGCATAGTATACTTCTGCAGAGTTGTAATGAAAGAGATTTTACTTTGAAACAAGTTATGGGAAGAATATCTACTAGACCAATAATGAGCCCAATGCCACATGTGGGGTATCCTTAACTGAAACAAGACTGACATTTATCCATTTCTACCACCAAGTTTCATAAAGCCCCAGCTATGTACCTGGTAAATCTCCTTCTTGCGCTCTGCGGTCAGAGAGTTGCCAGTTGGGTTGCAGCCATTTGGAATAGTGTATAGGAATTTGGGGAGACTGTGACTACGATTTTTTGTATCTTCTGGACTCCAAGTAGATAGAATTCCTTTCAGAGCTTTTGGAATAATGCCATGTTGGTCACTAGGAACATTAATAATGTTACAACCCAAAGGTCTCAGCTGTTGATAGGAGGAACAAAACTGTTATAATACCGTAATTCTTAAGTCTTTCTTTTGTCATTGTATCACTAGAAATTTTACAATACCAGTCTTTATGACTTTATATCTATCTTCAAACTCTGCTTCCTTGTGATTCCACGGGAAGCTTGCCTCAGCTTGCTGTGCAGCTTGTCAAACTTAGCATGTAACTCTTAATTTGCCCTGTTAAGCCACCTGAGGAAAAGTGGGTAACTAATGTCTAATTGGTGCTCTTCTATAGGAGATGTCATGATTTTGCAAGCAGAAAGGACAACTCACAGGAGTTGTGATCTCACTGATTTCAGGAGTTGTGCTCTCATGTTCTCAACACAGAATAAGTATTGAAACTTCATTTCCTGCTGACAATTTGCATTCTACCTAAGTGGAAGTGCCAGAACTATATGCTACTCCTCACTGACAAAGGGCAAAGAATCTGTTCTCAGTAGATATATTCAGCAATACAAAGGAGAATGAAATGATGCTACTGTAATGACATGTTGACAGCAGTATGAAAAGATACAGGAAAAATACGAACAAAAAAGTACACTGTCTCCCCTCCGTGGAATTTGAATTTGTACCATGTAGCTCAGCATTTCAATGTAAAAATGCAAGTTGCTGCCAAAGTATCTTTGATTAGCCAAACATATACTCAAATTTAGCATAGCCAACAATATCAAAATTCCTTTTGATGCAAAGGGAAACTAGACTGGAGTGGTATATCATCTATCCCGACTCTTCTTACAGTTCTTACGCATTTTTAGTTGACGTTTAATTATGTACTGATTATTTTTTCAGAGGTAAACTGTTATTTTTGTACAGTTATTATTAATTCACATTTTAAAACTCATGGATGTTCCATGCCTATTCCAACTTATGGGACTTATAGGTACAGTTTAAGTGTAATCAGACTATAAAATACTTCAGTTATAAACATGCTGACATGATGAAATTACCTACTTATAAATTTGTTTCCAACTGAGTAGGCTATGATAGCTTTCTTCCCAATCTCAAACATGACCTTCGTCCTAGGATTTAGAAAAGGACACTGTGTCCTGGCAAGAGCTTTTATGAATTAATGTTTATGAACTTAATCAGACTTATGAACTTAACCAGACTGACAGTAAAAACTCGATTCTTAGATGTGTTTTTGCAGTAAATACAGGTCATATAAGCCTGCAGATGTACTATATTGCTGTTCAAATGTAACATTCATAGCTTTGTTGCTTAAATACTTACAGCTGCTAGTGTCCCAGCGTATGTAGGTGCATCCAAAAGGATGTTGTCTCCAGGATTAATGAGCATTTCAAATACCTGTGAAAGAAAACAGTGTATTTTGGAAAGATTTTACATGTACTTCATAGTTCTGACTTTAGTGGGATTATAAATCTTGATTACGTATTAGTGATTCTCTAACAATTTAACTAAGCTGTGTAGAAAACAGATGAAGAATCAGCTTTCGAAACCAAATGAAGCCAGGTAATCAGTTAGGGAATAACAATTTGAAATGGAAGCAGTTCTCTATACAAATGAAACAGTGCTTCAGTTACAGAAGGGATCAACTAAGCAGCAGTGGACTGAAAAGGCTAAGTATTTAAGTCTAACACAATTAGAATTGAGCTACAGCAAAGCAAATAATGCATCAATTACTGCACTGCTTGAGTAACGTGAAATGTTATACTAGATCTTCTGACAGACTTTTTGGTTTATCCGAACTCAGGTATTTTTGACATGAGACTGCCCAACCTGTTCTACATTCTATTATCTTGTGTTGATAATATGTTGAGACGTACATTTAACAAACTACTCTGCATATTGTTATATACTGACACTTAATGCTGAGTATAACTGAACTGATAGAAGAAAAAACATCTCTTTGAAAGAAGTACATTTAACATACGGAGTTTTTGGTCTTACTTTGCACAAGCCTTCCTGGCTGCCAGTTGTGACGCACACTTCCATTTGTCCTTGCTCAGGACTATAGTTGGCTGTTGGGGGATTGTGTAGATTTCTCTGAAATTTCTTTAGCCAAGACAACAGTTCTGGAATCCTGAAACGTGAATAAGATAAGGTGCATCTAATATCTTATACAGGCCAAAGATGGGCTGCTTCTCTAAATCAGTGTCAAATCTAGCACACAGTTCAGAGTCTGATTTAACTGTCACTTGCTTTATCAAATAATGAAAAATATTTTTTATGGAAGAGCCGAAGAGATGAACATTTATAGCCTACAAACCAAACTATCTGGGTAGAAACGATTTAGCAATGATGAAATATGGATGGAGGCTAAACAGCGTCTTTTCCTAGGAATGATTTTTCCATACTCAAATGTGGCAATGTGACAAAGCTTGCAACACTTCTGGAAACAGGCTGTGGGCAGTAAGAAATCTGGAAATGGGTTCTTCAAAAATGTCTTAGGGTTCTGCAGGATGTTCATAACTGTCTGCATAATTGAGCTGTGACTTTTCCTAATATTTAAGTGAACACATTACTCATTAATGCCCTGTGTGCCTATGTAGGTACACAAGTATTTTTGCAAGTGTGTCAAAAACCTAATTTGGTGCTAGCTGTTGGAGAGTTTTTTGAGTGCTAAACTAACTTAATATATGCACTATTTATACTAAAAATGTCAATACTATAAATACTTCAATTCCACTACCACAAGTAGTATGGGTTGACTTCTTTAATACATGGTACCAAATAAGAGCAAAACAAACACTCCAAGATGTGGAAACTGTGCACTGCAATGCAGTATCATTTAATGAATGTCTTATTGCAAAATGAGTCCTTTTAGTGATTTAGGAGTCTGGATTCTCAAACACCAGCAGCAAGGAAATGCCCTGGCTTAAGAATTTTGAATATTAAATTATTCATCTACTCAAATTTCCACTGAAATGTAAATACTGAGGAAAACTGAAAGAAGTTAAAGCTGTTTTTGTGAAGATCAATTAATACAATAAAAAAGGATTTAATGATCCTTTGATTCCAGTATCTTTAAGTGCAAGCAGCCTTCATAGATACCCTGCTGAGGCGGAGTACTGAAGAGCCCTCTTCATCAAATCTTCCCCAATCTCAACAGCATTTCCATGTCCAATGGCAACAGTAGCCTTCTTAAATGGAAAAACATTAGGGTTTGGTGCCCCTCCAGCCAAAGAGATGAGAGATGGAGGAGACCTTTGCATCAATTCAGCTAGAGTAAAAGGAAAAAACCTTGATTACAATCTGATTATTGCAAGAGCTGCTCACACACTTTAGTCAGTATCCAATAATGGACCAGAGAAGTTTGTTCTATTTTTCACTTCATTGTTTAACAAGTCATGAATTGAAAAAGATGGTAACTCGTTTTAGCCTTGCCTTTCTCTGTGGTTTAAGAAGATGGGGGGTGGGTGGGGGAGGAACAACACCAAAAAATTCTCTTTAAAGTAAAAATAGCTTTTTTGCCTTATCTGGACTGTTTTTATACTATTAGAAAACTTTTTTTTCTGACTGATACCTCTAAGCTTGAGGAATTTAAAATCTTAATGGCCTTCTGTTTAGACTGATTTTGAATGATTGTTTTTATATTGTGCCTCATTTTAGTTAACATGGCAGTACACTGCTACCAGTGTACTACATCTATGATGACAGTGTTTCCATAAGGGAGTGGGAACTGTTCTGGCAGCACAGCTTTAGTGGCAGAGCCACTGTGTAAATAAGACAGTATACAGAAAATGTTGACAATTCTTGCTTTAAAGTCAGTTTCACAATCATTCAGATCCAATCTGTGCTCTGCTTGCAGCACAGACTGGACTGTACTTGGCAATTGCACTTGACTGCATTCAATCTAAGAGCTCAGAGTATGGCACTCATGCTGGCTTGATGCTTTTACATCAGATATGAGAGGACAGAGGATACCAAATCTGGTGTTGAGCCTCCTGATATCAGGTTTATTCTCTACTACTTATTAGCAAACTTGAGCATGGGGAGTTAATTCTTATCAGTTCAGCAGTATTGTTCATGTCTCTGACTTTTGGTTTTGTAAGATTTACTTTATCAAAACTGCAGTGTTGAAGTCTTTTTGTACAAGCCATGCTACTTAATATTTGTTATCATGTCTATCAATGTATCACTTAAAAGGTGAATAGAGAGTAACTAGAGTGAATTAGTTGACTTAGCTGTACCTGCATTAAATAATTTAAGCAGAGCAGTAAATGCCAACCCCTTGCCAGGAGAGGAAATTGACCCCTGAAGGCTTAACTACTGAAGTATGTCTCATGCTCTGATTCTGTCAGGTCCCCGTAGGTTTCAACTGAGTAAGCAAGTAGGCAGTTAACCTTTTCTATTTGTCACCCAGAAGACTATGTAACATGGTAGCCTAAAGATAGCAGTGTAATATAGAAAAGGAAAGTGTAGTAACAATGAGCTGGGGTTGGGGAATCTATTAGTAGGATACAGGAAAGTGAGGTGGGAAGAGACATGCTGGGACTGAATTTCAAGACATTAGCAGTTTTGTTCCTGGGCAATGAGTGTAAATTGAGTAACAAGCTGTGCCAAAAGCTCTGCTTCAGAAGCAGTAGCAGAGACTTTCAGGCACATGTTTAAGTGACAGAACAATGCTATTTCTTCTGTCCGGATGGGTTTCTGAAATGGTTTGAGGCAATTTACTTTTTTTTATGCCTGCCTGATGTCTCCAGTTTAAAAAAAAAAGTCAGAGCAGTTAACTGGCCTTGCAAATACCTGTCAGCTTACAGCACAATATTCTCTTAAGCCATTTCAAGTTGTTAGCCATGATACCTCAGCAAAGTCCAGAACACAATGATCTTCTTCCAGAGTCCCTACAAAGAAGGTACATACTCACTCAGAAGTCTTATTGGAGATTCCTTTCTTGCTGCGCTCACAGTCGTGATGAACCGAGAATAATTCATATCTGTGGGGAAAGAGCAGTTAGTTGGACATAAAGCTGGAAAAGTGCTTCTGGTATGGAAATCTGCCACAAGTAAAGCCTCCAATTTGTCATCTGCATAGATATGGCCTTTTGTAAATCGAATGTCAATTCATCCATGTTAAAATCAGTGTCGGATTTCTTCCGTTTGGAATTAGGTGTTTTTTCACTTTATGCACAGTGGTTACGTCACAGCCTCCCAGTGATGCTGGCACAGGGAGATTAGGCCAAATGCTGCTGTTCAGATAACAGCACTACGGCATTGATCCGGGAATTTGGTGCTTGGCTACTGAACAAATGTTGTGGTTTAACCCGGCTGGCAGCTAAACACCACACAGCCGTTCGCTCACCCTCCCCCCTCCCTCTCTGGGATGGGGGAGAGAAACGGGAAAGTGAAGCCGGTGAGTTGAGACAGAGACAGTTTATTAAGACAGGAATATAAGGAATATAATAATAACAATAATAATAATAATAGTGATAATGATAATAGTATTAACAATAATAATGTGTAAGAAAACAAGTGATGCACAATGCAATTGCTCACCACCCGCTGACCGATGCCCAGCCTATTCCCGAGCAGCCGGCCCCCCACCCCGGCCAGCCACCCCTATATATTGTTTAGCATGACGTCAGATGGTATGGAATACCCCTTTGGCCAGTTTGGGTCAGCTGTCCTGGGTCTGTCCCCTCCCAGCTCCTGCTGCACCCCCAGCCTGCTCGCTGGCAGGACAGAGCGAGAAGCCGAAAAGTCCTTGGCCTGGTGTAAACACTGCTCTGCAACAATTAAAACATCAGCATGTTATCAGCGCTCTTCTCATCCTAATCCAAAACATAGCACCCTACCAGCTACTATGAGCTACTTAACTCTGTCCTAACTGGAACCAGGACAACAAAAAAAAAGTCTTTCCCCTCCTTTTACTTTCCAGGTATTTTAAAGACCAGCTTACAAATGTACAGGTGTTGATAAGACCTTTGACACCCATCAGCTTTTTAAAAATGAGAATCCAGCTGAATAAAGCTGGATTAAGTATTGCATTTAATGTGCTTTAATGATTGCAAGCTAGCATTGAGTCACAACACTTCTCAAGTTAGAGGTGTCTGTTTTTAGGAAGGGTCGTTCAGGATGTCTTTCGAACTGCTACAGCCCTGTGTTTTCCTCCCTCTTCCTGGTGCCCAGGTTCAGATGATAGCAAAAAGCATTCCTGCAGGAGGCTTCTCGGCCTGCTCTCGCAAGAAAGCTATCTGCTTCCTAGAAAAGCATAGCAAGCGAGCGAAGGGCGAAAAGATCTCGTGATTTCGAACAGTATTTCAAAGCGTGCTTTTACCGAGCTCGCAGAAAAGTCACTCTGTAGCAACACGAACAACATGTTTGTAATTAGAACCGACCCGTCAGGCAAGAATGATTAAAAAAAGAAGTCACGCTTTCTGAAAACGCCGTTTCCAACCTCACCCCCCAGCAGCAGCAGCACGCCCTACGTGCCGGCATGCCTTAGCTTCGGGCACGGCTCCGGCCCTCCCCGCTCCCGCTTCCCCGCTTCCCGGCTCGGGGGCGGCACCGTCCTCCCCCGAGAGGGCAGGGCCGCGGGTACGGAGCCCGGGAAGGGACGGACGGACGGAGGGAGGCCGCTGCCCGCTCCCCTCGCTCCGGTGGCCGTTGGGGCAGGCACCTACCGGCGGGACGGGGCCCGGGACGGGGCCGGCAGCGGGCGGGTGTCGGCGGCGGCTGCCCGCGGTGCTGGGCATGTGCGGGCCCGCCCGGGGGCGGGCCGGGGGTGGAGGGGGGCCGGCGGCGTCCTGCCCGGGGGCTTCGGGACGTGGGTGGAGGAGGGAAAGGGGAGGGAGCAGAGGGGTCTGCCTGGGGCCGGGAGGGCAGGGGAATCTGGAGGCGAGGGGACAGACTGTGCTCCGCCTGGTCGCTATGGGCTCTCCTGGAGCTGCACAGCGAGAAGGAACTCGGTGGGTTAAAACACGGCAGAAGGGGTTTCATTTTCCAACCAATTCATGCTCTAATCCACTTGCGTTTTCACTAAAGTTTCCTCTGATAAAAGGGAGGGTGACAGATCAAAACTTGAAGCAGGACATCTAAAAGTAATCCCCCCCCCGATAAGTAGGATCTCAACACAGGTGCTGCACACTGATCGTGCAACGTGTAGCTACTGCTACATAGAAAGGCTCAGAAACGTGGCCTCATCTAGTCATGGCTTTGGGCTTTGCTCTTCAGCATGGTCTCTAAGCACTAATGCTGCTAAGTGTGCAATGAAAGAGAAGGAACTAGCTCTAAAGTATGGTCTGAAGAACCGATGCCAAAGACATATGAGATCAGGCACGCTTTGTAATGTGCAGGTCTTCCTAGTTAGCTTGGAGGCAAGAGTAAAAATGTTGAAAGAGGTGAGCACTGGAGCATCTGATGCTTTAAATCAGTAAATCAACAGGCCTTAAGGTGTCCTGTGTTTAAAACGCATTTTAGCTGGCACCTCCCAAAACCTGCTCTAGGGGAGGCTGAGATGTGTGAAATATTCCTAGCCAAAAAGAAGGTGCCATTGCAAGATACCATTTTTCCTCCTTCTCGGGTGACTTTCTAGTGTTAGGATCAGCTGACAGGCTTCCTAATTAGATGGAGTAAAGTGAAATATAAATGTGGTTCCCTCCTAGTTTCTGTAATGTGGGTGAGGAAGTGTTGTTTGCTTAATTGGTATGTGAATGCTGTCACACTGAAAATCATTTCTGACTTCTATGGCCTGAAGATTTCATGTTCAAGTTTAGGTAATTCCCTTCTAATAGTATGAAGGAGTAAAGACAAAAATAAATGAAAAGGATGTATAACTATTAATTAACGTATATATTAACAACCTGTAAGAAAACAAAGGGGTATATCGATTATTACTTTAAGCAACCCCAAACAAAATAACACCAGACCTCTGTGGGGAGCTGGCTGTGAAAAGACCAATTTAATCTGAGCTACTTGTTGTGTAATCTTGTTTTTCTGTTTCCAGGCTGTCAGTGTTGCAGTTCATGGCGCATACCAAAGCCCAGAGAAGTCCAAAAAAAGACTTCCATTGGTTTCTGTGGGCTTCGTTTGGTTGCTTAGCCAATTACAGTATCATCATATTGAGACAAATAAAAACAAAAATATGTGTACAAATGTTTGGATGCTTATCCCCTCTGAATTCATCTGGCAGATCTCTGCATTGCTGTTGGTATTCCTTAGCAACCACAGATCAAGTACTCTGTTTTCCTACTGTGTAAGAATAGTAATTTCCTTGCTGTCTTTGTGTCTTACATGCACACTGAGAACAATGGCTATTTGGTGCAAGTCTTAGGGAATTCATGAAGCAATTGGCTCCGCATCGGTAAGGCCTCCGAATGGATGTTTCTAGTGGGCAACATATCTTGTCTTCCTAAAATGTACTCTGCATCTCCCCAGGATCACTACATGCTGAGGCTTCACTAGGTCCAGTTACACATCTTAAAAAAAAAAAATGGGGGGGGGGGAGGACACAATCTAAAGCATTTTGAGTTGAGAACAAGGATATTTGGCAAATAATGTTGTTGCACTTTCTTCTTCCCTAAGGATTTAAATACCAACGATATTCCTTTTAAGAGGGCAAAGAGAGCTGCTTTGAGATAAACACCAAAATTCAATGAAAATGCTGTCTTTTCAAACATACCAATTTTACTATGAAGTGTAAATAACCTTAAGCTGAGGTTTCTGTAGCTTCTTAAAAACACATACAGTTTTAAAGCACATATATTCTATTCTGATTTGTGGCCTATTTGAAGTGATAACATCATATATGTTGAACATGATTCTGTGAAATTCTGTGAAAAATAGTGCCTACAGAGGACCTCGTCAGCAATAAAGCTTTGGGAAGCTTTAAAACCTGTGTTGGTGTTCATAGTGACAAAAATGTTGCCTTCGAAACCCTGGTGTGTGGGCTCGCACCGACTGCCACTGACCATGAGATGGCGCATAGGCACTTCATTTCCAGATAGTGAACTCCAACTAAATAAAAATTTCAGATAAAATCATATTGGCATATTTTATTTGATTGTAATTGCTTCACTGCAGGCGGTCTCTACCACTCGAAATTGAGTCCCACCTGAACAGCTTTGCTGTCTGCATT
The DNA here is from genome assembly GCF_040182565.1 of Anser cygnoides. Classification (NCBI taxonomy): domain Eukaryota; kingdom Metazoa; phylum Chordata; class Aves; order Anseriformes; family Anatidae; genus Anser; species Anser cygnoides. Next base: position 53,660,941 of record NC_089876.1, read on the forward strand.
TCAATTAATGGGTTAATTTTTGGCCAATAATGCTTATTACTAGATGGAGACAACAGAATTAGAAAGTGCTGTCAAAGTAGTGTAACGATGTGAAGGTGAAAATTTTACTATGATGAATTGGTATGGCTGCTCATGAGAAAATCGCATATGACCAGAAAATGGCTAAATGTGAGAACAGCCATTTTAAATGTCAGAAACAAATTGTTACTGCCAAAAGCTTCCTTCCACAGGAAAAATGCTGACTTTAGCAATGCTTTTGTGTTGCAGAAAGGCCCGTGTACAACAAACTGTCAGATGCGTGGCAGTTACTCTTGTAGCTTCACACCAGCCCAGAAGATCAGGAAGATTTCCTCAGCAGTGCACAACAGAGTAAATCGAGGATGTGAACAGCTCTTGACACAGTTATTATAAAGACCAGAGATACCTCTCTTTCCTGAGGGAAATTAAAGCTACTGGGAGAGTTCTGGCTCTGTCTGGAGTGAACTCATGGAGGAGATGTGACATGTTGTCCTTTGGCTTGCAGATTACTTGGTAATTTCCCGACTCTTTCTTGGACTTCACCATAAGCTCTTGAGAAAGTAACCCTTTTATTCTTCCTTATGTAGTGCCTATACAGTGGGACCCTGATTTTCCTGGCACCTAATCAAAGGTACTGTACTTCAAGTATGATGCTGTGACTTGCTCCTCTTCCTCTCCTTTGAAGCAACCCCATAGTAGAACTTACAGTATTTTTTTATCCAGGTTTTGAGAACTCAGTGCATCCTAAAAATGGTGAGGGACTTAGTTATAAATCCTACTGCCTATTCAAATGCTATTGAACAGCAGCCTAGGCTCACCTGTATGCCGTTACTGCCAGCTTAACAACTTACAGTTAGGAGGACATTCTTATTGTCTCAATGTGCTTTCTGTTTGTGCTCATTTTCATAGAATCATAGAATATCCTGAGTTGGAAGGGACCCTTAAGGATCATCAAGTCCAACTCTTGATACCGCACAGGTCTACCCAAAAGTTCAGACCATGTGACTAAGTGCACAGTCCAATCTCTTCTTAAATTCAGACAGGCTCGGTGCAGTGACCACTTCCCTGGGGAGCCTGTTCCAGTGTGCAACCACCCTCTCTGTGAAGAACCCCCCTCCTGATGTCGAGCCTAAATTTCCCCTGCCTCAGCTTAACCCCGTTCCCGCGGGTCCTGTCACTGGTGTTAATGGAGAAAAGGTCTCCTGCCTCTCGACACCCCCTTACGAGGAAGTTGTAGACTGTGATGAGGTCTCCCCTCAGCCTCCTCTTCTCCAGGCTGAACAGGCCCAGTGACCTCAGCCGTTCCTCGTACGTCTTCCCCTCCAGGCCTTTCACCATCTTCGTAGCCCTCCTCTGTACACTCTCCAACAGTTTCATGTCCTTTTTATACTGTGGTGCCCAGAACTGCACACAGTACTCGAGGTGAGGCCGCACCAGCGCAGAGTAGAGCGGGACAATCACCTCCCTTGACCTACTAGCGATGCCGTGCTTGATGCACCCCAGGACACGGTTGGCCCTCCTGGCCGCCAGGGCACACTGCTGGCTCATATTCAACTTGCTGTCTACCACGACCCCCAGATCCCTCTCTTCTAGGCTGCTCTCCAGCGTCTCATCGCCCAGTCTGTATGTGCAGCCAGGGTTTCCCCGTCCCAGGTGCAGGACCCGGCACTTGCTCTTATTGAACTTCACGCGGTTGGTGATCGCCCAGCTCTCCAACCTATCCAGATCCCTCTGCAAGGCCTTTCCACCCTCATTCGAGTCCACAACTCCTCCAAGTTTGGTGTCATCAGCAAACTTGCTCAAAATACCTTCTATTCCTACATCCAGATCGTTTATAAAAATATTGAAAAGTACCGGCCCTAAAATGGAGCCTTGAGGGACCCCACTGGTGACCGCCTGCCAGCCTGACGCAGCCCCATTTACCATAACCCTTTGGGCCCTGCCCGTTAGCCAATTGCTCACCCATCGTATGATGTTTTTATTTAGCTGTATGGTGGACATTTTGTCCAGTAGGATCCTATGGGAAACCGTGTCAAAAGCCTTGCTGAAGTCCAAAAAAATCACATCAGCTGGTTTCCCTTGGTCCATCATACGGGTGATCTTATCATAAAAGGAAATCAGGTTAGTTAGGCAGGACCTACCCTTCACAAACCCATGCTGGCTGGGACCAATGACTGCTTTGTCCCCCAGGTGAGCCTCAATAAGTTCGAGAATTTTGCTATATTTTCTTTCTTTTTTTTTTTTTTTTAACCGCTGGCTCCTTATTACACTCCACAGACTGTCAGATGAAAGTAACAGGACATCCATGGTATTCATAATATTCATAGCAGCTGTCAAATTATACTGTCTTAGTAAGACTCAGGGTTCTGCAGATTGACAGCTGTGGCTTGTCTGTTTCAAGCAGCCCTCTGTGCTTGAAAGGTCATTGCACCCAGATGTGAAGCAGTCTTACTCTTGGATTACTGATCTGTTTTTCTGTACCGGGGCTGCTGTTGTTGCTTCCATCTTTGCCTTTTTCTAGTCAAGCAGAGGAGAGAGCACTATCTAGAAGTAGTTCTAGATATTCTAGTACAGATTCTAGAGAAGCTGGCTTTCACAGTAAGGTCTTCAAAAGGACTTGCTTGTTCTAGAAGGTATTCCTCTGATTGGATGTCTAATGAAATGAAATGGTTTTCCTAGGCATGCTATGGACACTTCTGTGCTTAAAAGAGGAGAAAAAAGCCAGACGTGGGTGATATTTTTCAGATCACTTTGCCCATGTTGTAAAAACTGAAATTGAACAGAGTAACAATCAATAATGCATCCAGCTAATACATTGCCATATATATGAAATGAATCGTAAGAAATGAAATGACTTTGCCTGACAATCTTGAGATAAATGCTGTTCCATAAAACCTCAGTCTTGTCAATTTGAATCTATATTATGGTGAAACAGCTGCTGATGTGAACTCTATTGTGTAAATCTCCCAGGAAGTGGATATTCAGTATTATTTGCGATATACGGTATTCCCTGGGTTAAGCCTTTATTGCATGTTTTCATTTAGTAGGTGAAAATTTTTCTCCTCTGGCCCCGTGTGCTTTATTCCTAGTAAGATCCTATGTTTTCTTTTGAATGAAGCAAGAGTGGCATGGAATAAGGAGTGATCCTAAAGGCAGGAATGAGGTTGTGGAAAAGCAATATTGTTGCTTCATTCTTTTCATTGCCTGGAGAAAAGATATTTCATAGCTGTGGTAATAACTGATGTGCTGTATTTGCGTTTTGAAGTTTGGCTATTCTAGTCACCACTGAGTAGTCTGCTTTCACATTTAATCTAGTGTTCTTCAGACTGCTGAAGGTACCTTTTCATTGCTGTTAATTCTTGATTAGAATTCAGCCTTTTGTAAGAATGTTTATCTTGGGCATTTATCTATTCAATTTTAATTTCTGGGCTTTGTTTCTAGAAAAAAAAATAATTCAGAGTATTCTTCATTCTACTGCAAGCCAAATTTGACATTGAGCATGGTATGTATTTTATCATTATGTATTTTTTGAAATGTTACCACATTTGACGTATCATATTTACCTAACTGTTAGCCAATGCCTGTAAGATTCAAACATAAAATGGGTGAGAAGCTGCAGAAGATGAATCCTTCCTTTGAGATAAATTTTTATAGGTTACATGTCAACTTCATCTCTAATGAAGGTTAAATGTTCTTCAACATACTTAAAGAAAGGAGGAAAAATGACTAGGGAGGACTGGGGAGAACTGAGGTGGTGAATGCTGTCCATCTGTAGGGATAGGAGCTTCAGGGACTTTGTCTAATCTAAGGCTATCAGCTTTTTCCTCAGACCATCTATCATTTTGTCCTTCTCCTTTTCTTTATACTTGAGAACGTCTGTCTGTCAAAACATGCTCACAGTACTGGTTACCCTTCTGTGGACAATCACTACATCTTGCGGCTCCCTTCCTAATGCGATTTTTAAATGCTCAGTTCTGGTAATGCTAATCTGTTAATTCAGGTTGAAGGAAGATTTAATTATGGTGTCTTTCTTTACTCCACAATTTGTATTTAAAGAGGTGCTGAGCCCTGCAATTATGGGAGTGAAAAATGTGCACTGTTGCTCAGGTTTCTGGGCTTCTGTCCTTGTAAGTGGTCAAGGTGATCCTTTTTAATGAAGTATATTCATGTCTGCCTGAACTCTGTAATGCTGTAGGATTTTTGTTTGCACATCTCACTTTTCTCTTTCAAACTGTTCATTCCTCAGTCTTGTTTCTCTGTCCTGCTTTTCTATTGTACCTATAGCTGTCCTTGGTTCCTTGAACTGCCTTTTCATTTTGCTTTCTTACATATCACTCTTTCATATTACTTGGTACAGCTTCCTAGTTAAAGCAAATTCAATTTCCTTTCTCTGGTTTCAGAGGAGATACTTAGCCAGCCTTTTTGGGTTATAACCAGAGTATGTTCTGTTGTCTACACAGTACTTTGTACCAAATGTGATCTATTTTAAACTGCACTTTTCTTAGACAGTGGCCAACTCCATTTTGCTGCTGCTATGCCTAGTGATGTAGTTAGTGTACACTGTAACTTTCGTAGGATGACCAGTATGTATATTTGTTAGAACAACAGGACAGATGGAAGCAAAATTGTGAGGTGCACAGATTTAGTACATGTTGGAAAGCACTTGAATGATAAATACAGATTGCATAAGTTTATTTTAATTCACCAAATAATAAGAAAGTTATAGGAGGAATAACTATGTCATTTTTAAATAACAGTTTCTTCTGATGTTGAACACATTGATCTCCCTTCTTAAAGCAACTTTATTCCAGAGTCTTGATTGTGAAAACAACTTTGTTGTGCTATCATTGTTTAATGTATTTTGTATTTGTGTTTGTCCCAGGCAGGTTCTTCATCCTTTTACTTTCTGGTTTATCAAGGGCATCGTTCAAAATTCACAGAGACATTTTCAGCCAAGTTCATTTTTATGATCTTGATTTGTAAAGCATGCTATCTTTCTGTATCTTTTCATGTCACTGAATTTAAAAAATGATAAACAGTTCTGCAAGCACCAGCAATCTATGGGTTCATACCTCTGTCAACATATTCAAAGGATGCAATTGCATTCACAGAATAACAAACTCTGTCATGTAGACTATGAACAGCATTTTAGCATTCTTCAAAAGCTCTTAGCTCTGTAGTTTTTGTTTTGCTCTGTTTGCATTCATGGTATAAATACTTACCTTTAAAATGGATTTAGAAAGTGCTTTTCTAGCACTTAATACTTAAATGGTGAAAGTTAATTTCTCAGGATGTTAAGTTACTTATACCAATCTCTGCCTTAGTTCTACTAATTAATTGGACTTGTATAAGGAAGATTTGTAGAATGATGGAAGTAAACATAGAAAATAAGAGTATTGACAAGGCAAACTCAATGGGTGACATAATGAACCAGTTTATTTTCACATAAAGAATGTCTGGATTTTCTCAGTATTGCTGAATGAATATTATTTTCCTTTCAGGATGGCTGCATATTGCCTGTGCAGGTACTTCAGGCTGAAAATTGCAGTTCTTAATTTATTTTTTTTAGAAAACTAGACTTGTGTTAGCATATTTACCCCATGCATACTATTAATTCCTAACCAGATTCTGGCTTTTCTCTGACAACATCTACCATACATAGGTATGGGGGGTGAAACATATGTAAACATGTTATTTAGAAAACTAATCGTCTTATTATGCAGCTCTTGGGATTTCCCCACACGTTCTTGGGTTGTATTGTACTCTTTAGTGTTACCCATGTGTATTACCAAGGAGCCTTATGTATATATGATTGTCAATATAAAACTAAACTCTGCTACTGAAGGTGCTTTGAAGTTATCTCCACTTTATGCTGCAAGAAAGCCATAGTTCCAAAAGAGAGCCATGTGTCAGTTTCCTGTTTACATCTTTATGAAAGACTAAAGTGTTTTCCCAGGTATTTGCTATTGGGCCTTAGACTTGTCATGCTTGGTAAAGTATCAGAGTTTCTGTTTCTGTTATCTTGATGAAGGCTGTCATAGCTTCCGAGGTATGTTAGACAATTTTGAGGATTTCCCAGCAAATGGAATGTTTTAGCCTTCTCTAGCTATCAGTCAGCTTGATGGTTCTGACTTAAGATATTAGTATCTTGACACCAAAGCACCTGGAGGTTGTGAAATACTATGGATAAGGTTTTGTAGCTGAGCTTTACTTGGGCTGGGGGAGGAAGAGGAGAAGAGTGCTATAAATACAAAGCTGCAACCCTTGAGAGTCAAAGGAGTGAGACTCAAATGGAAAAACAAATGTTACATAGACGAGGGGCGCTATTAACATCTTTAAACATTTGGGCTGCAGCCTGTATCTTCCTGTAATTAAAGGAGGAAGCTTCTTTCCCCAACCTGCAAGTAACAGTTTCAGGGTAGAGAACATAGTGTGAGATACTGAGAGAGCTGAGGTCTTACCTACCCGTTTACCCCTATAATTTGCATTTACAACACTTAGCCCACCAAAAGAAATTGCATTTGCAGAATCAAGCCTCTTGACTCTCCATATTTCCCATAGATGGAAAAAGGGTGCTGAGATTGGCGTTGGAAGCTAAATTGCAATTTAAAAGTCAATTGTTATGAAGTGTTTCTGAAAATTTGATCTGATAACCCATGAAGACTTTTGGTTGCTAAATAGGATGCGTGTAGATCATAGGAATAATATTTTCATAGAATCATTAAGGTTGGAAGAGACCTCCAAGATCATCTAGTCCAACCATCCCTCTACCGCCAATGTCACCTACTAAACCATGTCCCAAAGCGCCAGGTCCAGCCTTTCCTTGAACAGCCCCAGGGACAGCGACTCCACCACCTCCCTGGGCAACCCGTTCCAATAACTAACTAGTCTTTCTGAGAAGAAATGTCTCATTTCCAACCTGAACCTCCTCTGGTGTAACTTGAGTCCATTTCCTCTAGTCCTATCACTAGTTATCTGTGAGAAGAGGCCGACCCCCAGCTCCCCACACCTTTCTTTCAGGTAGCTGTAGAGAGTAATAAGGTCTGCCTTGAGCCTCCTTTTCTCCAGACTAAACAACCCCAGTTCCCTCAGCTGTTGTTGACTTGTGTTCCAAGGTTTTCTAGGCTTAATAAGAATTGCTTGTAAACTGGTTAAGGATTTATGAAGGAACTTGCATCAGATTAAGTGGATTGATAAACTGATTATAATTTGAGCATTTTAGGCAAGACTTGTGCAACAGTTCAGAAAGTGAATTTTATTATTGCTGTGTCAGTTGTTAGTTCTATTTCTCTATTCTTCAAAGTCCCTACAAGCTGGACCAGCTATAACCCAACACATTTTATAAACCATTTTAGCCTCTTTGCTTTTAACAGAGAAATGCTTATTTGCATGATGGCCAAATGATTCTTCTCTATTGAGGTATAATTTTGGTTTTTACAAGTTCCTGTAAAACTGCCAGTAAGCTTTCAATAAATAGAATTGTTAAAATTATGGGTTAATGTTTGCTGCTAGGTGGAGAACACATTAAATTTAATGAAAGATTTTGAAGGTTTGAGTGAAGTATAAGAGTATTTTGAAAATTTCCAGGCGAGGATAAACACCCTCATCTTGATTGAAATATGTTTTATAACTCCTGTTTCAAATTCTTCCCCATTATCCTCAGATTTCAGACTTTTCCCCTCAACAGTGTGCCATTGACAAAACTGATGTTCATTTTATGAATCTTTGATTTTGATATAACTGCATCTCCTGATAAAGACTCTCTCGAAGTTTTGCTATCTATTTCTATTGCACTTGTCAGCTTTATGGGATGACTCTGAATTTTCATAAACCGAGGTGCTGAGGAAAGTCACCTAAGAAGCTGTTAAGGTTCTGGAATAGTCTGTGAGCAGTTTTCCTCCTTTTTTTGCTGATAGTAACTTTACTGCAGCTGACAGTTTAAATTAAACACGTGAGTAACATTTCTTTTCCACCCTCTAGGTTTACACTGCTTCCATTCACCAGGTAATTGCTGGCTGTATTGTGGTCATAGGCATGATATTTGTCAGCTTCCAGACTTGACTGAACCAGAAATGCTGAGTTTTCAAGTTTGAAGCTCTTCTTTTATAAATTGTACTGTAGTCCACGAAAGAATAAACCTAAAATCCTATAAGCTTCTTCAATCTTCAGAACTCAAAGATCTGAAATGGTCTTACATCCTTACGTCATTTCTCTATTGAGGAGTGAATGATATCTGCAGTAGCTAGAACAGAGTATGTAGAGTACTGAATGTTATTTGGAATGCATACTTTACCTCATTTTCCATTTGCTGTGGTATCTGAAGTACGAAGCACTGATAGTTGTTAATGACAGCGTGCCAGAGGGTGGGTGTCAGTTCTTGGGTTCCAAGTCATGCCTTATAACTCACTTTGTCTAAGTTCTCGAGGCCACTTCCTGCATGTAAGGTCTTTCATATGAGACACGAGTAATAATGCTACAAGAATAATTAAAGTATGTCTAAGCTGGAAAGATTGAATTTCATAACTGTTGGGACTCCAATGTTTGCTTCCAATTAAATAGCATAAAATGAGAAGGCTCAGTTATTAGACTCATGAAATTGGAGTTATTTAACATTTTCCCTCATCCCTGACTGCTATGAAGCACTGTGGTTCAGTGACCAGAAAACAATTTTTAAGGTAATCTTTGAAACAGATTAACGTAGGCTTTAGTGGCACATAAAAGCTTCCTACCTACTATTTTATTTTCTATTTTAGCTTATTTGTTAACAGTTAAAATTAAATTTCTGAGGTAGGAGAACTTGCACAAAAATGGCAAATGCAGAAGAAAATGTTCTTTTATCGTACTTTACATCCAGATCACACTTCTCTTCATGTCATCTGAAGATGCAGCTGTTCTTTCAGATAGTTAATTCATGCCACCCACAATTAAAATGTCCTCTCTATTTAAAAAATGCTTCTCAGCATGTCTAAAAAGGTTGTCTAAACAATGGCTTGTTCACAGTGAGAGAAAAGCTCTTAATGCTTTATAGAAGACTGATGCAATGACTTGATTAGAAAAATCTGTCTATCTGATTTCCAAGTTGTGTATTGTCTTGTATCTTGGCAGTTAGTTAAAAAACAGATCTCCCTGCTTTGAAGCCAGAGATGGTAAGTTACACTGTAGTTGGGATTTCTGGAATATACAACATTTACAAGTACATTCATAGTGATCTCGTTAAACACAGCTGTTTCTGTCCAACACTTTCTTACACCAAATTACTACTTTTGTTATAGGTACTCAGGGATAAGCAGTCCAAAGTTTCTGGTTTTGACCTTTGATTATCCATAAAAGGAAGTTGTATTGCTGAGTCCTTTAAGGAAAGCATCATCACAAGACTTGTTTATTTAGTAGTGGTTGGGCACTTGGAAAATAATGAAAAAAATACTTTTTTTTGTTCTTTAAAGTTGATGAAAAGACTGAGTTGTCACAACTCTTATGACAGCATCTCATTTTAACCTGGCTGCATTCTGGAATTTACCGCCCCAAGTTAGACACCTAGGTCAAGGTGTCTTGCTGTTCAGACCGGATGATAATTATTGCTTGTGGAGGGAGGGTTATTTCAGTCCCTGTTCAGTGAAATATGGAAACATGCACTGAAGCAGGAGCCTTGATCGGTAGGTCTGTGATGTGTATTTCCAGGCTTTGGCTCACAGAGGCCATTATTCCCTTCTGAACTGCCAGAGCTTCAACTGAAGGGTCATGAAGGGTATGTCATAGTGTGGAAGTTAGTTCAGTTGGTAGGTAAGAGCCTTCTGCCATCTGGGCTGTTTTCCAGCAGTTTAGTAGCTAAAGCAATGGCCAGCCATAGCTTCTGCACTATTTTAAAGCACTGTTCACAATTAAGTGTTGTGAATTTCAAGTAGGGGACTACCTTTTTGCAGTACAGAAGCAAGACATCTGAATGGCACTGCTAGTTGGGTTTAGGGTAAAGGTGTCTATTTTCCTTTTTCTGTGATTTGGTCAGTGTGAGGACACCTGTCAATCCTTCCCATATATTCTTAATTACCCTATGTATTAAGTGAGTAATAGAACCCTCAGGGCTTGTGGGGTTTGCAGTTTCAAGATGCTTAAGAATTGAGTACCCCTGTTCCAAACATTGTTGTGTCTAGATCCTTTTGAAAGACCAGAGCACCTGAATTCAGTGAACTTGATCTGGTGCACCTGTGGTGCTTAAGCCTAAACATTTTTCTACTTTGAAAGGGCTAAGCCTTTCATCCCTTTCCCATTATCAGTTCTGTGCACAGATATGCTCAGTGCGATTGTCATCATATTCCTTAGAGATGGCTGCAAGCGTGTGTGGCAAAGGGCTTATGACATTGATGTGAGTTTTACATGAGGGCTGCTAGCAGCTGAATGCTCTTGTTATACTTTGAATCCCAATGACTCCACTACTAGCATGTTGCATATGGAAGGAAGTTTATTCCTACGAAAACTATTAAATAATGACTGTTCATCTTGTCTCTTTCCTTATCTTCTGCTTGTTAATAAAAGCATCACTTTCATGTAGCTTGAATGTTTTTTGAGGGAGGCACCATGGTGGTAAAATCCCTGCCACACTGAAACCAATAGGAACTGACTTAGGATTTCACATTTAGCCCAGCATATTTATTAATATTTGTTACTTTGGGAAAAATATGCATCTCATTTAGGAAGACCTATTTGCATGCCAATCCTCATGCCCCTTTTCAACAGCTATTTTTGTCCTCATTCAAAAACAAGATGCCTATAGTCTCATTATACTAAATGTTTAAATCAATCACTTTCCTATCTTGTAATGTGCAATAGCAACAAAAAAATCCCCCTTCCTGGGAGCTATACTTTGAGGCATACTGCAGGTTGCTGCAGGAAAAATGAATTTGCACTATAGAGGAGTAAATGTGGTGTAGTCATGAAAACAATGGAGATGTTTCACCTCTTTCTATAAAATATAAAACAGCCTGGATTTTATTAGGCTTGTCTCCCCTTGTCCTGGGGTGGCAATTTCCTGGACTCCTGTGCTTCATGTCTGTCACGAGATTAAGGAAGGAATGAAGAATCACGGTACAAACAAAATCAGCATGTAGCAGGACAAATAGCAATCTATTCAGAGCTCATCACTGTACAATTTAGGATTCATTGCATTTTGGTACTATATTTAATTTAATGAGGATAGCAGCTGCTCTGCTATTTCTTATAGAAGTCACAGTATTATAACGCCACACAGAGGGGCTTTGTTTATTTTTATCAGCACAGAAGACTGTATATTCAGCAAGTAGTATTTCAGGGGAAAAAAATGCCTATGTTAAGAGACTCTTCAATTATTCCCCCAGCTCCAAATGACTTCCACCCTTATCTCTCCACTAGTCTTCATTATTCAAAAACTCATTTTACCATTAAATTATAAGAAAATATTTTCCACAGATAATGGAAATAAAAAAGTCAGGGACAAGTCAATAAACCATTATGAGAATCACAAACACAATTTTACAAAAATGGCATATGGCCTGCTCAGAGCTACAGTTGTATTGCTCTGGTCTATGAGAAGATTAATGATTTAGCAGTTTTTATTTTTTTAGCTTTACAGAAGAGTAGCTTTCGAGTTGATTACTACTCTTTTTTTCCTGAAGCCCTATGAAAGAAGGGTTTGGGCTGGTCAAGTGAAGTCTAGTATGACTAGATTGCAGTCTAATACCTTAAACCAGCACTGGATTTCAAGGAGCAAAAGACTTCAGGCTTTTGTATTAATTTGGTATGTGCTTGTGTAGATGTCCCTATAGGTCAGACTTTCCATGCTGATCACAGTATAAGAAAAAATTAGTGCTTTTAGATGTGATAGTGCTTTTACATGTGACAGTTCTTTAACACCTCAGTAGCATTGTCACTTCCTCCTACACAGCTCTTTCCAGTAGGCAGAGGGTTGATGATCTGTTTTTGCAGTCCTCTGTGAAAGTGAGATTCCAACTGAATACAAATTTCACATCATGAGAAGACAGAGGACCTCTAAGTAATTATATGTGGTTATACAGCAGTGGTGTTCTTTGGGATGGTGGAACTGTATGAAGGATCTACCTGTTGCAGGTTATTGCATATTCTGTGGTGTCTCATACAATTTTGGTCAGTTTTGCCAGGCAGGTGACATTTCCTAAGTAATCATTCTGAGGACTAACAAAGGTTACATTGTGCATCTAAACTGGAAGTCCATTATGTGACTGCTTGTAAAGGACTTGTAGTAGAAATGGCTGGCTGCTTCATTTTTCTTGGCACAGCATAGGTCCAGAGAATGTTAGTTGAATCTGCAATTTATTTCCCGTTACAAGAGGTAAGAGCTGTGTTTACAGTGAAAAGAGAAAAGGACAAAGTGAAACAGGTTAAGCGAAATTATTAAGAATTGAAATTGGCTGACGTTCTAGTGGGAGATGTTTGGTTCTTTACCATGAACTTGAATATTTTCTGGACTTGTAGGAGAATTTAAAGATATACAGATTTAAAAAACAAACAAACAAACAAAAAAACAACAAAAAAAACACCATCATATGCCACTGTTATATTTGACTCAGCTAATTGTGAAGAAATTTTAACCAAAACATATCAGTCAGTGGAAGATCTTTCTGACATGTTATAATTCTCTAACTATTCAATAATGTTTATTCATGAAAGTAAGTCCTACTCAGCTGAAACATCTTGCAGTGAATTTAGGTAACAGAGCTGTGCTTTTAAAGAAATGAGTTAATTTGACATTTAAAGTGCTGTTTCTGTTATGATTAAAGGTTTTGGTGACAACACTGACACTAGTGATTTCATGGGTATTTTTTGAGTAATGCTGTTAACACATGTTGACTGAATACTTGAATATGATGTGAAAGATGCTGTAACCTACGTGATGAGATGGTGTACACATGATTTGATTTGTAGCTTATCCCACGTATTGGTAACTTGGGCTTTGGAAGGAAAAATCTGTTTGCCAAGAGGTGGAGAATATGCTCAGTTTCCCTGTATAATTTTGGAAAACGGCATTCAGTCTGTTATAACACTGTTTACCTATTCATGCTTAATATGAAATTTTGTGAAACACTATTTTTACATTTGGCATTCCAGGTAGATTTCAAGACTTGTCTTATGTTTCAATAAAACTTCTGACCTGCTGCTCCCTAACCATTAGGTTTACCCAAGAACATCCGTAGTACTGCTGTTCTGTTTTCCCTATGTGAACCCATCTGCAAATTTGCACACGTATAAATAGCCACAGTCATGCAGAAATGGAGACATTCTTTGCTCTCTTCCCCTAGGCAAATCAGACACTGAGGTTCTCAATGTGATTTTTATTTACCCATAGGAAGAATTCATGATGAAATCTTGCTAGCAGGATTTCAATTCCAGCATGGCAAAATGTTGAAAACCAAGGAATTGTCTTCCAGTGATACCTGCTTTCCCCTTCACACTTTAATTTCTGGAAAAGTAAAATAACAAAACCACTATATTCTTCCCTTCCCAAATCACATGAATGGTGGGGAAGAGGGTGTCTGTTTTTGACTTTCAATGTTCTGTGTGAAAGAATTATCAAGAGTAGGCTCAGCAGTAAACAAAACAGTAGGGTTATTCTGGTGGAATGTGCTTAACAGTTGCTTACTATAGGAGCTTCTGAGGAAAGCCTGTTTACCTGTAATAATTCACTTAGTTTTCTGGTCCTTATAATGCAGCTCTTAAGTAAAATGGCATGTATTTCATAAGATTTTTTTGATCTGAGACTTATAGCATCTGGCTTAGTTCTTACAACTTTATTCTTTCAACTGTATGTAGACAGTGTTATTCTTGGGCTGAACATGTTATCTCCTGCACAAGTTTTATAGAGGGTCTCTACAGACGTCTAATCATATTCATATCCATTTTTCTTGAATTTTACTGGATTATTCACTTCATTGAACAAAGGCAATTGTAAATCTCTTGAATTTATTTTACAGGACATAAAAATCTAGCCCTTTTAATATCTCTAATGTATATTGTAACTTTGTTTCACTGAATTGGTATAGTACTCTAGCTGGCCGCCTCTTAGACAGGAGGGCTCAGTAGGTTTTCCAGTGTTTTGTATGTTGTGTGTATAGTTATTGCTTGGTATCAGTGTGGAACTTAATGAGTTTGAAGCAGACAAATACTTTCAAAATGTTTTTTTTCTCCCTTTGACATGCTGAAATTTTCCTTTTGTTTTGATATTTTTGTTTATAAACTACCTGTTTTTCATAAGTCTTCATAGGTAGTCTGTTTTAATGAAATGTATTCTAGAATAATGCATGAATTCTGTGGCTAGATGTATGTGTAGTTCCACATCTGTACCAGCGTGTTTGTTTTCATTGTTTATGCATCTATATACAGGATAGAAGCAGCAGCTGTGCACTTACAAAGGGGGCAGGCAAGAAAAACAACTGAGGTGGTTGGATAAGTATGCAGGGAGTGGGTGGTTAGGACAGGAAAGGTAAGAAGACAGCAGAATAGGTCATGGCTCACTTGCCTTGACTCATCAGCTGTTGGCTTGTCCTTCCAAACTTAAGTAGAGTTATCTAGAGGGTTAGGTAAAAATGGCTAATTAGTCTGTAACACCATTGGAGTGAAATTGCTATCTGCAGCATCCTTTAAAACATATCTGTGATGGCCTGAAACATGAAGTGATTTTACAGTGTAATTATTTTACTGAGGGAACATCTCAATAAGGAAGTTCATATCAAAAATTTCTCTTTTGTAGTATTCATTGCTTTCCTTTTATTCCTTGTGTGTCACACTAGGTAGATCTTAGAAAAAGATCTTAAATCTTAGATCTTAGAAATTAAATCTACCAGGTATTCATGGGTACTCATGCTCATCACTCTTCACCTCTAATAAGCAAAGATATGTTTAATCTTTCCTGTAAATCAGCTTCTCAGTCTTATCACTCCTCACAGCAGCTCAAGCAGAATTGGAAGAAGCCAGCTAAGATATTTCATCCTCTTTGCATACTTTTCACTTTTAATGCACAACAAATACATTGTTTAAAATAATTAACAGCTAGCTTTCATAACACTTTGTAATGTGTGTTTTACTAGCAACTTTTACCTTCTGCAGGTGTTTTGGTATATTTGTTGCTAATCTCCAGATTTCTCAACAAATGCAAAGAATAAAGCAGTAAAACATCAGGAGCAGAGCAAATCTTTGAGCTAACCAGTGTTTTTGGCTTGAACAGACCAAAATCTGTAGTGTAAAGTAGGGAGCAGGGGATGCTTACCTGGTCAAGGAAGAGGTGTATGTAAAGTGAATCATTGTTGTAATAAAATGCATATCTTTCTGCAGATCTTATTTTCAGAAATCTCAAATTCCTTTTCAGTAATTTCAGAAGTCATGTGCATATTATTAAAGCTTGCATACCACTAAGAAAATATGAAATACTCAAAAGTCAATGCTCTGTAGTGCAGAGTGCTGCTACAGCATTAGTTGTGCTCTAGAAATTGTCAAAGTATCACAGTATAATTTGGTTTGGAAATAACTTTTTTTTTTAGCACGTGTCAAAAGAGTTAATGGAACCAAGGCTGTGTTTTTGCCTGTTACCGAAGCCTTATGTGTACCATATACAGAGAAATTTAATGAGAAAGTACTTTCTAGAGAACCACTTCATAGCTACAAGAATTGTGTATAGAGGTATGCCAATTTCAGTTAGTATCTAGGCCATATCAAATTGACACAGTGCCTTTGGGAGCTTTTTCCCACGTAGTATGCAGTTTTTTCGAAGCTGTACTCTGCTGACTCTGAAAGATGCAGTTTGCAACTGTCTTCAGTCGTATAAGCAGAAGGACTTGGACATGACCTTTGAGAGTGATTGCCTTTCTCTTGACATCTTACAAGTGGGACTGTTGAAGATAGATTTTCTTCAATAAAAAAACAGATGACGGGATTCTCAGCTTCAGGATTCTGTGCTTGCCCCCCTTGGCATAAAAACTGTGACCTTTCAGATGCTTCTAAAATGCGGGGGAAGTTTTTGTTTATTCAGATAGCAAATCCTAAACTCGCACATTTATTCCACAGCAGGAGTATGTGTGAAAGTATTTTTGTAAGTGCTATTTCAATTCGTTCCTATGAATGCAATGTTTAAGTCCTCAGTTCTGGTTCTTGGCTTCACTACAGCTTCCAGCTACAATTATAAAGAAATTCCTCGTTGGCTGAACTATGCTGAACTATGATCAATGCAAGTGGTAGCTGTGAAAGTTGTAGCACTGAATCTCTGGCAAATCTTTCTCTTTAAATTGTGCAAAGTGTAGAGTGATGGAGGTGAAAGCTGTACACTGAACAGCCTGTTGCTGTGTTTCGCAAGTCTTGCCTCCAGATCACGGGAGCGCTTGAGATCTTGGGTATTCAGGTGTTGATTTTTGATGCAGAGGAGGCGTCCTTGGCAGACTTAAACCTGAGCAGTTCAAGTGTGTTCAAAGTTACAAGCAACTGAAAAAATGTTACAGTGAAGGGAAAGGAAGATCTTAAATATTGTCTTTTAAGTCTGCTCTTTGCATGCATACAAACTTGAAGCAACAATCAAGGACACTGTTACCTTGGAAGCTGGCAGGGCTTTACCAGAAGCTCTGGTCTTGGCTATATAAATGTACATTACTGTGACCTTTCTTTTATAAGGTATTCTCACAAATGCTTATAAGAAATCCTGATTACAAGACAAGATGTAAAGGGATCTTGCAAACTTCATTGGGGTATAGGCACGGCTTGAATCTGAAGTTTTAGTTATTTTAAAAAAAATCTGAAATAACTTACTCTATATAAATATCCAAGGAGGTCAGGTAATCTGCTTAATACATTTGCCGACTTTGAAAGTTACCACCTGTTAGCAGTACAATAATGCCTAAATACTACATCAAATGTTCTTGTAAGACATTGAGCATCTGTAGGAAAAACTTGACTCTTCAGTAGTATGTGGTGAAGATGAGTAGGAGTTTATCTGGCTGTCTAAATGTGGAAAAACATGCTGGCTGGCTCATTTTTCTTGATTTAGCTTCAGTATTAAAAGAAATTTGGTTTGTGTTATGAAGCTTGCTGATTAAAAAAAAAAAAAAAAAAAAAGCCTGGATGGCATGATGTTAAAGCGGAGTACAAAGCAAGCATGTAAAGAGGCCACTCAGTTTTTGCTGATCCTTTGTGTGAGGAGGAAGAAAAATATTTGCTTTTCAATTCCTCTTCCTTACCTGCATGACCCAAACCTGCATGACAAAAGCCTCTCACTTAAGTGGTAGAGTTTTTAGAAGGACAGCTCTGTCATTAGTTACCAGATTTCCCATCTCCTCTATGTTTTAAAACTGGCTGTTGTCTGGAAGCTTCATTTTGTAGGTGAAATGATCAACTCTACAGAGATCGGGGGTGGGAAGGGAATCAGTTGATCACAAATATAGTAATTGCTCTGACTTGTAATTTGTGGGGGGAAAAAAATGTGTACTTTCAATGTATATTTGAGTAGTTGGTTGCTAATTCAGCTTGAAAGGGGACAAATATCACCAAATTCATAACCTGACTAGAAATTTATATGACTACTACTGGAAGATTTATTTTTGAAAAAGAACTGTTGATGCCCATAAAATAAAATTTGTAAAAGATTCAAGGAAGAAAAGCTTTATTTTTCTTGCCTTTAAAGTGGGAATACCAGGCGCTTTTTCTGTTTTCATCAGTAATAGTTTCCTTCAAGTTGGGAATAAAAACCCAGGCAAGCAAAAATGGCTTGTACGGAACAAGCTTGATTTCATTTATGCCACTTATTCTGAGATACCTATAGAAGCTAGAAGCTAATCTAGAGATATCAGGATACAAAATAAAAATCAAGCTTACATTTTTGTCCAGTTACAGGCTGCTCATGTAACTTTTTGCAGGCTTCTATGTGCAGTAGTTCAATGCATCAGTACACTCACGTTGGTGTATGAGTTTATAATGTCCCATGTCTCTAGCAAGAGCTACATTTTTTTATTTGGATAAGAAAAATGAAAATTCACAAATGTTTTTGATTCTTTTCCTAAAAAATTACATCCTTGAGTAGCAGGCTTTTCAATGTAAACTTACTTCAGTTATCCTGTTCTTCAACCTGAAATAATTCTGCATACAAGTTGGCTGCCTGTGAAGTTCATTGCTTCTTAATAAAAGGCGTTTTATCTTCACCAGAAATGCATGCATGCACACACACATACACACACACACACAAAAAAAACCAACAAAAAACCACACCAAACAGCATTGCTTTATTAGAATCATCTTTGTGTGCCTCTTCTTTGATCTTTGTATCAATGTATGATATTGGTTCTTTCTGATAATATACAGGGATATACTTGTTTTAAATGGTATTTTCCATATAGTACATGGCATCAAGGTTGCTGTAATCTGAGACTTCCCTTGCCCCTACCCTGAACAAGGTACTAAATCACAATTTTTGTCCCAACAGGAGAAATTTATGTTAGAGGAGGAGGAAGCCTCCACACAAATGAAGATGACAAATGCTTTCAAGCATCCTATATATATGCTTGATTTTATTTAGTGTTTTATAGTTTATCTGGAAGCTGGAGAAGTAAAAAGCAAAAACAAAAAAGTGAACTTTACAAGATGTCTGTAAAATGAAAGGATTTGAAGATTCAGACTTCCATGTGTTTTGGTTAAAAATCTATCTACAGCCCCTATGTTCACTAAGTTTCATTGCGGGGAAAAAATGTGGGAATAGTATTTATCCTATGCCTCCATTTTCAGTAGCCACAGATAGCCCCATTGCTCTATAAGCTTCCTCCCCAAGTGATAAAGGCCTATGTTAATTGCCACTCAGTAGAAAAAAAATTTGAAATATCACCTTAAAATATCACTGTTCTAGTAATTTTTCTCTGTTACTTGGAGCTTATCCCAAAGAAACAAAAGGAGTAAGCTGAACCTCATACTCTAGTGTTCACTTAAATGAGAAGGTGAGCAAAAAGCCCAGAAAAGTTATTTTTGTCTGGTGTAGTGTTTGCATTTATCTGGAAAATCCATTTAGGTCTGGAAACAGATGCTGAAGGCATGACAGCTGACTTTCATGTGGGCTGGTGTTAATTCAGTATGCCATAACTTTTAGGATCTTTAATTGTTCTGGTACTTAAACATTCTTTAGTGGGACAAATTTTCCCTCCTCATTGCTTCCCTTTATTCCCCTTATTGCTCCCCCCACCCACAAAAAAAATGGTAGTGTTCAGAAAATTGCATGTACAATGTGTTACCTAGGTTAGTTTTGAAACCTGCTTACTCTGCTGTAGGATGGGATGGGAGTCTAAGGAAATATTCTGTATAATACAGTGGAGAAAAATAGATTTTTGTTGTGACCTTTAGGTTGAGCTTTTCTGTTCTGAACCATATTATTTTGTTAAATACAAGGGAACTGGGGCCAGCCTGTGACCTTTTGTTATCATGCAGCTTTGAGAAATGGCAAAAGTCATTCTGATGCTCAGAAGCTCTATTACAGAGAGATTTGTTTTTTAAAGGAAAAAAACAACCTTGAAGAGAATCAGAATTGTAAACCTGTACCAGAACAATATAAGTTTTCGATATTGGCATAAATTAAAGCTTTTTCTACAGATTCAGTAATGTCTGAAGTTAGCTGCAATCCACATTGTCCTCAGCCCCTTTTGATCCCAGAGATGCTCAATACCAGCTATAGATTTTCACCTCATAAATCCTTTCAAGTGAGGAAGTAGTAGCAGAGAACGGATGAAATGATTTATCCTTACTGTTCTGTGAATTTCCATTTGTGACCCTGTATCTTTTGCTATCATAGATGGTTTGCTTTTAACTGGTGTCTCGTTGGTAGCTTGCTAATGGGGAGAGAGTGATTGTGCAGAGGTAGGCTTTACTTTAATTATTGATGTTGCAATTTAATACTCTTTCTTAATCCCTCTTCCCACTCTGTGCTGAGGCTCATTGGATCCTCATGCTGAAAGATGTCCTTCCCTGATCTTTGCAGTGCAGGGTTGCCACTGAATGATGATGACAACATTCCTTGGGGTGCCAGACCCTACAAATGCAGCACCTGCTCAAGATTGCTCTTCCTCAGGAATGAAGTATTTGGGACTTCGCCTGTAATTCTGTAGTGCTTTGCAAAGCTCTTCTCAGTCACTGTGTTGGGATAGATTCAGGGCACTAGAAAATACTTTGTCTTGAAGCTACCTGTGACTCTGGATAAAATCAAAAATATTCCTTTTGTTTCATCGAGCAGGCTGCCAAACAAAGCTGCTCCCAGGTTGTCTCCCATGTTTCTCCAGAGGTGAGGTACCACCCCCTAAACAAGCTTGGTCCTTAGGTGTGTCTTTCTAAAATTAATGCTGAAGATTCTTCAGATAAATATTCCCCTCCTCAGTTTTACCAGAGAGGATCCCATTCTTTGTGCTTCTGACATTCTTCAGTTACCATTGATTTTGTTATGAGAATCTCTCTTCAGGCCTGTTTCTTTGGCGTGCATCATAATGAAGTGATAAGTGACACTTTGG
Source organism: Anser cygnoides (assembly GCF_040182565.1). Classification (NCBI taxonomy): domain Eukaryota; kingdom Metazoa; phylum Chordata; class Aves; order Anseriformes; family Anatidae; genus Anser; species Anser cygnoides. The sequence goes on from NC_089876.1 coordinate 53,681,478, forward strand.
GAATGCGTATTTCAAGCGGACCTTGGCGTATGGTGTATAAAATGCCATATCCACCTTATGCTAGAGCCCGCTTCTCTAACAAGAAAGGCTTTCTGGATATCATCGAATTCAAATATACTCTAGGCAATGTACAGATTTAGAGTTACTTGCACAAACCTGTTAATGGAAGCAGGGAATCCAGTTGTGTTACTAGCTCCTTAGAAACTACACCCATTGAGAAACAAATGTTTTTGATAGTGTTAGAAATGAAGGACCTCAAAACATGGCTTTCTGGAGCTGTGTGGATCTATTAGTTATTGATCTTAGAAATGATATGATGGTTCGAGTTGCATCCAGACTGAGTGGGATTGCTTTATTTTGTGTGGATTTGCTTTGTTGAAGGAAAGACCAGATGCACTCTCTTTTTAAAGTACAGTCTAAAGACTGAAATCTTACAGTTATGTAAACAATACTGGGAATTTTGGGTCTGTATCCAGTTTGTTGCTGCATTTCCAGCAGATGGGCTCAGAGTTTTAGATGATGTAGATAATGCGTATTCATGGTGTCACTAACTGCTATTCTGTTTTTAAACACCAGTTCCCTACATTTACCACTGCAGTCCTCATCTCCCCATGCTTTCCTCTTCTGCCCTGGGCTCTTGGGATCAAAGCTTTGTGAATCGTTAGGCCTGATACCAGAGGCCTAGCTGAGTTGTTAGTCCAGGACCAGGTAGACTGAGGGATTGGAGAAAAAGGCTCTAGGCTATCAGGTCTTCTGATACAGTACTGACCAGACAAAATCTAAAACAGCTAGACATTTCTCTCAGCTGGGATACATGCAACACTCAAATAATACTGTTTTTCTAAAGCTGTACCCTGAAAATGCCCGAGTGGTTATGGGGCTGGGCAGCCTCATAGCAGCTGTATGAGGGGAGTGAGAGCAATATGGTGGTGCTGAGCTGCCCGTTGGTGTCAAACCATCATGATTGTGAAGCACTACTCCGTATTAGTTTTGATTTAGACAACTGGCTGGTAGCAATGTGTTGCTCTTAGACTGATACAGATCCAACCAGGCCTCAACATGTCTGAGCTTTTGGTTCATCAGTTAGCGGAGCTGCTCCAGTCTGTATACGTTTACCAGTTCATTCAGCTGAAACATTTTATGACAACATGAGATACTTGTCTACTGGTCTACTTGAATGCAGCTGATCTCCAATATGGAGAGAAGGCCTAATTTCTCTTATGTGCCATTGTCAGCTTGGAATGCGACACGAAAAAGTGGCATGAAATCTCTAGTCCTGAAACGTGGAAGAACAGAAACCTATTTCACTCATCCTTTTCTGTCTATTTGCTTGCTTATCTGTAATATAGAAAGGCTTAAGTGTCACTGAATAGTGAAGGTCTCTTGTCTAGAATTTACAACTTTGGTGCTTTTTTTTTTTTTTGTGAGACCACTGGAGGTACAACTTAATCCTATTGCAATACATGGAGAGATTAAAAAAAATCTATCTGGTGACAGAAGAATGCTTGGTATAATAATACTATAGAAATTTGGTTTTTATAGCTGAAATATAAATCCAAGAACTGCATCTCATAATTCACATAATTAATAAGGTGTAGTTTTGTTTTTCTTGTTTTAATTTTGCTTAGCATCTAACAGCAAATCTGAATTGTCTATTTAATTTATGTGAAACCAGTGAGGCAAATGCAAGTTCTTTATTCACTGAAGGATAGTTAAAGTACTGGGAAAATGCAGGCAATGGAAGTTCCACCACACTTCAGAACAGATCTTGTATTTGGAATGTTTATAGGAGCAGTGTATCATGTCTTAGATTTTTAGTCCTGTTTGAAAAACATGGATAATTTTTTTCACTCACCATGATTAGGTGGAAGTGATCAGAACGCTAAAAATTAATATTGGGTAAACAATAGTGTTGCTTCTTAGTTTCACAGAATCATTGAATGGCTTAGGTTGGAAGGGACCTTAATGATCCAGTTCCACCCCCTCTGCCATGGGCAAGGACACCTCCCTCTAGACCAGGTTGCTTAAAGCCCCATCCAACCTGGCCTTGAACACCTCCAGGGATTCACATTCACAGATTCTCAGGTTTTTTGCTGGTCAATCTAGTTCTCTGTAAATGTAACTTGTTGTCTCTAGTCTGGATATGCGGACTTGGTCTGTACCAGAGCTTCTGTTTTTCTTTCAGCCATAAATATAAATTTGTGTTCACTGGTATTTTTGCCTTTATTCGTTGTTTTATGCCCTATTGATACCCTTTGGTTTCAAGACCATTCTCCTTGTTTGTGCTCTGGTACGAAGATTGCTGCATTTATCCGAGTGTCTACTGATGATAGTTAAATCTATAACATGAAAAGATAAAGAAAAGGTGAGGAGAAATCCACCTGTTTGCTTCTGTGAATTGCTTGATTGATTCAGGTGGTAGCTTTGGAAGTCATGGACATGTTTCACATACTTTTTCTTGAAGGGTCAATCATGTTGCAGCTTCTCTATTTATCTAGCATTGTGATTTGGCGACACACCTATTTTTATAGATGGGAGAAGATTATTAGTTTTATTATATTATTAGCGTATTATTTACTCTACTCAAGAATATTGTTTTGTATTTTATTTCTAGAGCAAATAACTACTGGGACTGAAAGGGTTTGCCCATTTTATCAGAGCAGGCAGTTAATCAGTCATGGACTACAGGGGCTTCTTTTGCTCTTTGTTTGCGCCTGTGCCATTTCTTGTTGTTTGGGTTGTTTCAGCACATTACATCATCCTGTCCAGAGCTCATGCAGAAATGTTAGCAATTCATCTTAGCATTTTTCCTATGTCAGCTGTGGTTGTAAACCAAACTAACGTCATTTTTCAAAATGCCACTTTCGGTGGCAAGGAACTGTATCCTGTAGTCCTTATTCAGACAGAAAAAAAATTATTTGCCAATTTAATGATACAGAATTGGACTCAACTGTCCATAATTATTTTGTTCCAAAGACCCCAGCTAATTTTAGTTACTATTTTCTGCCAATATTAAAAACAAATTGCATTGCCTTGTAGATCTCTTTTGCATGCTTGCAAGTATCTAAATGGTAATATGAGATGTGAAATTGTTCAGGTACAGATTTTAACAGCACAATTGACTTCAGGAATAACACTTCTGATTTATATTTGGGGTAATGAATCTGGTCTTGTGTACTTTCTTCTGTTTATTCAGGTTTATATGGGATTTTTTGACCTGCAGTCTAATGTAATCAGAACTCTGACTACATTGTCTGATCAGATTCAACCAAATTTGATAGCAGGGTGAGGAGCTAGAAGATGGTTGCCTTCAAATTTCGTGAAAGAAGGTAGCTAAGAGAAAACATTTCATGTCCAAGAGAACCGAGAGTTCGCAGTGTGAATTCCAACCTGTTTAACAACCTCCTTTTGAGAATTGTGATGATAATGACCTAAGATTGTTAGATATCGTGCTGTATTAGAAGCCAGATAATATAATGCCCTGTTAAGCATGCTTTTCTTTTTAGATTTTCCAATGTCTAATAAGGAGTGAACTTAAACTTCTTAGAATTATGGAGATCTCAGAAAGGCTTATGTGCTCAAAACTCTTCTGCTTTAAGTGGTGTCAGTTGACCTAATAAGGTATTACTTCTCTATACGCACTTTGTCTTGTCTCATAATGCAGGTAAAAATATCAATTCTCTGTGAGACATTTACAGAAGAAACAGGTGTCATTTGTTTCTGTTCAAATTTGTTTGTTTTATGGTCAAGACTGGCTTCCTTAGGGAGAAGAACTGCTTCTCCTTAAAACAACAACAAAATACATCTTAGAAGAGCTATAACTGTTAGTAGCTATTAAAACTGGTATTACAAAAACAGTCATACTTGTCATTAGGTACTGCAGCTTATAGCTTCCTTTATAATGAAAGAAGGTATAAGAATGTAGGAAATACCCCCATGTTAATGGATAAAACCAATGTCTCTTTTGAGTTTGTTTCCCACTTGCATAGTATCGCAAGCATTAATTTAATCTTTCCTCATAGGTTGGACAAATGATCACCATCATTTTGTATATTAGTATAATGGAAAGTGCAAAAAAAAAATGAGGAGCTAATTCTGGCAGGTTGCATTTACAATATCACTTTCATTTGGAGAAAGTGATTTTGGAAGTGAATCCCCTGGCTATTCTCACAGTTGTGGGTTAGGTTTGCACAATGGTTTTGGGGTGCACAAACCAGACAGCTTCCAGGATGGTCCTTTCTGAAAGGAGTCTTCTGAATATCTCATTTAAATCAGACTCAGGTATGACTGAATATCTTGTTGAAATTAATTGCAACAGCCAGATCCGTAAATGTATTTGGTTGTCAAGAAACCATCATGGAGGTACTATTGCTTAGCTGCCATCTTACCCTGCAGGGTCTTGTTTCTACAGTCAGTCATGTCTGAAGGGCTGATTAAACTCCTCAGGCCTCAAAACCATGTACCATTATAGTTGAGACTGAAGCCTGGTGTTTCCTGAAGTAGGATTATTGAACCCAACCATAGAGGAGTGTGAAGATTGTAATGTTCACATTTGATATGTGATCCTGTCATTTGAAAACAGCTATGTAGTATGCAAAACCGACTTCCACAGTATTTTCTACATTCCAGGTGAACCTTAAACCCATGCAAGACATAGGGATATGTTTGCTTATTCTTTATTAGCTTTCCTTTGTTTTAGAAATATTTAGGGCACAGTATTGCGTCTGTTTTTATGGCTTAGGCAGTTGCTGGCTATGAAATTAGTCTAACAGAATCTATATATGGTGACCGAAGGGACTAGGGGTCATGCTTTTTTGCTCACAATTCTGTAGTATCTTTGATCTTTGTGTAGTTTTGGGACAAGCTGATGACTCATAATATTCGCAGGGTATTATAATTGTTCCCCCTAACTTAAGATTTACAACAGAGTAAAAGCCTTTCCTGATTTTGATTGCTTTCCAAACAAAGGTGAATGGACTAGCTGGTTTAAAATAAAAAAGGGGGGGTGTGTGCAAAATCCAAGTGAGGATCTCTCCTGCATTTGCACCAAAAGCAAAATGTTTGATGAAACCCGTCTTTGTGTTTTTTGGACAGGAAAACAAATCAGATGTAGTAAGTCTTTACCTCAAAAGATCTGCTGTTTTAAGAGTTAAACAAAGCAACATTGCTTTTCTGGAGAGAGCAAATGAGTATGCAGTATTCTGAAGATGTTTAAAACAATTGAAGCCTAGGTTTCATTTACTTCATGCTTTTGTCCAAGGTATATTAATTTCTGACTGAAGAATGAATAGAAACCAAGAAAAGAACAATTCAAGTCATCCTTTTTTGCTTATTGAAAAGATAACTGAGTAGTCTAAACTGAGTACCATATATCAAAGTTCCTCTGCTCTAAGTCAGACCCTGTTGCTGAAATGCCTGTAGATATAAAGGACCCATTTTGGAGTCCTGATAGGAGAAAATACAGAGCTGAAAGATAGTTTGGGGTGTAATACTGAAGGGCCGACCTATATTTCAGGTCACCATTGGCAGTGTTTTACTTTTTCATCATAGTTTTATTTCAAAATTTCTTAAATCAATTTTCTTTGCTTCTGTAACCAACACTACTTTGCTTGAATAAGCTGGATTGTATTCTTTATGCTCATCTGGTTAGTCATTAGTATGAACACAAAACCTGAGAGAGATTGGGCACTAAGTTCCTTAGGAATACAAATTTGGCATCAAGCAACAGGCAGGTATACTTGTGGAGAGCTTGGACCTTGTGGCATTTTAGAAGTGAGGGCTTTGGATTCAGATAGGAAACTGAAAGTGTTGTCTACTGACTTTGTAGAGTGGAATCTGTATTAGTAGGTGGTTTCAATCAATTGGCAAGTAGTGAACAATGGGAAAACACCTTATGACTGAAATTATCCACATATATCCAGTCTGTTGTACTGAATACAATTTTGAGAACATAATTGCTGGGCACAGTAATGCTGAATCTATGCATAAGGTGCAAAAAGGAGCCTTTCTTACAAAGGCTTTGTGACATGTCTCTGAGAGAAGCCTTGTATCTAGGGGCAGTTTGAAAGTGCACCATTCTTTCCACTAAAAAATAAATAAATCTATTGAAGCAGAGCAAATTTTGTTTTTACATTTTGGTAAAAGAACCAAAGATCTTAATGCTTCAGGGCAGTCTAATCAATGTAGCTGTTCAGCTTGCATAAATTAGCATGAAGCAATGTCAATCTCCTGCCCAAGACTGCATGTCTGATAACAGTAATTGCTTAGACTGTAAGAGTCTGTAACATCAGGAAGTGTAACATTCAAGGAAGTGTATTTGGTCCAACAGTTGTAATACTGAAAAACTCAAGATCAGGATTCTGGTTCGAAAAACTCTGAAGTTACAGCTCTCAAAAAAATGGGGGGTGGTTTTCAAAGTTTACAGTAGTAACTTAGTAAACTATGACATTACAGAAATGGTTTGTGTTGTCCAAGTATTTGAAGGTTGGAGTGGGTTGCAAGAGGCTTTTTCTGAGCTTTTCTGAAGTAGGCAGAACTCAGCTCACTTAAATGTTCAAAGGGTTCAGTGTTCTAAAAGTCCCTGTATTCCACAGAGATCCTCTTCCACTTTATGGAAGGAGGGCAGTGAGCTGTCCTTTAAGTTTTACTGTCACGTATGCTATCATTTCTTTCTGTAGTGTATTTGAGGAAAGCGCTCATTTGAGGATCACAAGTGACTGACTACGGCTTTGTATTGGTGGCATTATGTAATTGACATCTAGGATAATTTTATATTGGTTGCTGACCTTTTGCAAAGATATTTAAAGTGTATGACTATTGGAGTAATTCCTTGATTAATGTCATGTAGATATTTAAATTGATGAATCAGGGCCTAAGGGAGATGTTTAGAAACTGATCAGCAGGTGTGTGTAAGCCTGAGTAAGTTCAGTTTGGAAATTCAGTTTAGATTACTACTTGAAAAATAGAGGATTAGTTAAGAGAAGACATGTCTCCATGTAGAGTGCTGTTCTGCTTTGCTTGTCTGCTTCTCTCCATTGCTGCCATTCTAATTCCTCAGTGCTTCAGATCCTTTCAGTTCCCAAAAGCAGAGACTTTGCTCCACTAACCTGAACCATATTTAGTAAAATTTGATGTTCTATGCCAATTAAGTAGCAACGATGCCTTTAAAGAAAAAAGGACCCAGAATTGTTCATTTACACTGTTGGCCACAGGAGTGTGTCTCACATATGTTGTATTGTTTCTGTAGCTAGAGTTACGTGTATTTCAAAATTAGATGGTCAAGTTTATTGCATCTGGCAATAGTAATTAAAATTACAGATAAAGCTTTTACTTTCTGCCTTAAGAATAGAGGCATTTTCTGATTTCCTGCTCATCCTCTCCACAGGATGAACAGGTGATCTGTGCTGGCCTTATATGAATCCAAGTGCTGTGGCTCCAAGCTACTACAATTGAAGTTGCTCTTGGCTTTCTGCCAGTTTCACGTCTTTTGAGGATTTAATTTTGTAGTGAGGAAAAGAATAGAAGACAGGGTAATGATAATCTGTCATGCTTTAGGATGGCTGCTACTTTCAGGTATGCTCAGAAAAGTTTCGGCCATTTGAATTGCAGTAGCTGTTTCCTTTGGTGCCATATAATGATGTGAACTCTTTGCCTGAAGATACTGTCTTGGGTACCTCTCTGACATGAGTTCATATTCAAGATTCTGATTCTTCTCTTCAAAGGACCTAACAGAAACAAATCCAACAGGCACTTCTTTGCTGTAAGATCCAACTGTCATGATCTGTTGTGCAACTTTGTCAAAAACATGGCATCTCTTAAAAGGACAGTGAATATGTTTTAGTGCTGACATGGTTTTGGACAGCTGCAGATATCACTGCCTTCAGGATCTAGTATAAAACTTGCCTCTTTTTAATTTTTTTTCCCAAGTCATAGTATATAATAAAGAGAAATTCTAGATGTGCTCCTGTCTTACCTATAAGCAAAGGAATAGCAACATGTCAACAGTGCTACTGTGTGGAGGTGCATACTGATGAACCTGGCACCATACCCGAACAGGTAAAACACAAAATGCATGGAAATCATCCAGGATATAAAGCAACCCCAGAGCTATTTCAGCACTTCCAAAAGAAAGTGGGAAAAAAACCTACCTGTACATCTTCTATAAATGTTCAAGACCGAGTGCTCCAGGAATTCATGTTATTACTGCAATTGATTGATCCCGTGCTCTGTACGGCCAAAGTGCTGTGTTGCAGCTTGTAGTTCTGTTCTCCCAGGCTTTCTCAAGGTGATTTTTTTTTTTTTTTTTGCGCACAGCCTAGTGCTATCCCTGTCAAGGTGCTAAGATATGCAGGGAAATGCTTTGTAGCTTTTTACTCTCCTTGCACAGTTTTGGGATGTGCTGAGGGCACTCGTTGAGATGAAGTACTGATGGTCAAATGTAAACTCAGTCAAAGTGGAACTTTGAATATTTTTTGCAGATCAAAAATGCAAAGTACAGATTTCCCTGAAAATTAGAAATATCCTTTAAACATGTTTGTTGGAGATGAAGTCAAATTGACAAATAATTCCTTAGGTATGTTGTGGTCTTTACAGAGGAATTAACGTGTAAAGCTGGATCATATGCTGAAAGTAGCTATGGAAAGTATTCTGCCTTAGGAGATGCAAGGACAAAGCAGGCATTCTGAGAATGTTAAGATAATTGTGATGAATACAGGAGTTTTCCCTGCTCCAATTATAGCATCTGGAAGTTTAGATATCTTTACAATGGCCCTTGATTTTTTTTATGCACATATTTTAAGGTTTTATAGATAAGGATGTAGTTGATACTGAAGAAAAACTTTCTCTTCAGGTATTAATTTTCCTATCTGCATAGCTGACACCAAAAGACTCTAACACCTTGCATGTTCCTGTCTCCGTAACTTTAATTGTGAAGGACAGCTACAAAAGGACAAATGTGAAATACAAATGGTCAGCAAAAAGATCTGCTTTTTTTTTAAAAAAAAAGAATGTTATCATCAAACAAATTAGCTTCAGCACATGTGACTTTATAAAACTTGTATATTTTTTACACTTCACTAAATATTTATCAATTAAATCAGCCTCAGTTGGTTTCAAAAATGCATTTGGAAAATGGATTCAGGTTTAGTTTCACTCTTCTTTCTGTAAACAGTGACGTCTTTCTGAAATGCTATTTCAAGGAGGCTTCTTAAGCATAAACTTATATCCCTCTCACTTACATGAAAACAGTGTGAAGGGATGGATTTCCAGCAGACGAAGAACCTCCAAAATGTAATAATATTAAAACCTTCCTTCATTAGAAGAACATGGAGTCAAAGTTGCAGCTGTTTTGGTTTTGCAGCACTAAGATGTGTGTAGTCTAGACATCATTTGGAGTTAATTAAAACTTGCATCAAAGCAATCAGTTCAAGCATTAAATAGTCTATTTTTCCCAATAGAAAGGATGAGGAGCAAAAACATCTGTCTATATAGAGCATGAGTGGTGGGTTTTCATCAGAATCAAAATAGTGAAGTTTAAACATCTCTGGAGCATACATCATTATCCCTGGTTACCTGACTTATTGTGGCATTCTGACTTTGCAGGAAAGGTGTGAGCAATCTAAGTTTGAGAAACAAGATCACGTGCATGTGGCGAGCCATTTACGTAACATACTTGTTGTGCATCAGAGGGCTTGGTGGGTTGATTTGTGGTGTGGATATGGCATATGAGTGCTACATGCTCTGAGCAGTACGGATGGACACAAAAAGAAGCACACCACAGCTAATATGAGAACTGATATTGGCTACAACACCTAGTTAAATGGTCATCAGGGATGGCCTACAACAACCATTTAGACATACCCACTAAGAACTTTGTTATCTAGTTTACACTGAACTGTGTCATCTGTCAGTTGAAAACCCATAATGTTATGACTGAATGAGATTGCACTGAATGTGTTTTAATGAATACCAGACAATCCCATCTTTTAGTCTCTTAAGGTCCTTACTCTTCAGTCAAGTATAACAAACTTGGCTAGGCTTGATGGGCAGGCTTTGCGCAAGAAATTTCAACGTTTGGGGGAAAACGTGCCATGCCACAATACACTTCCAAGCCCACCCAGACGTCCTCCTGTGCTCACTGTTGGTAAGTCTCAACCCTCAGCTACTTTGCATATTTTGCTTTGTACAGCTTTCTTTAGAGCTAATGTAGAACCTATCCATGTTTCATGTGAAGTGCTCTCTGTATATATTTTTCCATTTGCCCTCTTGCAATTTTTGGTAGGTCTTCCGTTGCTGTGTTTCATATTTTTGTGGGCTCTGCGACTATTTAATTTTACAAATGTCTGTAATTACACTGAATTCAGTGTAGCTACTCATGTGACTCCTTGCATTTAAATCAGGACTACTGTTTAATCTTCCATTTCTTCTGGGAATCAAGATTTTGCACTGTATTATGCACAAGACTAATTGGAACAACATTCTAATAAAAATGTTTACAAGTAATAGAGAAAACTATTCTTAAATAAGGACTCAGGCCTTGATCATGTCTTTGGGACAGTCATCAGCAACACTTGTGAAATTGCAATGTGCAGGATGTGTATGAATTTAGTTGATATGTGATAAAATCTTAAAACGTTGTTTTCTTGTTGGGATCCTCACTTTGTATCTAGAAAAGTAAATTCTTTGGAAAGAGTAAATAAAAAAATATAGTATAGTGGAGTTAGTGTGACATTCTATGATCATAAACAGAATTTTTTTATTTAGGTTAGAAAAGAGTCTTAAGATCATCTAGTCCAACCAACAACCTAGGACTATCCTGTCCATAACTCAATCATTTCCCTCAGTGCCACATCTATAAGTCTCAAGTATCTCCGGGGCTGGCAGCTCCATCACTTCCCTAGGTAGCCTGTTCTAATGCCTAACCACCCTTTCTGTGGAGAAATTATTCTGGATATCTGATCTAAACCTTGCCTGGCTCAACTTGAGGCCATTTCCTCATGTCTTATATATTTTTGGCATTCCCTTTGTAAATGATAAATCTCATTGATCATGCAAATTAAATGTCTAAATCTGCAGGTGTGTTTTTTGACAGTAAACTTCAGATTTATTTTATTCTACCTGATTTTCTTTTTCCAAATAGCTCTGTACTGATAACACAACCTATGTTCTGGTAAAGCACCTGTAGCCTAATATTTAGAGTTGCTTGTCTTTGGTCCATGAGTCTACGTACCCTTTCAATCCATTTCTTTATTATGAACAATTGAAGCTTTGCATGACATCCTCCAGAAGGAAGAAAATTCATTACTGGCATTAAATGGATACAGCTGTACTGCTGTCACTGAAATAACATCTGCTTATGTGGGGCAAACTTTGGTCCAATATTTTTTCCTACATCAGTTCAATGAAATTAGGAACCATATTTTTTTTCTGCATGATAATGGTAAATACTCTCAGCAACTGAAAATCAGTAATGTTTTACAAATGAGCATATAAACTCAAATGTGTGTTCCTTTGGCCCTTTAAATCCTGCTTTCAGCACAAAGACAGATTGTTGATGTAGTAAATTAAAGCTGCCTTACTGCAGCTATTTTGTCCACTGTTCTATCCCAGTCCCATATTAATATTTTATCCACTTAAATAAAGCCTGCATCATGTAATAATATTAAAATGGATTTGACGGGCCTCTTGGTTGGCTTGACCACCAGAGGGAAAAATTAATGTTCTGCATTTAATCTCAGCTCAAGGCGCTAAATTATTTTGGAGGTCGAAGCTGTCATGCATATCATGCTAAATTATTGAATGTAATAACTATTAGCCTGATGTCTATTTATAGATTTTTAAAAGTTGTTTACTTCATGCATCTTCAGCTAATTTTGAAGGGAATATCTCAAGTTTTTCTCATCTGGTACAGTACTACTGTATCTTTTACGGATGCAGCACTGGAGGGTATTTAACCAGCAATAGAAGAGAAGATGATGGACTCAGCAATCTTTAAAGCTGTGGAAATAAAATACATTTCCTGCTGATAAATTACATAGTACACAGGATGCATGTCATACAGTCTTAACTACTTCAACTCAAATATATTTAACTTTAAAAGTTTATAAAGGAATTACTTTCTTGTTTTCAATATTGTTGAAGAGATGCAGATCCAAAGGGGGAATTGTGAACCACGAAGCATGGAACTTCGGAACAGATTTAAAGCTCAAGGACAGTGGCTTGTTACCTTAAGAATACAGTACGCTGTAGGAAAAATGTAATGCAGGATAGACTGAACTATAAAATGTTACTAGCAGTTAAAGGAATGGTACAATAGCAACTGTCACATTAAAATCTGAGATAATACATTCTCACTGCTACAGGTATATGTTTTTCTAGCTTTGCATCTCCCCTGCTGCCTTAATCTGCCTTGCTAAATAAAGTAAAGATGTCTGATAACATATGCAATAAAGCACAGTTAGGCTTCCATGTCTGCTGGTATAGTGAGGGCTCTGATGAAAGCCACTCTCTGATAGTGGTCACATGTGTCACGTGTTCTGGTACAAGCATGAATTTAACTCTCTCCTCTTGTTTTTACTTTCATGCTAACAAAGATCAAAGAATACTTTATTTAGTAACAGCCCCTGTATGATGCTTTCCGAAATCAGACTTCTGTAACTGTTTCCCTTAAGACAGTTTCCCTTTTTCCTTAAAACACTGTCAGTTGTGATTGATGGATTGTAAGGAAGCACTGAAATCTGGAAGGCTGTTTGTCTTCCTTACAGTGAGTAGTGATGGTCCAAAAATATTTGTCCTATCAAACAAAAAATGCTTATCAGGGAGGTGGAGACCACTGTACTAGCTGTATGTGAGTTGACACACTTTTGGTTAGATGTATAACAAGTAATCTCAAGATGTGTCTGGTAGGATCTACTGATATATCAGAGCAGTTAATACAACAAGCACTGATAAAACTGGAATAATTGCAGCATTGTCTTGTCATTCTGACAAAACAATGGAATGCATCCTTGTACAAAAGCCCATATAAAAATGACACAAGTCCAAAAATATATTGTGAACCAAGGCAGGGCTTGTTAGTCCTGTTAGACACCAAGTTGAACATGAGTCAGCAATGTGCCCTTGCCCCTAAAAATGCTAATTGCATTAGGCAAAGTATCACCACCAGGTCAAGAGAGGTGGTCCTTCCATTCTCCTCAGTACCTGTGAGGCTTTACCTGGAGTACTTTGTCCACTACTGGGTCTTCCAGTAGGAGAGAGACATGGACATGCTGTAAAGAGTGCAGGGGAAGGTGACCAAGATGATCAAGGGACTGCAGCACCTCTCCTGTGAGGAGAGGCTGAAAGCTGGGCCTGTTCAGCCTGGGGAAGAGGAGGCTCAGAGGGGATCCCATCAATGACTATAAACACCCGAAGGGAGGGTATAATAAAGGTGGAGTCAGGCTATTTCAAGTGGTGCTCAGTGCTAGGACAAGAGGCAAAGGGCACGAACTGGAACACACGAGGTTCCATCTAAACATCAGGAAGCACGTATTTATTGTGTGGGTGGAACAGGCTGCCCAGAGAGGCTGTGGGGTCTCCTTCTTGGAGATCTTCAGAAGCTGCCTGGACACGGTCCTAGGCAGCCTGCTCTGGGTGGCCCTGCTTGAGCAGGAGTTGGACCAGATGGCTTCCTGAGCTTCCTGCCAACCTCAACCATTCTGGGATTCTGAACAAAGAATTTTCATTATTATTTTTATTTTTTAATGCAGAAATAACTTATTTAAATAATTCTGCTGCTCACTGTTTTGAGTGCAGTGGAATGATATATGGGTTTCTGAATGAGGTACATTTTCCTTTCTGTCTTTTGATGTGCCCTCTAAACACCAACCCATATTTATCTCACAGTCTAACTCTTCCACTGCTGAAAGTTCCTTATTGTAATACAGGGCCTGAAACTTCACTGTACCAGACTATTGAATAGCTTGAGTTATAAATAAGAATTGATAGACAAAATAAGTGCCTTGTCATTAGTGCACAAATGTCAAGAGCAGAGCAAAGTCACGGATAAAGCCTTAGGTGGTTCAGCTCTCACTGTGTGCCCTGACCATGGTATTTCGTGACTCTAGGGAAAAGAGTTGCTTCCCTTTGCTTCTTCAAGAGCCAGACCTTTTCTAAAACATTTTCCTTTTAAAGGTGTGTCCTTCGATTTCAGTCTTAGAAATAAAGAAGAGACTGTTTTCTCTGATTTTTCATGAATTTTGTCTTTTCCACTTAAACTTTAACCTCAAAATCTTTAAGTGAACTGGTCTATTTTTTTCTTTTTTTTTCTTTTTTTTTTTCACCCAAGGTATTTAGCAGTCTTGAACTTGAATGTCCAAGTTGTAAGCTTTTTTCCTTATAAAGGTTTATTGCTTTTAATATCCATGTCTTCATTGTGTATGGCTGAACAGGCCAAACACTCACCAAGCTCCTGCATTTAGCATCCATATCTCTGTGGTTTAGACACATTCCAGCATTATTTCATTTCATTTTTGACCCTAACGCTTAACATCTAGGCACTCTGCCTCCTACATCAGTAAGAAAACGGAGGGTCATATTTAATTGCCCAGGCTTCTAGGACCAGTGCTGATGCTTCAGTGTCTCTGTTTCTAAAGCAGGCTGTTCTCCAGAGCTTTTGCTTACTATTTTATGTACTACTTGGTGGACTAGAGAAAATTGAACACAAATATTTGTGATTTTTTTTTTTTGCAAAAAGATATTCTGAACAAGTACAGCTGGTAGAAGATACGTGCAGATCCTGATAAATGATAGAAGTCTCTGTATGCTTTGATTCTTCACTTTTTTTTGGTCTGAATTACCTAGAATATTCCCTAGATTGTTTTTTCCTTATACGTGCTTTATCTGAGTCAGGTAGCCTTTTCTGCTAAAATTGCAGGGTATTTGAACGTAAATAGAACAACACTGAGTCTAAGTTACATGCTGGGGTGTATTACAACTAATTTTACTATATTACTTATTTGTATGTTATTATGTTACTTATTCACTGTTTTTCTGAATCTTCAAATTCCCGATTCTAAGTGGAGATAAAAAAGGCAGTCCACAAAATTTGTGACTGAAGTAGTATTTGTAGTTTTAAAAGTGCAGGGAATTCTGTCTCAAACCAAAATCATAAATAGTCCATAGACTCCCTTCTTTATCACAGCTTGCATTGTGCTGTGGATTGTGAAATGCTGATAGAAAACATATGAAAGACTAGTTTTCTGGATACAGTATATAAGTCATAGCTTTGCACGCAATATTTCTGTTACTTTTTCTGCTAGCAAATCAACATGACGTGCTACTGCTAAAATAGTTAGGGTATGCTTTCATTAGCAAATAGGTGTCTGTCTTTCAATCTTGTTTGCTCAGTTGAATGAACTTAATATGAATAACATATCTTTAATTTGGTCAGCTATCATGGCTTTACATTTTACAGCCAGCTCCTAAACTGAACTTTTCAGTCATATCAACCTCATTCAGTTGAGTAAACATGACTGAAAAACACATCAATTTTTTGCTCATTTTGAGACCCAGCCTTAGAGAAATTAGTTGGAAAAAGGTCTGAGGATGCCAAATTTAACTGTTTGCTTTAAAGTCAATGGTAGCTTTGCTATGAAATTCCACAGGATCAAAAACATAGTATGGGAACATGATTTCTCAAGCTATTTCGCTAATTAAAATTTGATTTTTGGCTTTGTGTGGATTAAAGCTGCTAGATGCACAGTTGTGGGTTTTTTACTTTCGCACCCTGTAAGCCCAGTTGTCATACGGCCCATACAAGAACTGAGCTGGAAACAGTGGTAAATCTGATTCTGCTTAAAAAAAAAAAAAAACCAAAAATATACTCAAAACTGTGTACAACAACTAAGTACGCAGATATCTGTTACCAGCAGAATTTCACTGACTTTAATATAAAGCAGTTGTAGAACTGTCAGAATCAAGGTTAGTTACTTTTTCAAGGCAGAATCCAAGTTCTGACTGTATCTTGATTCTTATTTTAACTAAAATTCTGTATCTCAAGTTCTTTTTGGACTGCCAGTTTTCACTGTCTATGGTGTGACTTAAATTTAGTTATTTCTTAAGGGAACCAATAAACACCTGCTGAATTTAATTGCATGTTTGTTCCTCCTCACAAGGAAAAACCTTGCAGTTGACAGCACTCTACTTTCCAGGAACACTGATAAGATGTCTCTTGCTTCATCTGTCTAGCAGCATTTGAAGTCTGAGTAGATTCCTTCTGATTCTGAGCTTGTCCAGTAAAAAAAATAAATAAATAAATTTCACAAGCTATTTTCAATTTGATTAATATGTTGAAGGTCATAGCTCAACTCAGAGGAAAGTCTCTCCGGACCATGAACTTGTATTACCATTGAACAATTGTAGAAATTTCTTTTATACGTTCTCAGGAGTAAATTCTCTTCATGACCTGGTTTTTGTTTATTTGGTTCAGTTTTATTTTGGTCAGGTAAGTGCAAGCTGTCAAATATATAAGCAGTCTACAAATCTGCTGCAGTGCTGCATGCTTGAAGCAGGTGGTGTGTATGACTTGTATGCAGTGACTAAAGGCCCTTAAACTGCTTAAATTACATTAAAAGAACTTTTCCTGTTGACTTAAGTGGGAAATTCTCAGCCAAGCACTCAGAACTTCATCCACATTACCACTTAACATTGCACTCCTTTTCCTCATTGTGATAGATGCTGCAGTAAGGAGAATTAGACACCTTGTTAGACAACAGATGAGCTTTCTGGTTGTAGGCTTGAAGCAAATGGATAGACTGTCTGGGGAAGTTCTGGACCCTCAATCAAGGGATGTAAAAAGAGGTTAGACATGCATCTCATACATCTCAGATTAGTTCAGGCATTCTTGATCCTGGATTGGGATAGGGATGTGGCCTAGATATTCCCTTTAAAGCCCTGCCAATACTATTTTCTGACTTAGCTACATTATACCTAATAGTGTTCTGACTTAGTTATGTTCTGACTTAGCTATGTTATACCTAACAGTGCATTAGTATAGGTGATTTAATATAACAAGGAAGAGAAGTTAAATAATAGAACATGCTTAAAATAGTACAATATATTTCTTTGCTTTGTCCTTTAGAGGTAGAAAATCTATGTTCTTTTTAAACTTTCTACTATTGTAGATACATAATAAGAGGTTGTACTTTGATTATAAGCTTCATCTGGACAAACAAAACAATCTGGGAGGAAGGTACTGCGGCCTCCTTTTAACACATAAATAGCTGGTTCATAGTGAGGCTTGGAGTTACTCAGAGAGCCTCAAGTGATCCTTGAATATAAACCAATGTTGTTAGTCATTGACCATAAGCAGTGTTTGCTTAGCCGTGTGTCCTTGGTAGCAGTGAAATGTGTGGGCATCCAGGAACATATCAGAGTAATTTCACTGTTTTAGAGATATGGAACATACTGTCCCTTCAAGCATTTAACTTTTAATACTTAAAAAAAAAAAAAAAAAATAATGATTCTGTGCTTAGTAAGTTAGGAAGCACTGGGTTTCTTTCAGCAGGGCTCCATTTTAGGGCATTTTAGGTGAAGCTGATGAGAATTCTCATTTTGCAATTTTTACTGGTGAAAAGGACATTTTTCATATTTCTGAAAAGATATTTTTGTATTTCAGAGGCAGAGCATACTGTCTCTTTTCTCTGGTGTTGTTTAATTGGATGGACAAAGCTCTTTGAGATCAGCAAAAAAGGTGTCTGAATGACAGTGGACTATTAAGGAGGATTAAGAAAGTAGCTATCTACACATTGTAGAGTGGATATTTTCATGATGAAACACTCCTGTATATGCAATTCTATTGCTGAAAGTCCACAACCTTTCAATACTTCTTTCATCATTTTCTATAATTTCGCATTGTATTTACAGTTACCTATAATTCAAAAATCCTGATGAATAGTATATGGTTGGCTTTCATTTCTTAGCAATGATCCTTTTATGCAGTCTTACCTTCTGTTGACCTACATTTGAAGTGCAGCTCTGTGCTGAAAAGCTGCAACCGTTTGTTGAAAAGCATTGTGTAAAATGGACTTCACTGCGCAACATCCCTTCTTAGAATGAAAAGTCAGCAAAAAATAACATTCCTGTTTCTTTTTTCTTTTTTTTTTTTTTTTCCTGTGAGCAACTCCTAGGCAGTAGTCTTAGAGAAATACATCAGTTGCATGGCCAAAGATACTACTTTCTCTTCTGTTTTTCTTTCTGAGTGTTAAGTTTCCAGTAGGCAGAATAAAGGCTTGCCTTTGGTATTAGTTCTGGCTTGGAATTTTCTTTAATCATTATCAAGGCTGGAAGTAGAAATAGAGTAGTAGATGGGAAAGGCAATTGAATAACAAACGTTGGACAGTCTTAATCACTCAAGAACCATTGCAGACAATTTGGGTAGGATCAAGGATAAAAGTTTTCTTGTAAGTCAGTGAAGTTACAGAAATGCATGTATTTAATAAGTGATATATAATCCAGTTATCGAACTGTGCTAAAGAAAGAGGAACGATAGTATGCTTTATGGAAAGAATTTTTGAGAGATTTCAAAGCGAAACAAGATCAATAAACTTTAGAAATGTTTTGAAAGATTTGTGACTTAAGCAGGTTTTGAGGCTGGTGGCAACTCTACTGCGAAACTGTTATAATGGAGGATTGTGGTTAAAAAAAAAAAAAAAAAGATTGCCAGAATATCCTGACTGGTTGTGAAAAAAGCAATGAGAAATTGTCTGCTGCAGAGAATGAGACCAGACTAGAACTGGACAAAATAGAGGGCAATGTTAGCCTTGAATCTAAGCAGCAGTTTATAATATAATCAAACTAAGTTTATATAAGAAAAAAAAAAAGGAAGATAATTTCACAAATCATGAAACAAAACCCTGTCTTAATCTGTCCAGTTTTTGGAAAGGTAATTGTGAGAAGTGAGTTCAGGTGTGCTGAGGTCTGAAAGTAAAAATGGAAAATATCTGAGAGGAAACAAAATGTATTTTTTTGCAGCAGAGGAAAGTAATTGTGAGAAGTTTTCCATAGACAGTTCTATCTAGTGACTACGTTATCACCTTCAAGACAAATGAATCTTATATGCTTATAAATTTGCCCAGTCATGCAGAAACCAGTACACTGTAACTAAAGTTCCAATAAAGGATATACAACCTAGTCACATTGAACGTACACAGGTTTTTGTGTCTCAGCTTGCACAGCGGGGGAACGTGCTTACTAAATATGCCTGTAAACTAGACAGGATTGCTTAAGGAAATGAAATTACATATTCTAGGGCTGAAAATATGCCAGGAAATAAAACTATCATATCATCAGACATGCTATCATAGAATAACAGGAACTGCTGTAGATAAATTAAACTGTAGAGGAAAAAAAGCCAAACTCTGTGAAAATACGGAAACAATCTAGGAAAGGCCAGATTCCCTGAAAGGAGGTAAATGATGCTGTTAAGAAAATGTTAAAATTAATATTCAACATCATTCAGTATATGAAAAAAAATGTTATACATGTTAACATACTTAAAGAAATTTAAGGGCCTTGGTCTGAAACCAAAGTATTTGTGTATCTTGTAAAATAATTACTCTGTGGTCATTCACATGTGTATTATTTCCACAGTCCTGAAATAAGATGTCAGATTGCCACTCCTAAACATGTAGCTTGCTGCATAAATTCTCTATTAAATACTAAGTGTAGTAAGTACAGATCGGTTTGATCCTTATGAATTGCCAAACCGAAGTACAGGCCATCCAGGGTCTGTTCTAGCATGTGGTATTGTCAGCTGAAACTCTGCTTGTTAGAAAACAGAATAAGGTACTTGGTTGCGTGGTCACTCCTGTTAAAATAGAAGAAATCATAACCAGATTGTATGCTACAATGCATGTTGACATGACCTAAAACTTTTGTAGCTACAAGACAGTGCATATAATTGTCTAGATGTATAACAACATGGGCATGAGATGCTAGTTTTTCTTGGATTAAATTATCTTTATGAGGTACTTAACCGAATCGGAGGTCACCAGATAGATTAGGACATGTTAGTTTCACAACTGGAGATATTACAGAGGTGTATTTGGAATTTCAGCAGCCCAAAAGAGCATTATTCATGGAGGAAACAAGTAGCACCAATATAAGGAGCTGAGCAAAACAACGTAGACCAGAACTGCCAAGCTACATCCTTTGATATGGACAGTGCTATCACGGACTATGTGATAACTTTGATTTACATGTTGTTTTATGAACATACTTTTTTCTTTCCAAGAAGGGAATGATAAGAGCTAGATTAGAGTTAGACCCTGACAGATGGAGATCTGTTTCTGCCTCTCATGTGTTGCCTTTTGTTTAAGCAATTTTCTTTTATGTACCCAATAAAGATATATAAAAATCATAGCTACAAGCTCATTCTCAGGATTTTCCTTGGTACCTTCACCTAAAGAAGTGCAGGATGTTGTTTGTAGGCTGGTATCTAATATTGCAGCACTAATTGGATATATTCTTTTTTCATCTGTATTTTCTCTTACATGTCAAGGAATGAAAAGCTTTTAAAATGTAAGATGTCAAATGTCACAATTCTTCTTCCATACTTTTTTTTCTTTCTTAAAAACAAAACAAAACCCCAAACTATACTTTTTGCTGTATCTGCTAGTTCTAAATCAGCTGACTGCTTCTGCTCCTTTAAACAGGATAGATGAAAGCAAATGATCAAGATACAGATGTGAAATCTCTTTCCTCCTCGTGGTTAGTCCTCTCTTCAGTATTGTTAATTACCATGGCAGTTCCATGGACAGGACCAGAAGGCTTTTCTGACCTCAAGTTAATTTGGTCTGTGAGTTGCTCCATGTAAGATCAAAAATGAAGCAAATTTATTGGAGTGAATTTTGAAGCTGTGTAGTTTAGGATGCATTTTCAGCTGCTCAATGCAAACATTTCAAGGTCTCCACTTTGGAATCAAATTTGTCCTAGTGCATGAGGAGAAGCCAAAGGATCTTGAGTTTTATACCTTTGTTTCCTTCATTCACTACCATGATAAAGTAATACCAAAGTTCTGAATCAGGCTTATCAAATGTTCTTCGTCATTACCAATATACATAAATGCAGAATCCCACAAATACAAATTCATTTAACTCTGCTGAAGTTTAACCTTCTCCTTTACAGCTTTTCTGTGCCAGTTTTTCACATTCTAATGAGGAGCATCTCATTATCAACTTCTTATCTGAAATAATCTACATCAAGACACATTAAAAATCCACACAAGGATATAAAGCTTCTCATATCTCTACCTTTATCATTTCTGGATTTTTGAAAACAAAATCCTTACTTGTCAAAAGGAATTTAGGAATTTTCCATCCCATTGTGGTGGCAGAGCAAGAAAACTGGAATTTTGCCACGAGTTCTGAAATATGATAAATTGGTTTTGTAGAGGAAGCATCTTTAGGTTCTGTGGCTAATTCACTTAGTATGTTTTTACATGTTGAAGCAATGTTTTATTCTGTGAGAAGTTCTATGAAGAAATGTTAATAGAATGTTCCAACATTTGGGGGAGGAAATGTAAGAAATGATGGTTTTAGAGGGTAGAAACCTGAAGGACTTGATCTAACTGTATTTGAGCCTCTGGATGCATGATCCTGTTGTGCAGCCACAAATGCAACAGAACGTATATCTCCAGGGTAAAAGAATGCAAGATGTTGGTTCACTCACTTGGGGACAATGGATGTGATAGATATTGGAGTATTTCCTTACAGCTGATTCATATCAGCTGATAGCTTGTTTTCAGTAGCAATGGTCCAGTCATATCCTTTCATCATGCTTCTAATTCAGTGACCTATGAAATCAGAAATGTCATAAAAATACATATCTTATGAGTGCATATTACAGTTGATAGTATTCAGTTCAAGCTGAAAATAAAACTGAATTTCATCTCGAAAGTAGTGCTTGAAAGGATGTTTTAAGAAAAATGATATGCAAATATGATTGAGGTTGGTAATTAACTATAAATGCTTGTCTTCTGGGAAGCTGAACTAGTGCAGCAACCAGAGTGCCAAAGGCTGCCCCCCTCTGACCTCCCTCAAAAGGTTACAAAACATCAGTATTCTGAGATTCCAATTGCTAGTATTTTTGCCTTTCATGAAATTAGTTGATTTAATTATATTTAATTTATTGATTGAGATCAATTTAGTTGATTTAATTATATTTAATGATAGTACTCAGATTCTTCTTCAGGTTACTTTTGATTTATTAACAATTGTTAAAAATATTTGTCATATTCAAGATGCAATACTGTCCATAGAAATCAGTGGCAGTATTGCTATGGACTTCAAACAAAAAGTGATGTTATCTACTAGACCCTCCTCTAAGTAGTAATTGTATTGTATTAAAGCAAGAAGTCAATAGTGAGCCAAATTTTCTTTGGAAGGGTGAAATACTATTTAAATCAGGTCTCAGCTCATTAATATGTCATCTGCAAGGCTGGCTTTAAAGTAGTGTTATATTTGCTCAGTTAAGCATTCAGATGCCAGGAAATGGCAAATCTTGGTCTTGTAGATCTGTAACATCAAAGTTCCTATTTAGATTAATGTGTAGTTTTCTCAGATATTGCATTATGATGTTTAAGTGGTTTACTCATTCATTAGGTTGTTTTTTCAAACCTTTATTCTTCTTTTTATTTAGAATCCATGGTTACATACAAAAATAATTTGTATAACATAATTCAAATAATGTAAGAAGACAATTTTTTTCACACAGAGGAAAAATGTAGCGTGTTTCCAGCACTATCTTTTATAACCTCCCTGCAAATGAATCTTTCTTTCCCAAACACCACATAATGATGGTACATATTGTGCTATGCTCTTTAGTCTTGTACAGGAAACGACCCTTTGATTAAAGAAGACTGAGATTAAGTTATGAATATTCTCGATATCATACACTTGAAATATGTAAGGTGGATTTATTTTTGATAGTTTTTTTTCCCTGCAGTTTTTCACTGTTGTTTTTGGTGATCTCAAGCATCTCTGAAGGGGGGGGGAGAGGTAAAGGTGGGAGTAATTCCTTTGCTAACAAAGTGGAATTTTATGGTACCATCAGGTGATATCTAGTGTTCCTGCAGTATGCGCCCCCTCCCCTTCAAAGCAGAGTTAAGTAGTAAAGGTAGGCAGTAATGGTCGTTGTATAGGACTGGGATAGAAGAAATAGCAAGAAGAGAAGAAGACATTGATTCTATTACATTTAACCTATATTTTACAGTTATTTTAACCCCACAGTGACAATGGCAAAGCATAAATACACTCTATATAATGGCTGACTGCTTATCACAGTTTGGTTAGTGCATAGCTGCTGGTTCTTTGGTGCTTGCAATTCTAGTTTATTTATTTTTGTCTAAAACAGAGCCAGAATTCAGATTTTCTTACCAAGTAGTTTAGAAAAATTTAAAATGTCTGATGTGGAGCCACAGACACATTATTTGGAAGAAGAATGACACTGCTGCTTTAGGTATGTTCATGCCTGTGATTAAAAGCTCTTTACATATTCATCCATCTCCTTTAGTTGTTCTGCTGCTTCTGTTTGAGAATAACAGTGCTATCAAAGTGACAAAAGGCTGGGTTGTGCTCCTAAGGGAAGTAATTATAGCAATACAGAGCAGAAGGTAAAATTATCATTTGTTTGCTATTTTATAATGCAGTACCAAATATTTATCATAGTATTAGAAAAAAAGCCACAAACTTTATGTAGATTGTAGAATGTAACAATAAATGAACTCATACTGCAATGAAAAGCTAGTTTTTCACAAGGCCCAAAAGAAATCTGTGCTAACAATAGTTTAGTCACTGTACAAAATATTCAGGATACAGCATTGTGCTAGTCTTGTCTTTTTTAACAGAGAAAAGATGTTTTATTTGTGTGTATTGTTACAAGTTTGGATAGACTGTTCTCAGGCTAAGCTTTAATTGTTAGGGCTCACTGTATCAGAAGAGAGATGTCACATATGTCTAATGTAGGAAATGTTCTTCACACTTTAGAAAAAGATATCTGAAGGATAACATCAAAATCTGGATGGCTACTTGAGGTAGCAGTGTAAAGGAATATTTTTCTAATCTGAAAAATTTGGGATAGGCTGGACTGTGGCAGTAACAAGTTAGGTATTTCATGCAAGTGAGAAAAGAGCACTATATATGCTTCAAAAGAGACAGCTGTGGTGTCCTGCCTCGTTTCTTCCTTTTCTGTACTGCCTTTCCTGTGGTAACCCTCCTGCAGTCCTTGAAATCGCAAGCTGCACATGGTTAAATTTATTTGGCTGATAAATGACTTGCGTTAAACAATGCACCGGTGAGTTCTCACCGCCTTGCAACTTAATACATATGGTGATTATGCTTCTTTGAACATGTATAGCCACAGGACAGATACAGACCTCACTCAGATTGTGCGCTCTGTTCATGCGTGTAGAACTAAATGTTTGCTCTTCCCGCAGCAGCCAGTGGGATGGATTGCTCAGGATGTGATCTGACACATCTGCACTGCTCAGGCAACGTGCAAGTCTTGTGCCTAGGTGGCATATGAGAGCAGCCCAAGGTTTGCCTGCTCGTGTCTTGGGGCAGCATCCGTCCTCCTGCAGCAGAGGATGAGTATGATCAGCTCTCTGACAGCCCTCCCCCTGTGCCACAGTGCGCTTAGCAGAACTTCAGTGCGGGGAAGAGTTTGTGTTCCCAGTTTTGGTAGAGCAGTGTGTGGGTGCTGAAGAGCTTGAGCTGATATAGTCGCTGAAGACTGAATTGGATTTGTTCTCCTGTACTACATTCCTTGGAAATTTTATCTGCTGGCTGACAACATTCGAGGTGCAACGTAACAGACCTTCAGTGTGATTTTAGGACAGAGAACATTTAAAAACTCCAACCTGGGATTCTTGCCCCCCTTCTGGGGGGAGAAAAGGGGATAAATAGGGATAAGCATGTAGGTTCACGTGATGTTACAATTTGTATTTTGAAGTATGTTATTAATTGATAAAATCATCTTTGCTGGGGGAAAAAATGATTTAATTTCATTTTACCCGCACATGCTCAGCTCTGTAGACCAGTAATAACCTGACTGATACATTCATTGCATTTGGTGTATCATGCTAATATGTATAATAAACAACATCAACAAATTTATTATATCTTTATATTGATTATACATTTACCTAATATATATATTATCAAATGTAATTACTTTGTGTTTTACCTGCTTCTGATATTATCTTATATAAAAATATTGAAAACCTCTCAGAAAAATTTGGAGTAAAAATAATTAGCATTGCATATCAGTTACTCATCCCAAAATATGTTTACCTTGCATTTAATCAGTATCTGTGTATCCAGTAAGAACGATTTTGGTTTTCAGATCACTGAGTTGAAGTCCTTCTCTATGAATTTTGAATTAAAATCTATTAGAAACATTTTGCAAGTGTGTTACACTGGAAGATACATTTTTATTAACTTGTAAATGCAATTAATATGCTTTAGACAGGATAGGGTAAGTGCTGTGAACAGTAATAGATTCCAGGTTGTACTCCCAGATGGGGGCAGCATTGCTTTAAAAAGAAATGGAAAAAAAAAAAAAAAAAGAAAGAAACAGGCAGACCTGGACTGGTAATTAAACTGTTCACTCTGAGAGAAGTAGATAGACTCCCAAATCAGACTAATAAATCTGTGGGTTAATAACACGTTAGTCAGATCAGCATGCCCCATAATCACTGCTGTTGATCCATTTGTCTGTCTTTACACAGTGACTTGATTTTAACCAAGGATTCATCAAAATGGAAACTTGTAAGAAAAAAAAAAAAGGCAGAAAAATTAAGCAAACCAACCATGTTTGCTTCTTCTTTATTTCTAATGGATAATTTTTCCTTAAAATTATGGTGCTATTAATTTATTGGCAGGATTAGCTCTTTGAATTTTAAATTTTAAATATTCTTGAAATGTCATCCTTGTGTTTCCCCTATATTTCTTACTAAATTCTTATCAATTTCTTATTAATTGATTACTTAATGAATTCCAAGAACAAAACTGGTGCTGTAGAGATTGGATGTAACTGAGTTTACTGCTAACAGCCTGCAAAAGCATTGGCTTCTGTGCTTTGTTTGTGGCTGTGCGTTTTTGTTTTCCATAGCAAGAGAGGAATTCCTTCTTCAGTCAGACAGGTGTTTATGCATACTCACCTCCCATGTCTCAGAGGACCACTGTAGCAGATGGAAAATCATCTTTATTAATTCTGGAAAACAGGGTATACAGAAAATGGCAGTTGGCTTGATAAAGGAAACAATAAATGGGTAATGAAATGATATTTAGAGTGTTTTACAGGTACAGGGAAGACAGCGCTCAGACCAATTTCAGGTTCTGGTGCTTACATGCTTTGGAACTAGGTCATCATTTTTCTTCAGTTCATAAAGTTTAGTTGCACTGCCAGAGTTTTCATACTGTAAAGATAAGAGGTGCACAAGAAGTTAATGAATTTCTGAGAGCAATCAGGTAACTTTTTGCAGCTTGTTTTTCTGTGGCTAGAGCAAAGGATACAGTGAGAGGAGACATCCCGTTACTTCTGCTGCAGAACTGCTAAATTATTTGGCGTTGAAATATGCTGCCAATTGCTTGTTCATTTGTTAACTGGAACAATCCGTTTCTCATTCAGTTTGAAAATGAAGGTGTGGTGATCAGGAGATTTGCATCTTTCTTTTTATTACCAGGAATGGTGATCAAAGCCTTCCAAGAATAAATTTGTGACACTTGCTGAAGAAAACTTCTTCTTTCAAGCAGGTTAATTGTCAACTATAAAATCCTCTTTTGGGATGAAAGCAAGCTGTAGAAATGTATATAGTTTTGAAAATAACTTTGCACTTGAGCGCATAAAAGGTGTTTGTGGACTCAAACATAACCCAGTGTGTATTCGTGTGGATATATCCACTAACAAAACATAAAGTCTTGGTTGTACAAAAGCCCACAGAAGTACATTTTATAAGAGATAGAGTAGTGATTACAACCAACAGGAAAATTACATGTCTCCTCAAAGACAGATGCCCATACTCATAACTTTTGTTTCCATGTTTGAATGCAACGAATGTCATAATAGTGCTCATGGCAAAGGTTTAAAGTTTGAGTGGAAAAAATGTCAACAGAGCAAACACCCTTCTCTTCCCCACTTCTCAGTAATTATTAAGAAATTATAATAATATTTTCTAAAAGTGTGTTCTCACGTTGACCACTACTCAAGAAAACCCATATGCTGCATGTTATTTGCCACGCATATTGCTTGACTTTAAATATTGCACAGAGTCACAAATGTCACTGTGTTCTCTGGGTTGGTTCATATAATAAAAGTATGTGCATCTCTGTTATGGCGAAGGGGACTGAAGTCTAGATAAGGCTGAAATCTTTCTGGATGGCTGAACATATTAACTGTTGGATACATGGGATTGCCTGCAGCGGGTATAAAATTACATTATGTTCAACCTTTGTGTGAGAATTGCGAGATGAGTAGTTTTGAGTTGCAATTAGAAAGAGAATAAACCAAAATACTTCCTAGAGAGACAAAACCTGGAGGCAAGCTGTGTACGGAGCATGTTCATTGTGTGTATTTCATATCTGTGTCTACATTTGTAGTGAGAGGTGTAATTACAGCATTCAAAGGCATAACTGAGTGGTCTGCATCCAGCTCAGCTGAACACTGATGTCTTAAGGACATGGTAATACTTCCCTCAGAAAGTGGGGGAGCATCCAAACAGATGTCACTTCTGTTTTAGTGAAAATAGGACTAAAATTGTGAGAGTCAGACCTTTAAAATGTAAACTAATATCCTTTAAAATAATATAACTGACATTAACCCCAAGCCTTCTCTCTAGATGGATATCATATATACATATTATCCATAATCAGGCTTATAATAGCACGGTTCGTGTGGTTAATATTAAAATATTCTCAAATTCTCAAAAATTACTCATATAGTAAAATAAAAGATGAGGCTGAAGTGTTAGCATTTCTTCTTTTATCTGATTATGGAAGATAGGCTGAATTTGTGGGACCAGTTTATAAGGTGTAGTCATTATAAAAAAAATCTGCTTTATTTTGTGTTGGCTTCAGGAATGTGCTTATAAAACAAAAAAACTACTGCAGACATTTCAAGAGATTGTGTGGCTATGCAGAACTGTAAAAAATGGAGGATGTAGTAGAGCACTAAATATTAGTGTACAGAAGAACGATATTTTCTTGCTCTCTTCCCTTTTCATGGTAGATTCTTTTAATTGGAACAAGTGAGCTATTAAACATAGCTTGTATAGATTACTTAAAATATTCCCAACGTTTTATGCATGCAGGTTGATTGCAAATGTATCATGACTAATTTATTTCTCAATTAATGTTAGTCCATTAACTAAAATATTTGTCTACTTGGACATTTTTTTTTTTAAGATAGTAAACTACCTCTGGTTCTGTGCAGCTGCATTTCAATCTCTGTAAAGAAATACTATTTGCAGAATAAAGATAATGTATCAGATTTATCCTGGTGAAACTCTATTGACATTGGCCATATCTGACTTCAAGTCAGCCAGGTTTTACCGCAGGTGAAATTGACTTGTTGAGATTGGCTCTACAGCAATTGCTGATGAAACACTAATGGTATGTTCTTTTTGGGATGTGAATAATATTCACTGGTATGGCAGATAGGTGGAAAAACAGCTCTTATATTCAAAAAGGAAAGTTCTGCAGAGCATAATTTTTAAACCATATTTGCTATATTTCACTCATAAAGAAGCTTCTCTTTATTTTCAGACTATCTTTAATACCAAAGTATAACAAATTGTTCAATTAAACCCAAGACAGGTTATGAGGAAATCTATATGCAAGGAAGATGTGAATACCTTCAAATCTTTAATTCATGATACATTTAACCTTAGTAACCCATATAACTCTTGGTCAAGAGATAGAAGAAGAGGGCTAGCTTCTGTCGTAATGTATTTTATGCTTAAATACAAGCAGGCAGAGGAGTGCTGGGGGAGGGGACCAATATGTTGTATTTATGTCTTTTTCTCATCTTTAAGAAGTACAACTATAGAATCATACAGGTTGGAATAGACCTTCAAAATCATCAACCTGAAAAGTCCTATCACTAAACCGCATCCTTTAGTACCCTGTCCACATGCCTCTTAAATTCCTCCACCATTTCCCTGGGCAGCCCATTCCACTGCTTGACCACCCTCTTTGTGAAGAAATTCTTCTCGATATCCAGTCTAAACCTCCCCTGGCTCTAACTGAGACCATTAGATAGAGTTTGTATTTATTGTATTTTTAAGCTACTGTTGTGGTTTAACCTGGCCGGCAGCTAAACACCACACAGCCGTTTGCTCACCCTCCCCCCTCCCTCTCTGGGATGGGGGAGAGAAACGGGAAAGTGAAGCCTGTGAGTTGAGATAAAGACAGTTTATTAAGACAGGAAAATAATAACAATAATAATAATGATAATAGTATTAATAATAATAATGTGTACGAAACAAGTGATGCACAATGCAATTGCTCACCACCCGCTGACCGATGCCCAGCATATCCCTGAGCAGCCACCCCCAACCCCGGCCAGCCACCCCTATATATTGTTTAGCATGACGTCAGATGGTATGGAATACCCCTTTGGCCAGTTTGGGTCAGCTGTCCTGGGTCTGTCCCCTCCCAGCTCCTGCTGCACTCCCAGCCTGCTCGCTGGCAGGACAGAGCGAGAAGCTGAAAAGTCCTTTGCCTGGTGTAAGCACTGCACTGCAACAATTAAAACATCGGCATGTTATCAGCGCTCTTCTCATCCTAATCCAAAACACAGCACCCTACCAGCTACTAGGAGGAAAATTAACTCTGTCCTAACTGAAACCAGGACAGCTACCAACTAATTTCCTGTTTTCATGATGCATACAAGAACCAGTACTGGTCCTTTCAAATTGTCATATTTTTGGTAACAGAATGTGAAGCTAAAAGTACCAAAGATGCAGCATGATGGTATCATGGCATTGGGAGAGCTATCAAAGTGAATTCAAAATAGAAAATACCAGAGAGTTTCTAGAGGAACCTATTTTATCACAAAGGACCCGGTAGTGTTGGTTGCATTAATCAAGGATGTAGGGATTGCTCTTGGCTAGCTCCCCTTAATTTTATGTGAAAAAAATCTGAAGTTTTTGTTTTGTTCTTATATGGAAGAAAATCAGTGTCTCAGCCTTTAAACCTTTCTTTTTTTTTTTTTTAAAAAAAAGTATGTTTATTTTCTGGCCTGTCCATTTGTTTGGTCCTTGTGTTTACTTTCAAGCTCTCTCCAGTACAGCATCTTCTCCCATACGGGTGCTGAAGCTATAGTTTGTTTCTTATGTGTCTTTCTCCTTCAGCAATGCAGGCCTCTGTCCTAGTTTTTTTGCAATTCTTTGCAGTCTTTCTCCACTTTTACTGATACAAAGTCAGTTTATGTCTGAAAAAATAAGTTGAATGCCCACTCCCTTTACTATTACTTCCAAATTGTCAGTATAAAATGTTTAGTCTGACAAATTCTTTTCATATCTTTTAGGTGGCAGGCAGTAAAAGACAAAAATGAGAACCCTGGTTATCAGTATTTTAGGCAAGTAAACAATTTTAAATGAGAAAAAGTATTTAATAGTGATGCATCTTGTCACACTAATGCAAATATCTTGGGTGAATTAGAATGTCTTCACAGTAAAAACAATGTGAAAAATCTTCACTGAAACAAAGCTCTGTTCATCTATGGTTTTCTTCTTGAGACAGAACTCAGCCAAGTGTTTTCAAGAGGATTTGCAGGTTCAAAGCTCTTTCATTCTGCTTGGATGGCATGCACAGTGACATTGATGCTACTTCTGTATGCTCTGTATTTTCCACTAGTTAGTATCCATTGAACCCGTGAACTGGAATGAGGAGAAATACCACTTCACGGCATTTCACTGTGGGATAATCTCAAAATTAAGTTCTGGGAGACACTCTGTTGGCTTCAGAAGCCACGAATTTGAACAAAACTTATTAACCCTCCCTAAAGATTTTGTTCCACTTAAGCTCTAGTGTTTGAACTATTTCTCAGTTTGTAAGA
The DNA here is from genome assembly GCF_040182565.1 of Anser cygnoides. NCBI lineage: Eukaryota > Metazoa > Chordata > Aves > Anseriformes > Anatidae > Anser > Anser cygnoides. The sequence continues at coordinate 53,712,570 of NC_089876.1, forward strand.
GAGGATATCTTTGAGATGTACTTTTTGTGTTTGACCAGTATCTAGCATGATGACTTTTTTTTACTGAAATTTTCCTATTCTGATGCTGACTTTTCACCTTCCTCAAAAAGTGCTTTGCTTTTTTTAAACCCATATAGTAGACTGTCTGTGAAGTGATCAAACTACTCATAATGGAATCTTTTTTTTTCCCCCCTTCCTTTGGAAACCTTTAATAACATTACCATTTTGTGGCAAGACTTAAGATTGGGGCAGAGAGCAAACCTCTTAAGCAGCTTCTTTTCAAAGAATCTGATCTCAGTCCAGAGCCATTCATAAATAGAAACTGCCACACTAAGCTACTCAGCTTCTTACCAAAAGTGAACCTTTACATGCATCAAAGAAGAGAATTTGAAAAAAAAAATCTGGAAGATTGCTGACTAATTCTTCTTATAAAGGGTAAATTCCAGATGTAGAATGGGGAATTTCACTTACAAATTCTTTCTACAAAAAGAATTTCACTACCTCAAGTGCATCTCTTTAGATAAAAAGTTTTAACTGAAACTAATGAGCATCTTCAGTTTTTGAATGAGACTCAGCCTTTTATAGGCTCATTATAGAGCATACACCATTGTGTGGACCACATGAAGGATGGAGTTTCTATGAAACTTTTAAGGTGTGGAGAAAAAAAATAGGATTAAAAGTTGTTTTAATATCTCTAAGTGTAAATTTGTGCAAGGGTGGTTGACCCATTAACGGAAAGTGATCCAAGTCTGAGCAAATGCTATGGGATGTAAACACCCCCCAATGAGCTTTAACCTGAGAAGCTCAGAGCTGTGCTCTGTGGTTGTCTCCCTGCTCTATTCTTCTCTGTTTTCTGCTTGGTCTTCCAGTGACCATCCCCAGGGCTTCTGAGCTGAGTTTAGGACTGTCTATCTTTCTCCTGTCTTGAACACTCTGGGATCAGTGCTCCCTCTATAATTAGGCTGGAGATGGATTCTGCCCTTTCCTGGGCTTTTGCTGAAATCAGTCCCTGAATCCTGCTGCAGCAGCTCCTTTCAGACACCAATGGTTCAAGGCTCCAGAAGATTGCTTCAACTACCTTTGGTCTACCAGGAGCTATGTCCTCTGCATGCTTCCTTGTCTCTTTCAAATTTATCTGTGCCTTTTCTTGCTTTCTTGGAACCAAATCCAATACAAACAGGGATAGATCCACTTTTTTTTTAATCTGATCAACTGTACGTTTTACATTCTTTCTACAAAGACACTGGTGTAGGAGTTCCTGGTAACTGTCAGATTCCCAGAGCTCTTTTGTAAGCAATTGGAGTAAGAAAAGCAGGGTTGCCAAATATCAAAATTGAATGGTCAGAATGAACATGACCAAAGAGTAGATAAAAAAAAAAATCCCTTAATCCCTTATCCACAGCTGAAAATCTGGATGGAGGACAGCTAACGTTTTGGCATTTTGAACTGACTGCCTTAGCTCAGGCTGTTGCAAAAAGTTTATTTCCGTAAGGTGAAAACTTACTGTGGTTGGGAGAGGGTGGATGAAGCTGCTAATCATTATCTGCGCCAAACTGACATAAGAGGGAATTTGGGCTACTGTAGCTTGTTTTTAATGAGTAATCTAAACCACAGATTTATGCACCTTATTGCAGTAAAAATACTGCCTTCAGATTTGCCTGAAGTTTTATTGCATATAGCTACAAACCGTGAGTTCAAATGTGAAGTTTGACATTATTGTCAAGTTGCAGTTCATGAAGGGTTGAGTACACCCAGACACATACAAACCAGAAAAAGCACAATCAGACAAGTGCTCTTCTGTTCTGGTGATCCTCAAGGTGGTTGATCCTCAAGCTACAAGGGCACCTGTTTGGGGAGTCTGTTGTGGGCACTGCTTTACCTCGTGCCTTAGATGTTGCATTTTCATTTTACTGATTATCCTCCTGTAAAGGAAAGCAAATATCTCTTATCTGTAATTTACAAACATGATATGCTTTAAGGAGCGCTTAAAAAGTTTTATGCTGCTCTCTACTTTATTTCCTCGCCTGTCAGTTTTATTGTGTCCTTTTACCCTCTTAAGTGCAGGAATGAGGCCTCGCAACTCCGGCATGTTAAGGACATTGTCAGTGCAGATGAGAGTCATCCTGGTAATGGTATGTGGGAATGAGCAGAGGGTAGATGATTAGTGTTGAATATAAAAATGCGTGTCCAATATTTGTATGTGTTACTTTGTTGAGTCTTTTTGCCTGCATCTTGTGTTCTTCAGGTGTCTTTTCTGATCCTCTGCCTGCATCTTTATTTGATGTCTTTTGTAATCATTAATGAAAAGTCACAAACTACTTTCCTTCCTGGATAAACGATTTAACAGAAAAAAGCCTATATTTCCATGCTTGACCTAACTTTAGATACATAAGAGTGAGGGACAAGCATAAAGAGCTTAAAAAAAAACCAAACCCCCATGCCACTGTTTTTAAGAATGTGTAAAATCTTGTGTCAAGTTTTATACATGAAAACTCTTGCCACACATGCTGTATGTCCAGGTGCCCTTGAAAGGTGAAAGCCCAAGTTCCTAACTAGATGCCCATTTCAGTTCTGAATCATATTTAGAACAAACACAAATTTTTGTCTATAATTGCGGGAATAATCTTGCAGCTGCTAGGAGAACCAAGGGAGAGTTTGAAGCTGTGGGCTACAGTAAGCACACACAACACCAAATGCCTACTCTGCTGTAGCAAAAGGCCATAAACAAAATAATTAAATAAGTTATTCCACAGTAGTTTTTCCCATAAACTGAAATAATTGACTGTGACTTGCCTGATAGTTCTCAAGGGCTCCAAAGCTCCATTGCAATCTCTTGGTTAAAAAGAAATATGCTTTGTAGAATTCCACTAAGAAAGGTCTGCTGTTGTAAAAATGTTAACCTGTATTGTTTTATATATTATACGGTGTTGGAAATTTTGTATGTCATTGATCATATGCAAGTGATTTAATATTGTGCTGCTACTCCATACAGCTAGGGGCAGCTAGTCTTCCTTAGATAAGCTTTGTGTGAATAAATTAGGTGATATTAACAGAATCCGCTGGATGAGTCATTGTGAAAGGATTAGAAGCCCAAAAAATATTGAAGGCAGAAGCCTCCAGGAAAACAATTTCCAATTGCTAAATAAAAGATTTATAGTCACAATGTTATCAAAAAACTTGGTGGCTGCCTAATTATTCATAATGTTACATTCAAAGAGGAAAAGGGAAGGGGAGGTAAAACAGGTTCTTGCTATTACAGTAAATTTGGGGAGTTAATGGAAGAATTGTTCTTTTTCCATCTTTGCTGTAGACTTGCTGTCTGTCGAGGTCTTGCTACCACTCTATAGAGTCCATCTCTATAAGTGAGGTGCTATTCTTTTTTAACCTGAAAATGAATACACAAGGTCTTCATGGATGTTCATTAAAGGATAAAATCAGATCTCAAAACAGGAGAGTCATATCTGTTTCTTGCTTTACCCTACCATAAAGAAAATAGATTTAACAGGTAAATAATACAAGACTGGATACGAAGTCTTTCTCTAGAGAGACGTTATGAATAAGAAAATTCAGTTGTTCTTCAGACAATCAACTCTGAAAGCAGTCTGTTATGCCTGAGTTTTAGAAGGTGCTGAGAACCTGATGTAATGTTGCATATTGGAGGTGCTACCATATCCACAGCCTTAGGGTTCAGCTGAAGAATGAATGTCAACTGTGATTACAGTTTTCTCGCTTTTGACAGTTTGTACCAGATTTAACCTCTCCTGCAGTGAACTTCTACATTCTCTTTTCATGCATAGGTTAATATACACAAAATGCTTTTAACCTATGCTAACACTTGACTTTTATAAATATTAGTTGTATCTTCCATACTGTTGAAATCATACCCCAATCCCCTTTTGTCAGAAAATGTAGATTAATGATACTCTAGGAGCAGAGAAATCCCAGTCAAAACTGTAACTGTACAAAATGTGAAAAACCTAACTAGTCCTAAAACTTGCTTATGATTCTAAATTGCTTTTTTTTTTCCTCCAGATAAATTTGCTTTGTTTTTCTCCTTGCTAAGAGGCAGTTATTAAAGACAAAGGGTTAAAATGCTATTGTGGACCTGATATAAGCCTTTTTAAAACCAACCAACCAAACACAAAACTTTTCACCGTTCTGCTCATGTGTTTTCCAGTCACTATTTCTGCAGCTGCCTCTTCTCCTTGAGTGCAGGTGCCTTAAAGAAAAACACAATTCTGAGTGAATTCACCCTTGGGACAGAGTCTACTACATCAGAGCATGGAGAAATTTGAAGTGGGGAGTGAGAATAAAAAAAAAAAAGTAGTTGAAGACTGGATAATTGTAGTCTACATGAGAAAGTAAGTACTTGCAGACTCAGTTTCTAACCATCTAATAAAAGGACAAAACACAACATAATTCCCAATTTCCAGAAATAGGATCTCTTCACTGAGTGCACAGTTGCATATGCTGAACCAGTTATACAAGCACGCATTTGCCTCCATGTAGCCGTTGAGATACTTATGCATTTAATATCTAAAAGGCATTCACCTTCATGGCAGAGGTCTACAGTGCGATTTCAGGGAAAAGAAATCAAAAAATCATTTGATTAGAATGCATTAAATTTCAAAAAAAGTTTCAAATTTGCTTTGGAGAAGAAAAGTATGACAATAGCACTTTGTACTTTTTTCTTGCTTATCTTAATTCTAGCAGTAAATAGGTATTGATGTTTCTGGAATTATATCTCAGATCAAGTAAAATAAATATTTTAAGTTCCTTTCTTGCTTCTTTTTTCCTTTCTGTGTACAGGATGTATGTAAGAAAAATTATATTGTAATGAAAGTGTCTATTGCAATAGGCTGCCTTTAATGATGGGATGAAGAACAAATGTCATAAACGTTTGTCTTTCCATCTGAATGAAGTACAGTTACAGTTTTTAGAATTGTAATTTTGTATAGTCTTTTTTATTCTTCCAGAAGCTATTGATATGAATGGGACATAAAGCCGTTAAAACCAGTGTTGCATATGACTTCTGAAATCAGGGGAGTAACTAGCTTTAACACAGAAAATGATTGCAGTTAATTCTAAGCGCTACTTACTTTCTTTTCAAACTCTGCTTAGCATTGGATATGGAGAAGAGCAATGCAAGTCTTGAGTTGTAATACTTACTGAAGCTAAAGCATGGTAAACACTATCATGGTACTGTGAATATCTAGTTTAAACTATACATTTGGGTTTAGAGTTCATGCCAGCAGAACTGACAGAGCATGTTTCGAGTAAGTTTTGAGTAAGTTTTTGCCCCTCTGCTGAAGCTTTACCATTTGCATTGAAATAAAGCTGGCTGTTGTACCCCAGTGCTTAGGCAAGGGCCTCCTCAGTGCTGCTCAGGTGTGAAATTTCTCCATGTAGAGCTCTCCCTACAGACCCCTTCTTTGGCAGCCCCTCTTGGGCCTACCCCTTGCTTTTGGCCAAGCCCTCCAGAGGCCCCCTCAGCTGCCTCCCAGAGCAAAAGTTTCTCCCAGCCAAGTGCTTGTTGCATGTTATGCTTTCCTTGAGCAGCTGCTTTCCAGCCCAGTGCAGCTGGAACTTTCTACCTCCTATCAACCTTAATCCCAACTGTGGCTGACCCATGCAGAAGTTACCCAACTTTTTCATTTTGGCAACGTTTGGGCCTTCTCTAGTGCTCTGCCTGAGATTACGGCAATCACACAAGAGTGCAGGCTGCTGCAAGAGTTTGGCCGCCTTTGGCCCTAGTGGCTGCTAGCTTGTCACGTAAGGCTCAGCCCAATGGTTATTATGCTGGAGAGAAGGTTTTGAGCCTCAGTAGTAATAGGGCTGAGCAGAGGCTGCCAAGTAGTTAATTTGGTGTAATTCTTTACAAACCAAACCAAACAGTTTGCGAGAGACAATATTAAAGAGAAACCAAGAGAGCTGACAGTTTCAGTTTCTGAAGGAGTTTCCGGTTTTATCTCCTGTTGCATCGTAACCACGCTGAGCTTTGACAGTGTTCTCCTAAGCCAGGTTTGTAAATATTTGTTTTAGGTAGTGTGTGGGAAGCTGTGTGCAACACTCTCTTTGCTAGAGAAGTGTGTATATTCACAAGACTCTTTCTGATGTGTACTTTCTTTCCAGTTCTTCAGTTTCTCTGTACTTGTCATTTTCCAAGGTTCTGAATGTTGTGGGTTTTGTTCAGACGGATTTTTTTTTTTTAAACTCTTTAAGCTGTGGCCATATGATCTCAGCTGGAGCATGACATATAGATGTGACTGACAGATTCCCTTAAGCAAGGGACAGTGAGTGGGAAAGAACTGATAATGTTCATGTTATTGTCTGATAATTAAAGCTGTGATATAATCAACCCTCATCTGTTGCTATCACGTGGTTCTTACAAGAAAGACATTTCTTGGTGGAGTCCCCCTGTTAAATCAAAACTACAACAAAGTAGATAACGTTAGACTATAACTTATCTGAATGCTTTGTGCTATAGTACTGCTATATGACATCACCCTCATTATCTCTAGCATTGCTATTTTTATGTCCTTGTTACCCCAAATTTTCTCTGGGATCACATACTCACTTTGGAAATACAAAGCCATGTTACTGTGTAAATTAAAATCATCTGAAAAAAAATAATGAAGATTACAGTGACATGTTCAAATACTGAAGGAAGTTGATTCTACAGGCTTTTTTCAGTCTGGTGGTGGCAGAAGGCACCCAAAAGATAATCACCATGAGCCTGCAGATAGGCTGCTTCCAGGTAAGCATGGTGATCCAGGCTAAAGAGGCTGTACTCTTCATCTTGATGCCCCTCTTGTAGAGTGAAGCTGAATACACTAATGGAACAGGTTTAGTGTTAACATTTTGGCTAATGGGCTCAAGCACAGCTGGACATCTTCCTCTGGACTAAAACCTGGGGGAGTTTCTCATGACGAAGGTACAAAAACAGGAAAAAAATAGTTGCAGACAAGAACGCACCTTACAAGAACCTTGAAATGTCACCTGCTTAAATATAGTTACAGCTATTTCAGTGGTTGGATCACAACTTAAAGAATAAAATTCTACTCTATTTCTACTGAGTAACAAATGTAAACTTCCCAGTGAAGTAGACTGACTGAATGCAGTATCTAGGAGTCTGGTATATTTTATTTGACTGCCACCAAGTTTTTGATAAAATGAAGCAATTTTGCACTTACATGATATTGCCATGTATTCAGATGCTTGTGATGCTACCTTAGTGACTGGAATTATACAACTATTTAAAATTAATTTTAAAAAATAAAACAGTTTGTCATTATTGATGTATTTTTAGAACTAAATGAAGTGTCTGGTATTTATCACAATGGGAAAATTTAAAATATTTGTCCACTACCCAATGTATTTGTGCCCTTGAAATTTTTCTCTTAAAAAAAAAAAGCAAACAAAAAAAATGCCTCATAAAGGATTTTAAAAATCTGAACACATGGGAGGAACGTGCTGTTTTCCTCTAACTTTTATGGGTAACAAAGGTCTAATTTGATTAGAAGACTTGTAGCTTTAGATGCTTAATTTTGTATCTGTATTCTAGAAAAACAGTATTATATATTGCCTTGTCTTCCAGCTCATCTTCACAGTACAAAGACATTTATAAAGGACCACAGTAAGCTGCCGAGTGCTCTGTTGATGCATCTGCTTTTTTTTCTGTGGAGACCAATGTGATACTGAATGTACTTGTTTAGGACTGTGTAATGCCTGTTACAACTGCTAGTGTAGTAGCAATTTACATTACACAAGGAGAACAGGACAAATCTGAATACTGTCATCAGGAATGATGTTTAAATCTTTCTGCCACAGACGCCTTCGTATGAAATGGTGAGACATAGCAGCAGAGCATAATTGATAATTCATCAGCACTCACCGCTAGAGGCAATAACATACTCTTGCTTTTCTGAGTTTAGCATTTTGATTTTCATTGCAACCTTAGTGCATGTCTCTAGGAACAAAGAGTAATTTGCAAGGTCGTAGTGTTGCACAATGAGCTGACTTCCCCACATCTGTTGCAAATGTGATTCTTCTTTCAGCAGTCATATTTTCTTATTGTGAGGTTGACTATAACAAGTCAAATCGCTGCTAATCATGCCAAAAATTTTAATGAATTAGAAGTTGTTTATAGTTTCACACTGAGAGTTAGCTTTCTCAGTGATATAAATCAGCATGGCATTTTCTAGCTGAGATTGTGTCCTGATGTCACAAAATCATTGAGTCAAACCTGCCCCTAGAAGATGTTTATTCCCATGACAGCCGAGCAGGGCAGAAGGCCCATACATTGATATGTGCTCTGACACAGGGTTTGAAACATTGGTCTATTCTGTACAGCCATCAAAAAGGAGTATCTCTGTTTTTAGGAATGTTTTTCAGAACAAACCAAGCAATTTTCAGCAGACCTGGGAGGAGGGTGAGGGAAAGGGAAGAAATAACTTCAAGGCTCAGCATCCAAATTTATGTGCCTAATTTACCAACAGTGAAAATATGGAGTGGAAGTGGAAGTGACTGCCAGGGTCAAGTCTGAGTACCCATTTAAGTGTACTCAGCAAGCTTTCACATGTCTGTTTGGGTGCTTGGGTGTTGAAACTGCCTCTTTGCCTGGCTTTAGAACTATAGACGTCTTCACCTTGGTTTAGTTTCAGGAAGAATCCTGTTTGTCAAGAACGTTTCAGCTAACAGATGAGAACTGTTCATTTTGTGCCAAACCTGGCTCCAGTAAGTTAATAAAACTGTACTACTTCAGAATTAGTAGTGGCAATCCATAATGAGATGATGGGATGTTGTTAGTGGTGCTAATATGTTATCGAGACTTAGGATCTGAAGGAGCCTGAAGAGGACTGGGGGTACCTCTTTTCAAAGTACTACTATTCTGATATAGTAGAAGAAAAGCAAGTTGGAAAGGAGCATTGAAAAAATTCCTCTCCATCATCTTACTTGTTCATATATGAGCAGGAACATCAACAGTCATGGGAAGGAATGCTCTAGGCAATTTCATGTGGCCAGTTGCTTCAGTATCCTTGACCCAGCTGTAGTCGATCTGTTATGGTTCTAGGGAAAAGGCTATCCTTGCTACAGTCCTTTTTGTAAAAGTTATTAATTAGGGAGGAGAGACAGAAAATAACCTAATTCTTCTATATAGGGGACTGGCTAAATTATTTTTTATAATTATTGCCTTAACGACCTAGAAAGTCATGACCATGTTGGGTACAAAGAACAACGCATTTTCCAAAGAGACCTGGCAGTATTAGCATGGAGACTGGGATAAAGATTCCTTGTTCAAGCAGGCCAAATGCTACCCCAGGAAGGCTGGATCCAAGCATAAGTCTTACAGGAAAAATAAAGTAATTCTTCTTTGATAATTTTAAATCTACCATCTGAGATAAGTTATTTCAGTGTTTATTAATTTTCACTGTTCATTTGGAAGGTTCCCTCTTTTTGCAGTCTAATTCAGTTTATCACCAGATTTTAATTACTACTTTTTGTATCCTTGTCAGGAAATACTGTACACATCATCTACCCTCAGTAAGAGATATTTTTCTCAACAGAATTCTATGTGAAATGATAACCACCTTACAGCCTTCTCTTGGCCAATAGAAATGGACCTCTGTTTAAAAAGTTTTTCTTGGGAAATTTTATCCAGTGTGCTAAAACTGATGACTTGTGTGCCCAGAATTCTGCTATCTTGGAAAAAAGCTTTTTTTTTTTTTTTTTTATCATTTAGCTATCCAACTTTGAAAATGCCAATATGGAACTTGTCCTCTTTGATTTATTCCATATGACTCCTATAAAGGATTTCCCCCTTTTCTGAGCATCATATGATGTGGGGTATTTTACATTTGTAAAGAGTAAACCAAATTCTCTCCATCATTATCTGTATCAATGAGAATGATCTGCTATGCTTTTTAAATACTTAATGTCTAAAAGTTCTTGAAAGCAATTCAAGACATTAACTCAGTGTCCTTATTACTTACCCAGTTCTTCATGATTTTTTCGGGGTGGTAATTGTGCTCCATATATATGTATGGGAGAGAGATTGGTTAAAGAGGTAGTGGAAAACATTACAGTTATTTAATGAAGCCATGAAAAAAAGATTATAACAGTCCAGCAATTTACTCTGTAGCATGAACAGAAAAGTACTCCTAATTAGCAGTACTTGTTTCTCTTCAAAACCTCTGTTTTGACTTGACTCCTAACAGCAGAACCAGTATGATTGAGATTGCAACTTGCAGTCTTTATTTGGAAATTATAGTTAATGTTCTAAAAGTGTGACATTAAAACAGTGTTCTCCCACTTCTGTAACAGCCTTAAATTTGTACTTTGAAGTGTGATTGAGACGAGCTAGGCATTAAAATCAGGCAGTCATCCTAAAATGTACTCAACTTAAAAATAAAGTTAAGCCATGTCAGAGATGAAATCTACTCTTGACTTGACTGTGTACTAAAAGCACATTTTCTTTCTTCCACTTATGTGAGAAAAGAGACTGTGACTAATACTCTGCTTCTGAAAGGAACAAGATATCTGGTTAAATCTAAGCGGATGAATAGTCTCACTGAAATCACTGGGAGTACTTGTTACCTGAAAATAGAATTTAGTCCAAATGGATTTATTTTTTTTTATTATTATTATTTTTTCTTTTAAATACGTTGTCTACATCTTGATATTTCTTATACTGGCCTACATCAGAGTAATTTTTCTTCAATAAGTGTCTGAACAATCACAATCTGGAAATAAATTTTATAACAACATCTTACTATGGGATATTTCAAATGTTCTTAGTGAGGTTTTTGAACCTTGTTTGCTGTTATTTTTTGAAGTTATTAAAGTTTGAAGTTATATCAAAGCAATAGTTGCTTTAAGGGTCTAGATTTATATGCCCAGTATATCAAGATGCTTTTGCTAATGTCTTAACTGTCAGAAGGAACACTGATGGTGAGTTGTGTGCATTATCATTAAGCTGTTTCTAGGATCTTTTCTTGAAAGAAAAAGTATAAGCCTTTTGACAATAAAAGGTGTTTTGTTCTCCATATTATGCCATATATTCAAGAAAGCACTGTAAATAGCATATTTGCGGAAGTAATTGGTAATACTGTCTTCTAATAACTCTTATGACTTGATTCTTGCTGCTTTGGTAATGGGTCAGTGCTTTTTCTAATTTCTTTACTTTTTCTGCCTAGTGTCTTATTCTAAATATCACTACAGGAGTCAACCTTAAAAAGATTGTTAGCCTTTTTTTGGAATGATTTGCTTCTTTACCTTGGCATTTACTTCTTTACCTCATCTGTTTGCTTAGTGCAGTAGTGCTACAGAGTCTGGTGCTGATATACTCATCATCATGATGGGCTTCCAAATGGGCATTAGCTTACAACAGATTCTGTATTATCTGTTGGAGTCACTGGATTCAGCCACCAAACTGCTACTCATAAAAGTAAACTCAGATTTTCTTTGAATGTCTGGATTATGAATCATACTTTCATAATTTGTTTCTGACTTGTGACTGTGAGATCTGCTTGTATAACTAGACACTTGGCTGCCTTCCTTTTTATTGAGGAAGCAGAACAAAGCCTAGCAGGATGCTTAACAAATCATAGAATCACAGAATGGTTTGGGTTGGAAAGGACCTCAAAGATCATTCAGTTCCACTCCCCTTGCCCACATGGGATGCCACCCGCAAGATCAGGTTGCCCAGGGCCACAAAGAAAGAAATCAAACACAAGGATCTTAATGAATAGATAACTAGCCAAAAATAATAATTATAAAAATAAAAGAGAGTTCTTTTACCTGTCTAGGTTATTAAAAACAGTGTCTAAGTAATCTCCTGGTGCTACTGGCTGTCCTTTGACAGGCTAACTGAAGTGAACATGAAGTTATCAGCAAGGCCTTTTAAGCAAGGAGTGACCCTGAGCATGCCTGACCATGAGGTTGCTTTCCTGGGTGCACAAATGGGAGCTTCTGGGCAGTTTCAGAAAACTGCCTTTAAGATATCTTCACACTGTTGGTTGATATTCCGGGGGAAAATTATCTATGGACTTTTGTCCACTTCTATTTAGGCTTCCAGGGATAATGTGAAATGTAGTACTTTATACTACATGGAATGCAAGGATAGATAAAGGAGTAATTTGCCATTTGTAGTAGATTAAACCAGGATTTCAGTTCAGTCAAAACCAGCTTGCAGCTGAATGTTACAATCCAATTACCTGACATTGGGAGAAGAACAGAAGCTTACCAGAAGTCCTTTTCTGGTTGTCTTCATGAAGTAGAATTCTCAGTTTCACTCAATTTCTTAATGGTTTCAGATTTACCAAAACCAAACTCCCACATGGCTACCTCAAAGTGGCATCATGAAAACACTAGTATCATGCACAAGAGTGACAGCACTGCTACTCCATTAAAATGAATTACTTTGTGTAAGGCATTTGGTCAACAAGCAGTTAAAGATTTGGGAAGGATTCTTTTGACAATCATATCATGAAAACTTAATAAAATGTTCTTGTAAAGTTATTTAGTTGAATGTCTGGTGGCATATTGTCATATATTTAAAAATGCTGTATATTTAATTTTTTTTTTTCACAAATTGGAAAGCAGTTCTGTCTGCTCACACTTGTAGATCTCTTATTTTACAATTTTGACCTTAGCTATTGAATGCATGCCTGCTTGTTTTCCCTCGGTTTTGTAACGTTGTGGTTTCTTAATTAATCTGGAAACTGCTGCCGGATTTCCATGGTCAAAGGAGGTGTCCATTCATGCCAACTGACTTTCAGAGTTATCAAAACTCTTTTACTGGACGTCTTTCATAGCAGCAATCATGCCCGTCTGTTTCCTGTGTAACTATGTAATTTTATAAAAATATATTAATTCTGAACTCTTGCTCCTTGCACAGCAAGCTGACAGTTTGTAAATGACAGATCTGCTGAATGGCTTTGCAAGTAGAAAAAGAATTTTAAGTAACTGAATAATTACTTCAGAGCACCTTTCGTGTCAATAGGAGTCTTTTCATAGCGTGCAGTAATCCTTGGATCCAGCCTCTATAGCCCCTTAAATGCATTTAAAACATTGTAAGGGCATAATTAAGTCATTGCAGTATTCTTGTATTCCTTGACAATACGTCCCATAAAGTCAAAACATCCTATTATCTGAAGTAGATTCAAGTAGTAGACTATCTTGATGTGCTTTTCAAAATGTTTTTTTGTCCTATGGGAACAGCAGGCCAATCGTGTCAAAAACTTTCATCAGTAGCAGCTACAAGTCTTTTTTAAACCTATCTCAGTTTCAGTGATCTAAAAGACGTCTCTGTCACCATAAAAAGAGACTCACTGTTGACTGGCCTTTTTTCTCTCTCCCAGCCAAGAATGCCTGGGATTACAGGAGTGAGTATTCAGGAAAAAACAATTACGTTTTTTTCCTCTTTTTACACTGAGTGATGTCAAATAAGCTGTCAACATCCCTTATTATGCTGTAGCTGTACTGCAGTTCCAGAGGTGACAAAAGAGAGATACTAGTGTGAAACCAGCTAGGACTGAGTCTATCTATACTGGATGAGATGGGACAGGGTAGGACAGGATGGCATGGTAGCTCGCTTTGGTGATTGCATTGTTTTGGCTGAAAATTGTCAACTTTTGTTTTGAGGGTTTTGTGTAGAAGCATGGAAACCTCTTTAGGATTACAGAATGCATGTATTTGAGGAAAGACGCAGTGTTCTTTGAGTCTAGCATGGTTGGATTGCCTTTAAAATGGATTAGATGCAAGTTTGGTGTTTTCTTTTTATACAGATGAGTAGGCTCTTCTACGGTATACCAAGCAAGCTGTTGAAGGTTGTCCTTTATTTATGGGAATTTTTCTCTACTCCTACAAAATAATTTCTAATAATAATACTAATGTTATATATATTCATAATATAAAATAAAAAAATAAAATATTTAATAATATAATTTCTAATCACAATGCTATGGGGAAATCATTCTCTTTCTTACTGAGGTAGTTTCTGCTAGGTTCCCTGGGATTCTTTTGATTTGTAAGAACACAGAGGAAAACAAAACTTGAGTTCAAAGGAGTTAAAGTCAAAACAAAACTGCAAAGCTGATGTCACTGCCCAGGTTTTTAAAGGTATCGCCAATATGAGTGGCAGTTTAGAGAACTATAGAAAGGGTGCTAAAAGAGTTAAAATAAGTTTGGTATTTTAAAATAAGCATATTTTAAAATAAGCAGGTATACAAAGGTCAATTATTTGAAGATGTTTGAGAGTAAAGACACTGTTTAAAACAAATAGAAACAGCAATTGTTTATAAAAACTAAAACAAAAAATACAGTTGTGAATCAGCAGTCACTAGTCTCACTAGGCATAAGTTCCAAGGAGCTGCTAATGAATTATTAGACTGAACCATGGCCTTGAAAATAGATGAAAAAAAGGTGGGGAAAATGACACCTTTTGAATGATTTGAAATAAATGTGGCAGTCATTGACTGAGCAAATGTTGTGAGGCTATTAGGAAGATACTATCTGATTCATACATTGCTACATCAATTACATGGTTTAAAGTAAACGTAAAGAGGTTTGTATTTAGTTCTTGGTGCAGCTGTCAGGCTACTTTTATCTTTATTTAGTATTATGCTTTTAGTCTGTGATAGAACACCAGTGATTACAGATAGAGACTTAGAGTGAAGGAAATAACTTGAAATACACTGAGTGACTTGAAAACAATTGGGTGTGTGCTAAATGTCATTTGTCTTGGGACAAGAACTGAGCAAAGAACTCATGGTGAAATGTTTTTCTTAATGTTACGGTTTATTTTGTGTGTATGTGTTTTCTTAAAGCACTTGAAACCGTTTTATTAATCTGGAAAAATTAAATAAGGTTGAATATCACTTTTTTTTTTTTTTAAGGAAACTCAGTAAGTCACTTTGGGCATGCATATAGCTGAAAACCACCACATACACGCACACACAATCTCACTCACACTGTGCTATCTATTCTGCCTGTATGAAGAGGGGCACCGATAAGATACCAGTGACTAAAATAACATTTCCATACACAAATATGTCACTTTCCATCCATAGGTTTAATCTGAATTTGTTTTCTGTAACCTTGAAATAATAAGATAAAACATTCCCTTGTGGAAGTTTTGAGTAAGAAAAAAAATAACAAAGATAAAGCTTCTTGAGAAGACTGCAGTTGCACCATCGAGGGAACAAAATTACTGGGGTGGTTCCACAGAGAAAAGAATGTCTTATACCCCCAAGGACATAGCTGGAGATCAAAGAGGATCCTTATCTTTGCATAAAAAAAAGTCTTCGAGCAAAGGCAGGCAGGCAAGTGAACACCACCTGGGGGAGAGAGAATAATTACATGGGTATCAAGTCATGCTGCCTCTCCTTTAAAGTGATGGAAGTTACTTAACTTTATGGGGAAATAGGGTGTATGAAAACTCTGCTAGCAGTCCTGATAATGCTTAATGGATAAATAAAACTACTTTTGAGAGAGGCAAGACAGGAAATTAAAGTCCAGCCTTATTCTGTAGTTCCTCACTGTAGTGTTTACCTTTCCATTCATTCTCAACCTTTTTTTTTTTTTTTCTAGCTGAGACAGTTGTTTTTGACAGGAAAGTACAAAATTCTAAATACAATTGAAGATATTTTATTTTTAAGGTTGTAACAACAACAAAAGTTGTTAGTCCAGCTGGTGGGCTTGCAATGCCCTTCAGTCAGTCAGGGTATCTCAATAACATAGCTTGTAACAGCATATTGTGCAATAAGCTGCTTGTGCTGCAAATTATTCTGTGGGATGCAGGTGTTCAGCTGTGTGGAAGTCTACAGGAGTGTGGGTTAAGGATTCTGGGTTTTCTATGTGCTAAATCTACTAAATAAACCCCAGATAGCCTGATTTGAAATGTATCCAGTGTATAAAATAGTGTGTTATCGTAACATTTGCTTTATATACCCTTATTACTGTACAAGCCTGTGCTACAATACTTCAGTTTTCAATAAACAGCTATGTCCAGTGGTTAAAACGTCAGCCAGCATCCCTTGACTGGGACTTTTTTTCTCTGCTTAAAAAAAAAGAGAAAGATGAATAACTGATTTTGGGTTCCATCTAGTTGCTTATACTTGCTCTGTAAACAAAAAATAATCCCTCCTTTAAAATGCTCTTTCCTCAGCTGTGATCTTTGCAGCCAAGGTGTACATTTGTTTTTTCCTTGCCTGGATTGTGCTACAGTGGTGGAATCTATAAAGAGGATAACAACTCTCCAAAGCGATTGCCTGCTAGTTCCTGTTGTTTCGCATTTCACATTTTCTGAAGCTGACTGTTTACAGTTCAGGCATAGTCAGGTCTGGAGTGGCTTAGAGGATCCCACTGTAGATTTCCTCCTTGCTTGTCCTTCACTACCTCTGCTCAGATTAAGAAACCGTTGCACTCACTTTTGTTTCTTTTCCGGGCAGTTTTATTTTGGAGGAAAATGACAAACCAAACTATAAGCCTTACAGCCTTTTTTATTTATTTTATTTTTTTTTCCTTTGTGGTCGCAAAATCTGTTTAATTGAGTTGCTTAAAACACGTTTTGGTTGCTGAGAAGTATTCAGGTTCATTGCAGGGCAGATTTGTTTTGTCTTCTATGAACTTCAGCTGAGAGGTCAGACTCCCTCCCAGCTGGTGCCAGGTGAAGTGCTCCATTGAATCCCATGGGACTTTCCTCACCAGCTCCAGGATCACCTATGTCCTGTCTCAACTATTACAACCAAAGTGTTTAATAAAAGAAAAGGGGGGTGGGGGAGGTGGGGAGAGAAACTGAACATTTTTTCCTCACCTGAGCTTTTATACTTGCTGCAATAGAAATAAATCCAAACTTTCTTTTTAAGTAGGGTCACCTAAGTTCCTCAATACAAGGTAATAAAATCCTTTCAAGGTATATTCTTGTATGATTAGTGTGAGAATTCTTCCCAAACAATCTAGCTCTGTACTCTACAGACATGGGAATATAGGCTGACAACCATGGAGATTTGAAAGAAGAATTTACTTTAAGTAGATGAACAGGTTAACTAAAACCCTGTAAAAATGTTCCATTGCTTTGATTATCTTTGTGCCAAAAGTCCAACAGAAACTCTGTAGCAGGCAATTTTCTTCATGTCATAAAATATATATGGGAATTCTCCCTTCTTTTTTTTTATTTATTATTATTATTTTTCTTTTTAAAGTTAATTTTCACTAGTCTCTGTGGAGTCGTCTTAGAGGTATGAAAACATGGGTTATTTATTAGTTTTCAGCTAGGTACTGCACTCTACACTGCTCTCATTACCTTTCTGCGTGCTGATCCTGCCAGTCATTGCATGCAGAACTTTAACTGTTGTAATTTTCCTGTCTTCCTGGCAACTTGAATTAACAAGAAAGCATGAATTAACAAGTAAGAATGAGCAAGCACATCTTGTTCTTGTTCAGGTGGACAAGCAGTCCTACTGCAAACTGGCTGCACTGTGTAGATGCTACTCTGTAGGCTGCAGTGTACTCTCAGTATTTCTGAAAGAATGAATGTAGCTATTCTTACAGGTGCTATTGGCAGTATATGTCAAGGCAGCTTCTTTTGCCCTTTTCTATGGAAGTTGCTCTTTTTTCTTTCACTGCACCAGGAAGAACAGATAAGAAATTTCAGCAGAGATGCTTGAATGCAGAGTTGTAGATTCTAGTATGAATTAGTTGTAGATTCTAGTATGCATTTTCAATATTACAGTAACAGAGCGAGTGTTACAGACATCTGTGCATGCCCTACCTCCGTGTCCTTTGTGCAGTGACTGAACCTGCCTTTGGCATTACTCGTTATGCAGTTAGGAGTGGCAGGCCAGTGAGACCAAATGCTTTCTGAGATCTTTTTCAACTTGGGCTTGCTTCCGATTGCAATTTGGTATATATTATGTTTTCTTATATCAGCTATAATATAGAAAGGTAACAGGCTCCTTTCCTATGTGCGTTATCAGCAATAGTTTTAGTACCAAGGGGCTACCAACTGACTAAGGGAAACTAAGCAGTTCAGGGATTGTTATTGCTGAAAATAAAATGGATTGTGTGTGTTTGTTAATTTTGCCTTGGGTTCTGATGTACCTAGGATCGTTCTTCCGGGATAGATTATATAAAAAGGATGATTAGTCTGACTTTGTAACAGGACACACAAGAGTTTCATTCACCCTGGTGTGTCCTAGATAACATTACTTAAAAATAAATAAATAAATAAATAAATATTAATTTTAGAATTGTCAATGATAGAAAATCACCCGTTTGTTTATGAAACCATCCTAAATGTTTTTGCTTTTAAATTCCTTAGTCACTGGATATTTTTTTTTCCTGTTGTGTTGTAGACTTCATTATCAAAGTTTCCTTTCTCTTTTTTATTTTTTTCTTAACTAACTTTTTGATCTCCTGGTATCTTCTGTAATAACTTGCTTAAGGTCCTGGAGCTGTTCCTTATGGATCATCTCTGAACCATTTCTAATTTATGGACTTTAACAGTATAAAATGCATTATTCCAGTACTGGTCACACTGTGAAAGTTACCTCGCTACGCTGAATTGATTCCTTTCCTTGCACGCACATGGGCTGCAATTATTTTATGATGGTGCAAAACAAGCCCTGGTCAGTTTTTTGGTTTTTTTTTTTTTTTTTTCCAATTATCTGATGGAAGATATTGTTGTTTCCTTTACAACTGGTCTGCCTGGCTATATTTTAAGGAGTTAATTATTTAGCTGTAACTGCATGATTACTCAGTTATCACAATCATTCATGTGCTTAAACATTTGCAGTATCTGGTCCTTAGCTCTGCTCTTGTCTGAAGAATATGTCTTTGCCGTATTTGTAATACCCTACTTTTTATCCTTGAAGTGCTATTTTTGTTTCTGGCTTTATTCTCTTCCACTTTTAGCCATAAATCCCTTTTCCCGTGATTCTCCTTGACCCTCAGCGTTTTTCATTTATTGGCTTTCTAGTTTCTCCTTGACTAATCATCTTGTATTTTTTTTTAAATATACTGAAGAACTTTAGCCAAAATCCCACTTTTAATCTCATTTTCTGTTTCCAGTATGCATTTTAGTAATCCTCTTTTCTTATACTAGTTGCAATTAATGTATCCCATTAGCGTCCCAGGCTATCAATGCTTCATTTGCTCAAAGGATTAATGTTGAAAAGTGTATCAGCACTAATACATAGTAAATGAGAGGGATTCCACTTACGCCTTTGACATCAGCGTGCTCATTGGAAACAAGGATGCTGGCTTTACCTGGACTCCTAACTAGAAAAAGTAAAAAACTATAAATCAGCATTGCTTGTTAATAGATGAATTCTCTCAAATATTTGCCAAAACTCATCATGTAGGCAACATTATTCCACAGTCTGTTGAGAATCCTGTCATGACTGTTGTCTGCATGCTTTAATGTGGAAGTCTTTTCAAAACCAGTCAGCAGAAGTAATAGTTAACTGTAATTGTCGACACATTGTGTTGAATTAGCTTTTATTTCTATAGTTCTGAGAGGAAAGCAGACTTCAAAAATAGCTTTTTGCAGTCTTTGGACCTCTTCAGTTTTGTCCAGCCCCTGTTGGGAGAAGACAGTCCTGGAGGAGGATTGTGCTGTATTGTCTAGAGGGAACTGTTTGTTGTGGAGAAGTCAGGCATCTGAACTGCCAGATTGTTTGTGCCAGAATTTAAGTGGCAATTCTGTCACTCCCATTTCTTGTTCAGTATTGAGTATGCGGTGTTAGAGTAGACGAGCAGATGATCTCCAGGTAACCCTTCCAGTCTCTGGGGTTCTCTAATTGCTCCTACAATGTAGGCAAGGCACTGAGGTTGGAGTTTTATAACTGATGAATTCTTAACATGAATAAGTGGATTAGCAACCATTAGCAAAAACACTGTGAGATAAGGTCTTGGTTCTGTAATAACTGAGTTCATTTGTGATGTATGGGAATATTGGTTCACCTGGATGAATTTGTTGGCCATTTCTGTTGCCTGTGTGGTCTAGTTGAGATTAGAAATAGGATGACTTGTGTTCTTTTTTTTTTTTCCCTTCTTTCTTTCTGTAAGGCTTTTAACATCAATTCTCTCTCAAAACAAACAAATGAACAAAAAACTCCACAAAAACTAAATCCAAACTAGAGTATCTTTGGGTCTTGATTTTCAGTGGTCGTAAAATGGTGTGTACAATGTCTTTAAAAAGATGAAGTTGCTTACAGTTGAAGATAGGATCAATATCAGGTTGTAGATACACCTAATATTTTGAAGGCATTTGAAACTGTGACAAAAGAGTCTGGACAGAGTCTGAATTGTGTTTTGGCCTTGGAACTTTATTCTTATATATGAGGACTCAGAGTGGCCATATGAGCAGTTTCAAACACAAAACCCACATATAAGATGATCTAATCCTGCAAGCCAGTTAAGGTGTTATAAATAGTAAAGCTGGATGGAAAATGAAAATATGAAAATTAGGAAATAGGTGGCAAAAGCAGCTTTAATTTTGAAAAATGTTGCTGATGTTATTAATTGTTGGTGGACTTCCTCCCACATAGCATTTTTGAGAAAAATGTACTCCCATGTTATACAGAGGAAGAAAGATGTATCATTCTTGTCATCAAGATTTTTAAAAGGGACGCACATACAGGAAGGAAGGATTCAGTAAAAGAATGAAAAGTACTCATTCTTCCAAAGTTTATATATATCTTACGTGTTTAGGCTTTTGCAGATGTTTGTTTGCTGGAGTGATAAACTCACAGAGCATAAAGGTACATATGTAAATGTTTTATTCTGAATTTGAAAACCGAGTTGTGTCCAATCAACCACTAGCTAAATTGGTAAGGCACGTAGTGGGGCTATTCTTTCTTTTCCAAGAGAGAAAAGAAATAAGTTACCAACACAATTGTTTCTTAAAAAAAAATCAAGATGGACAGGAGCTTTACTCTTCAGTCAATGCCACAAATGTAGTTTTGTGCAGCAGATTGTCAGCAAGTTTTTTTTATTGTGTCTGGTTGGATTTCACAGACAAATACCACTTTCAGTATGCTGTGAATTTGGACTTCAGTTAATATTCTACACACCATTTAAAAGATTTCCAAGCCCCTCCATCCACAGATTTCAAAGCTGGCTTAGGTGTGCAAATGAGGTATCTGGTTCATCTGCAGAACCAGAACATCACATATAGCTGAAATAAAGAATATTCCAGATAGTATCATTAATATTCTTGTAAATGAGTCTTTTGTTCTGTCAGTCATTCAGCTAGTTATATTAAATACAAAATGTTTAGTGAGTTCATCTGTTATCTTGTAAAGTGACTTGCTGTGTGAATGTATCTCCATTATTTCCTAAGAAATAATTTTAAGCCAACCTAATGTGCAGTATGTTACAGATCTTACAATTGCCAGTAATTATCTGATAAAAAGATAGTGCTAAATTTGTGGTTGTCGATGCAAGCTGCTAACTGGTGTTAAGGCAATGTCATTTCATATAGTTCAATTAGTGGTTTGTTGGCATTAGGAAATAATTGAAACAATTTAAAGGTCACTTTTAATGGTCAGTTATTTTCTCTTGTTTAACTCACTCCTTGAATATAATTTGACATCATTTTTTGAAATAATACAATATCCTTAAATCACTGTTATTGCTCTTGTCATCACTATTGTCCTATTAGCACCTCATTTTTTTCTTTAGATATTTTTAATGCCTCAGTTTTCATTTAAGACTTCTGTTGCTTTTCTCAACCTTCTTTTGCAACACGTTTTCAGTTTAGTCCTTTAAGACTTACCTATGGTCTAAATTCAACACAATCCCCATGACATTTGAAATACTGTAATTTTGATTTTTGTCCCACTGCATTTTTCGACAAAATCCTGGGAGTGAGCAGTACACCACTGCAATGCACTTGCTTACAGTACCCACTTACTGCATACAGACTTTTTCCGAACACCAAGACCAGATCTTTTTCTCAGAGCATCCTGCAGAAGAAGCTCAGACATGGGGCACCCCATCAGAGTTCCTTTCAGAATTTCCTTCCTGTAGTTCTGTTGAAATTGAAGCCAGGACATCTTACCGCATTCACTAAATTGCAAAGCTTTACAAAAACCATGCAGGACTGTAAAGTGACTCAGATCATCTTTATGCTTCAGGGCCAAACTGGAGTTCTTACTGACATCTTTTGCCATGTTTGTGGCAGTACAACCCTGCCAAGACTTCAGTCACTGGCTTCCCCTTGAATAAGATTCCCTCATGATGAAAACATCAAGAAAAAGAGAATGGGAATCACGTCTAATTTTTTTTTCCCCTGAGTGCCAGATTGAGGAAAAAAAAAAAAAAGTGTGATGATTTAGGAAGAAATGGCAAAATGTAGGTGCCTAACTCCAAAAGTGTAATCCTGAAAACGCTAAGCTCAGTTACTGACTAACCATGGAAGCATAAAATCTGAATAGGAGCTTCAGCAATAACTTCAGCTCTCTTTTATTTGTGAGAATATTCTACCATACACCTTTAATTTATTGGAATATCTCAAGAAGGACTGAAATTTTAATGTGAATCAAAATTTCTGTCACTGTACTTAAAATCCTCATTATATGTTGGCCACTTGTTCATGGTCCCTTGCAACTGTTGCTCATCTTTTGATTGTGCTTTTAGGTTTATTAAATACATGAACAGGCATACGTTGTGACAATATAGCTGCAAAATTAAGACAGGAAAAATGATTTAATGAAAAAAGTATTAGCAACCCATTGTTGAAGAGCTCATTTTACATTTTGGCAGACAAAAGCAATCCTACTCCCGTATGTTGCGTCTATATCAAGCTTCTGCAGGCTTCTTCACCTCAAAGATTTAGTGAGGCCTGGCAGTTCCAGAATAGCTTCCACCCTAGCAGGTAGTGCACTGCCAGGGCAGGGTTGTGCAGGTTTGATTCTCTTAAAATGGACAAAATTTTCATCTCAGTACAGAAAGGGAGGAAGCTGCCCTTATTTCTGATATAAAATCTGATGTCCTTGAATGACCAAGTGTAGGAGATGAACTTCAGGAAACAACTATACTAGGTTGTGGACTCTTAAGAGTGGGAAGAAACAGATTTGGTAGCCAAGAATTGATGCACCAAGCATCAAGGCGAAGTAAGGGACTTCAGGTATTATTATTATTTTTTTAGTTCATGGATTTTGTTCTGACTGTTGGACCCCATTTTAGGATGCCTGTTTTGGAAGCCTGAATGCCTGGCTTGGAGTTTGAGTTTTTGCTGCAAAAATTCAGCTTCATGGTGCTTAAATTGGTTTTTGGGACCTTGCTGCGAAGGGGTCTATAGTAAAAACACTTATTTCACTGACATATTGCGTGTTCTTAATTGAGATCAGAAAATCACATGCTTCCAGGAAGCAGGACGATGCAAGCCTAAATTAAATTTGTCACTTATTTCTAGTGTTTTGTTAAAAGCTTGTATTGACCTTGTCTACAAGGGCTGATACTTAAAAGGAAAACTAAACATTTAATGGCATTACTAAATTATCTAACACAGAAAGATAATGGTTTGCATTACCTGCAATCTTGATTACAGGAAAAGTAGTTGTATCATTTTGTTTCTATTTATGATAAGGGGCAAAGTCTTTTTTTTATTCCCTCCATTTTTTTTTTTACTAAAGGAGAGGTGATTTTCTTTTCTCATTTGTTGTTGTAGTTCTGAAAATTTTTATAGTCCTTTCTGCACCCATCAATGTTGAACAGAATTATTTTACAGTAACCCCTATATCAGCAGTTACAAATGAGTCAGTATCTTTCTGTGCTTCTTTAATACACGTACAGTGGCAAAGAGAAAGCTCCTGATAGAAATGTTAAATTCCCAGGCAAAGTGATAGAGTGTATAGCAAATTTGTATTTATATTTGTAGGTATTAATCTAAACCCGAGAAATTGTTCACTGTTGACCCAGTACATTTTTATCAGAGTCAGGACTGAAGCCAGATCTCCTCAGTCTGAATGCATTATCTTTGCCATAGTGTTGTTTTACTCTTAAATACATGTGTAGGCATGCATGTGTACACACACACATACACACACACACACTGGAAAAACAATACAGTTCCCAAAACGTTTAATCAAAAAGGAAAATAAATATTCTTCTTGGTGTGTAGTTTTTGGACAACACAATGACGTGGAGTAAGTAGGCATAACAGAACCCGATTGCCTGGGCTCATTCTTTGTAGTGGGTAGCTATTTCATGGCTACTATGAGAAACTGCATGCCTACTGAGGTTGATAGTTATTTTAGCAATACAGAAGCACAGCCACTGGTTTGTGTAGCACAGAACTTGTTCTGAATTGTGGAAAGGATGATATTCAGAAGATGAATGGTGGATGAAAGGCTCAACTGGTGGACGAAAGGCTCAACATGAGCCAGCAGTGCATACTTGCAGCCCAGAAGGCCAACTGCATCCTGGGCTGCATCAACAGAGTGGCCAGCAGGCTGAGGGAGGTGATTGTGCCCCTCTACTCTGCCATTGTGAAGCCCCACCTGGAGTGCTGCATCCAGGTCTGGGGCCCCCAGCACAAGAAGGATGTGGGCCTGTTATAGCGAGTCCAGAGGAGGGCCATAAAGATGATCAGAGGGCTGGAGCACCTCTACTATGAAGAAGGGCTGAGAGAGCTGGGGATGTTCAGCCTGGAGAAGGGAAGGCTGTGGGGGGACCTCATTGCGGCCTTTCAGTACTTAAAGGGGTCTTATAAAAAGGATAGAGAAAGACTCTTTACTCAGGTAGATAATGAAGGGATGAGTGAAAATGGTCTTAAACTAAAATAAGATAGAATTAAACTAGACATTAGAAGGAAATTCTTCACTGAGAGGGTGGTGAGGCACTGGCACAGGCTGCCCAGAAGCTGTGGATGCCCCTGGAGGTGTTCAAGGCCAGGCTGGATGGGGCTTTGAGCAACCTGCTCTGGTGAGAGGTATCCCTGCCCATGGCAGGGGGATTGGTGTTACATGATCTTTAAGGTCCCTTCCAACTGAGCTGTTCTGTGATTCTGTGAATGAACCTTTAAGTTCACTGTTCAAATACTGCAATTATTGAGATTGGCTTTTTTTTTTGTCTTAAATTTCTGTACAAAAAATGTTTTTGTTGTTTTGCAACAATTTGTTTTCCAAGTGTTGGTAGTTTACCCTGAAAAATGGCTTAATGTGAACTGCGTACAGGGAAAGAGGAAGAGACGCTAGGAAGCTGAAGGTATTCTCCACCTCCAGGGAAAAAAAGACTCAACCCCCTCTAGTATTCTAAATACTTCTAGTTTCATTTTACAAAAAATCCCAAAGACCTTAGAAGTCTGAGTTTTGAACGTTGTCCTCCATCATGACAAATGTAATAAGGTGTTGATGTTAATATTTCACATCTGTGAACAGTAATTTGGGAAAAGTAAAAGAAAACACAAACATCCTTTGTTATGCTATTTGAATACATTCAAATAAAGATTGCAGCCTTGCAGCCTAGTTATAGCAAAAAAATCTTAATATCTGCTATTTTTCAAGTATCAAAGTAAAGCTTGAGGCTTTTAGACCTCTTGCTTATTTCCAATTTACTTCCATATGCCTTCCTGACTCTTGCAATAAGAAACACTATATTCCTCCATCCCCGTGGCTCTCTTGTAATTTATTTACCTGGAGAAGATCTGCTTTTAGATGCAGCATCTGGTTTTCAATGATTTCCTGCTCTTAGCTAGCTGAATTGACTGAACCAGAAGGAGGTCAAGTCTGTTGCCTGAGGTCACACATTGAATAAATTCCTGAGCTGGGATTGAAGATCTGGAGTATTCTCTCTTGGTTCTTTGCTACTTGCAATAAACATTTATTTTAAAATGGCAGGTGTATTTGGGAATAATCAGTCTGCATTATAAGCAAGTAGAAAATTAAAATGTTTAACTGGGTACTTATAATAGTTCTTGCAAATGTTATCTCTTATCAAAAAGCTAGTAAGCAAGCAAGGGATAGATTATTTTACAGTGAAAAAAATGTAAGCATATGTAAAGCAATAAAAAATACTGTAAATTGGTGAATGAAACTTTTTAATCGGATATTTATTTCTGTTGATAGCAAATTCAGAACAGTACTATTTGCTTTAATGGTAATCATGTGAGAAGGTGTGTGCTTTGTCCCTGTTCTCAGTAATAAATTATACCATGTGGATCTTCAAAGGAATCTGAACTACAGGACCATGGACCTCTGTGTAGCATTTTGATGAAATTCTGCTTGTGTAATTCTGTTTTTCTTCTTTTATCTTTTTTTTTTTTTCATTTTAATTTGTATGCAAGAAATTTTGTAAGAATATCAGGGATTGTAGAAATGCAGTTTTAGCAGTATCTTTTTGCAAAATCTAATTCATGTGATTAAGAACCTGGAAAAACTGCCTTTATCTCAGGACTTCGTGAATACAAAAATGTTTGTTTGTTTCTTTGTTTCTTTGTTTTTTCCTGTTCCTTCTGTGAGCAGGAAAAAAAGGTATGTTCACAGTTGCTTTATTCACTTTGGAAAAAAAGTATTGATATTCTTAACAGGACTTTTTGTCTAAACTCAAGAAAATTCTGACACATTGCTTCAAACTAAAGACTGAAAAATTTCTGTTTTGATTTTTTTTTTCTTCAGCTGGAAAAGTACTGCCATTTTGTGCAATTATAATCACAGTTTCTAGAAGAAAACAGTTAATCTGAAAAAGGTCTCCCTTTTCTTACTACTGCGGAGTTTGATGGTCATAAAGCACCTAGGAGAGTATTTGAGATGAGAATCCAGTCTAAATGGACTAGGAATAATTATGCTCCCAAGTCTTCTTTAAATGTACCTCACAGTCGGTCAGTAAGTGCAGTTATCCATAATAGTAGTTTAAGCAGCTCCTGGGAATCTTAATAAGTCCTCTCCTGTCATGCAGAGGCTGAAAGAAAAAAGCCGGGTCACTCAGGAAAAGAGAAACTCCTTTCAACTAAAATAGCAAAAAGCTTTGACAGGAATTATTGTGACCCATGACTTTTTTTTTTAAACATTTCCTTTTACTTTCTGACCTTATTTCTGTAGATAATGAAAGGGACCCTTAGAGGTCACGGGATGAGGAGTTTTATCTCCCTTTCTCAGCTGTTGAAATGGTGTCATGTTAAGAGTCCTATAAACCCAGAAAGAGAGGCTGGAATGATCTGGGAAATATTGCATATTTGTGAACTCATGAAGGGTTTTTTTTTTTTGAAGATCCCTCTGGCTTGTTCCCTGGAGGTTTGGCAGGAGAACAGAACTGCTTCTGTGTTGGTGCTCCCTGTCTCCTCCATGAAATGTCATGAGGAAAGATTAGGGAGTTCTCGTTTACTCTGTCCAGGAATGCATGACAAGAGAGCAAGGAGTGGGATTGTGACGGGTGGACCGGGCACTGAGGAGCAGTGGCAGGAAATGCAAAGGCAGGTGTCTGGGGTTGGTGGGAAAGGGATCTGTCCAGCCTGGGAGGCAAAACCAGGCTATTTCTCTGAGCTGGCTTTAGGAACAAATAGGCGTTGAATGCACATACTCTTCAGGTCCTTTTTTTTTTTTTTTTTTTAAATTCATATCAAGTACACAGAGGAAAGCTGTAAGTTTTTTCTCTTGCACTTAGTGTAATAGTGGGATCTTTGGCAGCGTAGCATATGTGTCGTGAAGGACTGTGCAACATTACAAACCTCTGCAGTTGGTAAATACTTGCATGGATTTAAAATGTGAAAAAAATGAATTTAAAGC
Organism: Anser cygnoides; assembly: GCF_040182565.1. Classification (NCBI taxonomy): domain Eukaryota; kingdom Metazoa; phylum Chordata; class Aves; order Anseriformes; family Anatidae; genus Anser; species Anser cygnoides. Next base: position 53,740,301 of record NC_089876.1, read on the forward strand.
TGTTAGATGGCCAAGGTATTGCTAGAATAGTGAGGCTAGTTAGCGAAAGACTTAACAAACAAACAACAAAAACAAACAAAAACACACCACTGTATTTAACAGAGAGAACAGCTTTGCTGCTTCGATATTGTTTAGAAGATATGTTTTTTCTTTTATGCATCATTAATTTATGGAATCTTTCAGATAGACTTTCAGATAGACTCTCTTCCTAGTGTTTCTTTCAGCTAGACTTTCTTATTATCACTCTACTAAAAATGCTTGAATTTATAGGAAGGCATTTAGTGAACAAGAGAGCCAGCACCTAAGGTAAGAAAGCAGTCAGCTTGACAAACTTAATGACTCTTAGGTCATTTAAGAGGGAGATATGAAGCTATAGGGATAGTGGTTCCCTGTATCTTCATTTTGACACAACTTGGAAATATTTGCCATTTGTTAAGGAATGACAAATAATAAATGTATTATTCAGATGCTTCAAACATGTTTTTGAAAAAGATGTCTTAAGTGTTTATAGGAATGTTGTATTGTTTTGCAGTTACACTTAATAGCCTATTGCAAAATATTCCCTGCTTGTATACTTCCACAACTAATGTATAACCTATGAAATGGCATTGACCTCAAGTATGAGTTCACTTGGACCCTTTTAAAAATGAAACTTTCAGTAAATGCAGTATATAAATGTAGATAGTGTATTCCTATTTATGCAAAATAGTCTTTATTGGCATTTTTTGCAACAGCATTTCCTTCAAGGGTATATTTTGCAATCACTGCTTTTTTAAGGTTGCTGCAGGTTTCTGAATTCATACACCAAGCTTTCTATACAAAATTTACTTAAACAGTTTCTCCCTTTGCCAGTTCAAATGCATAAATATTGTATGCTGTGTATGCAGTTTGGTGGAAAGCCAGGACTAGTTGGATATGCCTACCCGTAGTGAATGCTTGCTTTATGACTGAAGCTTATACAGGAGTACCAAGCTCTTGCTGAGTAGTGATGTACTGCTTAAATGAAGTACAGTGGAGATCTGTGCAGGCTGCAAAATCTGTTTGGAAAATGGAAGATTGGTTAGTTTTCTGTTATCATGCTGACAATGACAGCAGGGAACAATTGGCTTGGTTGCGTCAGTGAAAACTGGTGTCCTAACGTAGAGCATACTAAAGCCCTAATGAACTCTCCCAGATCTGCTGTTATTGTAGAGGTATGGTCTGCCATTAAGTAGTCATAGATCAGCTAAAGATCTTTTGTGACATTTGCTATAAAGTGTAAATGGTCGTAGAAGTGTCAAAACCTGCAGCTAGGCTGAAAGAGTTGGAAACCGTATGGATCTTTTCCTGCAGTGCAGCATCACGTTGGTAGTTCTCCACTTGCTTGTTAATCAGCAGATTGCAGCAGCTGAAACATGCCTGTAGTCAGAAATGCACTGTTGTGAATGAAAGTGCAGGACTGGAGGAGTTCAAATGTTTCACTGTCCTGTATAATGTTGACAAATGGAAGGATTGTATCTTTCCTTTTCATTGTGTATTTTCGGAAAATCTGTTCCCTCTGTATCTTCTCCTTTTGGCGTGTAATTAAACTTCTGAGGTCTTGTGGAATAGTACATACTAGTGCTTGTTTCCTTCAAAATTCCTTACTCTCTCAACACAGCAGGGGGGCGTATTTTTGATAGCTGTTTTTTGTTGGCTTTTTTTTTTTTTTGTAGCACACTCAGTGTTGCAATGATATGCTTTGAACAGTCAAAAGTTATTCTCTCTTCAAAGCTCTTACAAAGCTAAAATGGTACTGCAAGCTTTCTATGCATTTCTGGCTTGAAGGAGGCAAGTTGCTTTATGGAATAATTTATTTCTCTATCAATTATTAATTACTTATGTGGCTCCAGCAGGTGTGGATTAGGGACTCATACATATATATATATTATATATACACACACAGAAAAAAAAAAAAAAGCAAAGTCTCTGCTTCATAGAACTGCAAATTTAGGATACCAATGACATCTATCCACAAGATATGTGTTCTCAGCCTTGCTTTCAATTCTGTTAAATTTTTGCATTTGCCTTCTCGCTTAAAAAGCACTGTTTTTTTGAAACAAGTCCCTTATATACAGGCTAGCAGTGTCTGACAGATACTACATTGTGATTTTTTTTCTAGTTCCTTGAAACCACTTACTTCATTTAAATTTCCATCAATTCAAAATTTCCTCTTTCCCCTCAGCACACTTTTTCCATATATTTTTCTTTGCTCAAAGTGCTATTAATACTTTCTGATTATTCAGCAGAAAACTAAAAATGTCTCTTGAGCCACTCAACCTGAATTTAATTGGTTTCGGTGTATGGCAAGCTAAATTCAGATCTCCATTTATCAAACCCCAAGTCTCTCCTCCCCTTCAAAACTCAGCAGTGCTCAGGTGAAAAAATTACAAAGCAAAAAGTCTGATTGGGACTGTGCTTAGAAATATTCTGTAACATTCCCAAGGTCACTGCAGTGCAAGAATTCAGTGAAGGCTGGTGGCTTGCATTCTCCCCCCTCTCTGACTTCAGTGCTTCTCTGAGCCCATAGACTGCTGTCTCTGACAGCTTTCCAGGTATCTCCAGATTGGTTTGAAGTCATGTTTTGACTTTGTTCATTGTTTCTACATTTTTGGCTTATGCTGGCACAAAGAAAAAGGAGGTGGCAGAGAGCATAAGAATATAAAATATTCTTTTCTTGCACATCAAAGACAAACAGTGTATTCAGAAGGTCAAAGTTCCTTTTTTTCCTGAAGAATTGCCATTCCTAGGCCCCTTGAGGTATGTGCAGTTGGGTAAGAATAAGCTTAAAAACTTTGTTTTCTATTGAAATATGACATGCTTTCCTACAGTTAAAACAAAACAAAAAGAGTGCTGAGCTCTACCTGCTAAGCTTTGATTGCTGTGGACTTGTCAAAATTCAGCACAGCTCATAAACAAAACTAAACATTAATGACAAGACACCTGAAAGAAATTAATTCATGCCTTTTTAAAAGTTGGTTACATGTTTAAATAAAACATCTGGTACACATGTTTGTCCTGAGCTTGGCTAAATATCAATTGCATAGTGGTTTGCAGTTTCAAGACTGGCATATTGTTTCAGTTCCATGCTATTAGCACATCATGTCCTGCTGGGTTTCCTGGTTTATTCTCCTGAAAGGGGATTTAAGAAGCAAAAGGTCCTTGGCTTAATGGCTGCATCTTCATTTTTCCCTACCTTTGCAGCCAATGCAAGCAGCCCACGGCAGAATTAGAAATAACTACTTTTCTGTAATCTGACAAAAAAAGGGATCTCAAGGACTACAAACTAACCTTGCAGTCTGTGATAAGCCTTGGCTGTGGTGCCACTCTTCACGATAGGTGTAGGCCAAAGACAGCAAAATATTTCTACTTACAAAGAAGGGGAGGGATGTCTTTGCATGTACAGATAATCTTTTCCCATAGTCTCTGCATACCTTATGCTTTGCAAGCAAAATGTATCTGGCTTACTTGTCCTTGTGTGAGGCCTCAAGTGTCCATTGATTTTACTGACAATTTGCCTTCAAGAAGCTAAACTGCACGGCAGTGTACCAGAAGCTACACATGAAAGGGTAAAAACTCCTTGGAGGATAGGTCTTTGCTGAAGTTTGAGAGAGGCTGGCAATCAATTTGAGAGAGGAAGACTACCGTGCTGGAGCACTGGAGATGTCTGTATAAGCTAACATCTAATTAGAAACACAGGCAAATTGTTTTCAGACAAGATCTGAGTAAATGGTCCAGCCACAAGGGCTGATAATGTAACTCCTCTGTGGTCTACTCAGTTGTGTTACTGTGCAGGTCACCGTTAAAATAGGTCAGCAGTGTAGGAGAGAGGAAAAGTTTGCGTTAGCTCTTTAGATGTACATGGTCATATAAAGCCTGGAGTTCTCTGTTAAGGATCCTGATATTTGCCAAAATGGCTTCATCAGAAAAACATTTTACATTTTTAATAAGATGATTTTTGGAGGTGTAGTGACTAATTTGGATTGATAATTGGAAAGTATGCTATTGATCTGGGGAGTGTTATTTGTGAGATGCTGGCCAAAGCTTTCCACTGAAAGTTTGTAAGGCTGAACAGGCTGGCTTGAGTAATGGAGAAGTAAAACCCATTGCTAACAGGCTGAGTCCAGAAGGGAGAAATAAATGGGAAACAATCTTTCTAGCAAAAATTCATGAGCAGAACACCCGGAGGGAGCTGGGGGAGTATTTCTATTTTCCACTTATAATGTACTGTTTATTTATAGATGGAACTGTGGTGGATGTTTCCACCTGAAAATTTCAGGCCTGGCTGCTGTATATGCAGTAGAGTTTGAAGGAAGGAAGAGAGTCACATGAGCCATATGCCTGCTTATTTAAGCAATCTGACTTTCAAACGACATTAGTTATGGCAAAGATAGAGTGGAATAAAAAAAAAATAAATCTTTGCAGTGCCTGTACATATAGTAAGTGGAAGACAGAAAACCTTTGCATGGTGGTTGCTAGAAGGCAGAGAGAAGCACCTGAAATCAGTCAAATGGTTGGTGATAAATCAAGAATCAGTAATGGCTCTTCTAAGTGGCTTTAAGATGACCAAGTAAACCTGGACCAAAATGATCCTTGGTGTAATTAGAGAGGCTGCACTGAAGGTGAATCAGGCCCTGGGCCTGGTGACCAACACTCAGATTTCCAACAGAGTGGAAAATAACTGAAATAATTAATGAAGTAATATATGAAACTGTAAAGATAATTTTTAAGAGCTTTGATCGTTTAAACCCATCTCTAGACAGAATATCGTATAAGAACACAGTCTTAAATTGCATTACACAAAACACAGATTTGTTCTGATAATTGGTGGTTTTGCTATGTCTTACATAGATTAGCTATTCTACATAGATCAGAGACATTCCCAAACCCCGTATCTTGTGAAGAAAGCTCTTAGGTGGCATTTGAAGACCTCTCCATCTGAGGATCCACAGCAGTATTGGGGGGAAGCAGGTTCTGTGCAAATGCAGCTTTCAGTCATCAAGTTACTACTTACGGTTCATAATTCCTAAGATACTAAAAGAAGAAAAAAAAAGGAGAACTACATTTAGGTCAATGAACAGACTGCTTTTGATTAATATTAGAGTAGCAAGTTTAATTAACTGGGTGGTTTATGTCATTTGCAATCATCATATAGACTCTGCTCAATTGTGCATCTGTTTTGTCAGTGCCAAGGGAATACCCAGGGTTCAGCTGATATCCACCTCTGTCTCGCTGGAGTGTTCCTATGAGGTAATTGTCTGTATTAATTTAAAGTAAAGGCAATCGTTACAGACTTCTTTCATCTTAAATCCTTTGAGTTACAGGCCAAGACATTCTGACAAACCTCTACCCTCAGCCTGGCAACTCTGAGGTATTTCTTCCTTTCAGGGCTTGGGTGGCGAGGGGCTGGGAGGCAGGATAGGAACCCTCTGGTGCCCAGGGCAGGGCCAAAGTGGAGGTAGCATTCAGAGGCTGTGGTCTGAGCTCTGCTGGGTACCACTTCTGGGTATTTGATGTCCAAAGGTCCGCACCTCCATTTGGCTATGTAACCTCCATTTGGCTATGTAAGCTACCCATAGCTGCATTGCCATAAAAACAAAAACAAAACACAACTGGTAAGCCTTTCAGAAAGTGCATTTACATTGGCAAAGCCACTCCTGCTGCCTGCAGGCTGGGCATTGACTTTAAATACAGACCCAAGCACATGAAATGCTGTGCTGTTCATAAGAAGCCTCAGGAAGTGCTGACTCCAAAATATACCTCAGCACAATCCTTTCCCGTTTACTTTCTGCCCTGGAGGCCAGTGCCTCAATATTGGCTTATATCAGCAATATACGACTACTTTTTATTGCTTTGGTTTCAGCTACTCCACAACTTTCTGTGAAGGTGACATCTGCCCCCATCCCTCTCTTCTTACTTCACAAAACAGACAAGTGTATGCAGTAGTGTGTTGCTCCTGTGCTAATTTGTTATTGCTTATGCACAAAAACTGTGTGCAACTGCAGTGCTGGAGTTAGGAGTTTGCAGTCAAATTCTTTACAAAGAGAACAAACATAGAGCAGGAAGAGCTGCCTTTGTTTAAAGTAGCTCAAGGAAGCTTGCCCTCTCACAGTAATAAAATGGCCTTGGTTTGTTTAACCTAATGCCTGCAGTATTAATTTGCCTACGACAGGCAAGGTCATGGTGATAAAGTGACTTAAATGGTTTTATAATCCAGGGTACGCTGACTCCTTGTGCTAAATTTTTATTCTAGGCAAATTCATCATGACATCAAATACTCATGGAAAATCAATAGTCAAGTTCTCACAGTAGGAAACTTGACGTTTTTAGGAAAATAGATGAATCTGTCTAAATCTGGTTAAGAAATTTGCCAAAAACCAAGTTACTTGCACAGTCCTGCCCCTCTGTTCCCTATCCTCAAGTCAGCTGTGGGTATAGATGTGGTTGAGGCATATGTTTTAATTTCAGGGCCTAATAAAGAGTTTTAAAGAGTGGAAGTTTCAGTACAAAATATGGGGAATACCCATAGCTGCATTGCCATATTCAAATCTCTTCCCCTTGAATGAACGTGTGGTACCACAGTTTGCTTGCTTTGGCAGATCAGCTATTGAGAATGGATAGCAAAAGCTTACATAGCACAAATACCTTGCACATGAACTTCTTCCCTTGATCGACTGATTAGAGACCTCATTCTACTGATTAAATAAGACTTTTAAATATTTAAATCCCTTTTCTCTTTCAAATAATCCAGATAATCCAAAAAATCCAAATATTTCACATGATACAGGTGTGGTTTCACCTAGAGTTTAATTGCAAGCAGAAAATCATGTTTTGAAAAGCTGGAAGGAGAGGCAGTCCTTCCTGAAATGTCAAATTTATTCCAATGTAATATTTTACAAAAGTTATTTTTGAGATGATAGTCAGATATGCAATGTCCAACAGGGGCATGAAAATTTGTTTCTGATTCTATATGCACATAGGTGGTTTGTCAATGTTGTATGGTATAATTATATCTTTCTTGTAGCTCATTTGGCTGCTTATACTTAGACTATCTTATAGGACTAGAAGTCTCTAGCTTTCTTAAGTGTCTCTGAGAAGTTCAGGACAGCTGTATTAGCTTAGTTTATCTAAGGAACCATTGAGCATGTCAGTAAAAGACAAGGAATGAAATGCTTGACAATCAGTGTGAATGACTAAGAGGAGAATGTTCCTGTCCAGTCAATTGAATTGATTCTTGTAGCCTCCCTTCCGTATTCTGTATGCATCAGTTCTACTGATTATCACCACAAAAAAGGCAGAAGGTAATGGTGTAGGAAAGAGTTAAAACACTGCTTTTGTGGTGCCAGTCCATTTAGCCATATCATTTTATATGGCTAACTCAGCACTGTGGTAAAAGCACGAAGGTGGGTTGCATAGAAGAAACTGTTGTTTCTGAATACAAGAGGCATAAGAGTTGTGGGCCAAATTGGCAAGTAAGGAACCAAGACTGTTAAATATTTTGGCACAGTGGGCAGTGCAATAGGAGAGAGACAATATGAAGAGTTCAGAAGAGCCTTGAAAACTGAGAACAAGTTTTGAACTTTGTGTACCCAGAAAGGGGAACAGTGGTGTTAATGCAAATGGAATGGTTGTTAGAACAGGGAGGGCTGGGGAAACTAAGATTAGTTTGAACTCTAAAGAGATAAGTCAAAAGAGAGTTGGGTTTGTATACTAAAAATGTGAGTTTTAGATATCTAATGAGTACTTGGATATTCATTTTCTGGATGTCTGAGGAGACTGGGTCAGAGATGTCAAAGATGTATGCACTTAGGTGGCAGGAAGGTCACTGATGTTATCAGAAATGAAAGAGAATATATACAGTAGGGAGAGTATTAGAGGAAAGGTAAGTATCTCAAATAAAGCCAGACTGGTTAAATTTATAGGGAGGCCCCAGCAAGATGGTGTTAAATGACTGAAATGCAGAATACTAGGATCACAAAAGTCATTCTTCAAGTGATCATCTTTAAAGGAATGCAAGGAAATGAGATGCCTTAGAGTAACACTGTGATCCTGTTTGAAGTCACACATTTAGTCTATGCGTCTTTCATCTCTGTCTGAGAGTCAAAATCTTGTCATGATTTGTGTTCAATATGATCAAATCGTGACCAAAACTGGTTGCTGGACTAAATATCCATGCAGAAACAAAGACTGCAGATAGACCTGGCTAGTGTATGAACTCCAGTACCAACAAAACATAAACGGGGAAAACAATCCCACTATATATATGGCAAGCCCTAAAAAAATCAGATTCTTCCAACAAACCACAGTGCATAGCATTGCTGTGCTGTTCAAAGGAGGAGGGGCTGTGAAGAAATCACATAATTCATCAAGATTTTGTGTAATGATTCTTACTGAAGTAAGTTTACTGCAATATGGTAATACATTGCTGTGATATAGACTGTGATTTGTTTCTATGAGGGTGGAGGTGCTTATTTCCTTGTAGAAATGTTTTGCTTGCAATCTTTAAACTTCATTAATTTGTCACAGCTTTTGCTGTTATCCTGCAGTAGCTCCTACCTTTGCTCATAAAATACATTTTTGGTACTCACTTGTGTATTTTTCTAACTGGTAGTGAATAGGGAAGTTAAAGGAATTAACACATTCAACTTTAAGTTAGGTAACTGCACTTCCAAAGGCGTGGTAGAGAGCCTCACCTGGCCTCAGCTGATCAGTTGGGTTAGAAAAGTCTGCAGCTGTCAAATTCATTGAGAAGTGAATTAAGATAAATGTGCAGAGTTTTTCTTTCAGATATTTTAGGGCTAGTAATTATTGTCTATGACACTAGGAATTTATCCAGTTTTAGGAAGAGAGATTAAGAACTTCCTACTTAAAAAAAATAAAAATAGTAGTAGTCTGTTATACCTGAAACTGTCTGTAAGTCTGCTGGTGGTCATTTCAGCTTTTTTCATGAAGTGTAACCCAATAATATACGAGTCCATCCTAACTGAAACTTGATGAGCCTGAGGGGAAAAAAATGAATTCAGTTTATTCTTTAGATCTTAGTTTTTGTCTCCTTGCAGACGATTAGAATTGAAGTATTGTTGCAATGTTTGTCAGTACAGCTACTGTAAATGAGTCCCATGCACAGCACTTCTTAAAATAGTTTCTTGGAGCTTTTTGGATGATTTTGTGTGGAGTGAGAACAGAGATAACAAGGACCAAATATTTGTGAAACAAATAATTTGTGTAATGTTTGGCATAATGAATACAAGAACCTAACTGAAAAAAAAAATCGAGTTGCCAAGCAGAAGTGTAATGATGCTTCCAAGCATGTGCAAACAACCAGTTAACATCGGCAACATATTTCCTCCTCTCTAAATTCTGCCCTTCATCCCAACGAGCAGTGCAACATGTTGATAGGTTAAAAGTTGATCTGCGTCCTAAACAGAAGGTGGGTTGGAAGAGTACAATAATAAAGGGAAGAACATAATGGTCTAGGTATTATGAAGAACACAAAACTCCTGACAGGAGGGCTGAGAACGGGAAAAAGTGTTTGAAACAGAGGAAGAACAAGAGGGAAGTTATGGTAAAGGTGAGAAATGCAGTAGAAACTGATAGATGGTGTGCCAAACAACAAGCTTCTGCTGAAATAACCCCCCCCACACACACCCTCAGGCAATGAAAAAAAAATAAAATGGTGTAAGTCAGGGGCTTGGCTTTCTGCATGTTGAAAGTCAGAAAATGTATATTGAGTGTCACTTGAGATCCTCACTTGTCTTAAAGTCTATTTTAATTGTTTGCTTCTTCCAGAAGATTTGAATCAGTATTACTGTATTTTAAGAGTCTTCACAATATGTTGAACTGTGCTTCGATTTGAATAATTCAGGATAAAGGAGTGGATTAATGTAGTGTAATCTAGTTTTGTAAGTAAAGCTTAGAAGGCTGCTGCCCTGTGTTATACCTGTAAGTTGTGATATGAGAACTAACCTTTAAAATAATTGTGAAGTTAATTTAATTATCTCTGAGGGACAGAATAATTTCACCATGATGGAAAAGAAGTCTCAGCAGTGGTATTTAGTCTTTTTATATTTATATGAGGTCTATTTCAAGTTTATCAGAGAGACAAGGGCTTGAGAAAGAAGGAAAAGAATTCTTCATTAAAAGATTTTTGGGGGGGTGGGGGTGGGTGAGAATGGTGGGGAGGTTGTGGTAAATATTTCCTATGATTGTAAGTTTTTTTTAAAGATGTTATGGTAGTCCCCCAAATCCCATAACTAAGTAGCATTATTTGCTTTGAAGGAGGAACAGAATATTTTCCAAGGCTAAACTTCCTAAGAATGAAAGAAAAGATGAGGCAATTATATTCTACAGACCACATACTAAAACCAACTTTTGTCTCAGACAGGACTAAAATCTATCTGTATGTCATAAAATGTTATCTTGCTTATTGTTTTTAATTGTTTTTGTAGCATGTGAATCACAGTGTAATCAGATAGCAGCTGCATCATTTTTCATCATTATTAGAAGGATATGCGTGGATGTATTTGGTAATGCTGTAGTGTTTAATATCCAGATTTCTTACTGTCATGGGAAGTGTCATGTTTTTGCTTCATAACCAGACAGTGTATGTTTTCAATGAAATCTTATTTAGGAAAGTACAACACATTCATCCTTGAAATTTAAGCAAATTCGCATTGCACAATGATTAATTGCATTCAGCCTTTTCATCCACTTCTAATTTTTCAGGGGACATAATTGGATGCAAATTGGCCAGTGTTAATCATTAGATACCACTAATTAAAAACAGAAGCTGTAGGTAATGGTATGATTATTGGTAGAAATAAATGAAGCAGATCAGGTAATACTTTTCTTCAGGGACTCATGACTTGTGCCTGAGCCTCATTAAATTCTAACATGTGAAGGTGCCCTGCTGGTAGAGACTGCAGGAGAGATGTATTTATAAATAACTTAAAAGTAACATAGGAGGGCAGTCTCTGAAAAAGAAGGTAGGGGAACATTCCTATGGCTCAAGGACTTAGCAGTTTAATAAATTAGGAAATTTAAAAAAGCAATTTAATTAGGTAGAAATTGGTTTTGCATAACGAAAAAAGGGTTGAAAGAGAAGCTAAGGACGTTTCCTTTCTGACCCTATTTCTGAAGCGTACCAAAATGCCATGTTCTGATAATTCAGTGAGTATTTTTGAACTCAAACAACTCATTTCACACTTTATCTTTTAAAAATGACTGTGATGTCAGATAACCTGTATGCTGAGTAAGGTGGAAGCTCTTTGGAAAAGCTGTGTTCATGTAGTCAATTCAATTAGTGCTTTGTGCATATATTCAGATGAGATAATTTCCTCAGGTAGAATTTTCTGACTTAGTTTTTAAATTAACTTTAATATACACTCAGGTGAATCTGAAGCAAATTAAGATTTTACTGAACTGTAGAGCTATATAACATTTGTATGACTTTTTACGTTTGAATAAAAACTGAAGAACATGAGTGTGAACTGTAGTGAATATGTCATCAAAGTACTTTTCAGAAACAATACTGTCCTTTTCTGAAATAGCCTGTAGAGTAGGTAGTCAGATTGAAAACTCTCCATTTGAATTGCCATTTGTAGGTTTAAAGTCTAAACTTTGCTCTAAAACAAGTTTCTGAAAAGAAATAATGTGCTTAGTGGGGCACAAACAAAAAACCTGGAAAGCTTATATGCATAGGTGTATTGGATGAAGGAGGGAGAGTTTTCTACTGCAATATTACAAAATAAGTGCTTTTATTTCAAATTAGAACTTGCCCCTGAGTCTGTTTCACATAAAACAAGAAATATGGGATCATTTAACAAACTGTCTTGAAAATCTCCTGAGAGTTATAATGAATCACAGGTGAACATAAACCAACATTATCAGGAGAACATTTTGGGTGGCTCTGTGTAGGTAGGTTTTCAGCTACAGAAGGCGGCATCCTGATTTAGCTTGAGCACTCTGGAAAAGATGGACAAAAAAGGGAAAGCTGAGAGGAGAGCAGTAAGAATGACCAGAGGTTGAGAAGACATCACTGGTCTAGAAATGCCGAATGTATTGGGAGGTGACTTAATCGAGTGAAAATAAGAGAAGGGAGCAGGTGGGGGTCTTAAGTCTTGAGGAGCTTTGGTCTTCACGGGTTGTGGAAAGAAATAGCAAACAATCTGTTCTCTAATTTGTGGTGCATATACAAAGTAGTGGGTTTGCAGTTCACAAGGATGATTAGACAACAGCAAAATCCTTTTCCAAGGTGAGAGCCAAAATGTTCATCTCCTGCACTGGAGATCCTGAGGAGCAGCTTACATCTCTAAGGGATGTCATAGATACAACTGAACCTGCCAGCTAGCTAGGGACTAAATAAGGTCAGGCCTTTGGTAGTCTTTGACAGAATTCAGAAAGTAGTTTGGAAAAATGACTGTGGCACATCTTGGAGGGGAAAAGAAAGTGCATAAATATGGCTATATAGACAATGAAGTTGAAAAAAAGGAGAAGACAGAACTCATCAGCATTCAGAAATTAATCCAGTTTTTATTCAGTTGTCATGAGAAGCAACAAGTGGCAGCCTACACAAAAATTAACCCTTCTTCTTGATTAGGTAACTAGTATTTCTGATTTGATTATTGGAACTGTATTTAACACTTTCAAATTTCTATTTAAATATATATATTTATAAACACATAAAGTATGTCATTAAAAAAAAGCGTGTTAAAATTTCAAGCTTTGTGCAGGTGACCAACCCATGCCATAGTGAAAAGTATATCCCTCTACTCATTGGTTGTGGTTTAACCCGGCCGGCAGCTAAACACCACACAGCCTTTCGCTCACCCTCCCCCCTCCCTCTCTGGGATGGGGGAGAGAAACGGGAAAGTGAAGCCGGTGAGTTGAGATAGAGACAGTTTATTAAGACAGGAATATATTAATAACAATAATAATAATAGTGGTAATGATAATAGTATTAATAATAATGTGTAAGAAACAAGTGATGCACAATGCAATTGCTCACCACCCGCTGACCGATGCCCAGCCTATCCCCAAGCAGCCGGCCCCCCACCCCGGCCAGCCATCCCTATATATTGTTTAGCATGACGCCAGATGGTATGGAATACCCCTTTGGCCAGTTTGGGTCAGCTGTCCTGGGTCTGTCCCCTCCCAGCTCCTGCTGCACCCCCAGCCTGCTCGCTGGCAGGACAGAGCGAGAAGCCGAAAAGTCCTTGGCCTGGTGTAAACACTGCTCTGCAACAATTCAAACATCAGCATGTTATCAGCGCTCTTCTCATCCTAATCCAAAACATAGCACCCTACCAGCTACTATGAGGGAAAAGTAACTCTGTCCTAACTGGAACCAGGACAGATATCCACCCCTTATTCCATACCATTTATGTCATGCTCAGGTTACACTCTTTCCAATATATTCTGATTAATCACCATTTTCATCTATGATATATAGCAATCATGGTAGTGATGACATACAGTATTATATAATAATTAACATACTACAATTCAACTCATGGGCTATTCTCACCCAGTATCAAATCCCCTTGAGGTACACACCGGACCTCCCCATTCTTTTGCATTACCCACCAAGCGCATCCAGGTCCCTGAGCAAAAGCAATTCCACGAATGGGTTTGCCTTTTCCTGAGGCAGGAGTAGCCCAGACTGTTTTACCCAGCATGTTTCTTACGTGCACTACAGGAACTTTATCCCCTTCTACAGTGCGTAACAGGTTTGATTGGGCAGGTCCAGCTCGGTTGGCAGATCCCCTGGTATTGACTAACCAGGTGGCCTTTGCCAAATGTGTATCCCAGTTTTTGAATGTCCCAGCACCCATTGCTTTCAGTGTAGTCTTCAACAGTCCATTGTATCGTTCAACTTTTCCAGAGGCTGGTGCATGATAGGGGATGTGATACACCCACTCAATACCATGTTCTTTGGCCCAAGCGTCTATAAGGTTGTTTCGGAAATGAGTCCCGTTGTCTGACTCAATTCTCTCTGGGGTGCCATGTCGCCATAGGACTTGCTTTTCAAGGCCCAGGATAGTGTTCCGGGCGGTGGCATGGGGCACCGGATATGTTTCCAGCCATCCGGTGGTTGCGTCCACCATTGTAAGTACGTGGCGCTTGCCGTTGCGGGTTTGAGGGAGTGTGATGTAATCAATCTGCCAGGCCTCTCCATATTTATATTTCAGCCATCGTCCTCCATCCCAAAGAGGTTTTGACCGTTTGGCTTGCTTGATTGCGGCACATGTTTCACAGTCATGAATAACCTGTGCTATAGTGTCCATGGTCAGGTCCACCCCTCGATCGCGAGCCCATCTGTAGGTTGCATCTCTACCTTGATGGCCTGAGGTGTCATGGGCCCATCGGGCTATAAATAATTCACCTTTATGTTGCCAGTCCAGGTCCACCTGAGCCACTTCAATCTTAGCAGCCTGATCCACCTGCTGGTTGTTTTGATGTTCTTCAGTAGCCCGATTCTTGGGCACATGAGCATCTACATGGCGTACCTTTACAACCAGGTTCTCTACCCGGGCAGCAATATCTTGCCACAATGCCGCAGCCCAGATGGGCTTGCCCCTGCGCTGCCAGTTGTTCTGCTTCCATTGCCGTAACCACCCCCACAGGGCATTTGCTACCATCCATGAATCAGTATAGAGATAGAGATCTGGCCACTTTTCTCGTTCAGCAATATCTAAAGCCAGCTGAATGGCTTTCACTTCTGCAAACTGACTCGATTCACCTTCTCCCTCAGCAGCTTCTGCAACTCGTCGTGTAGGACTCCATACAGCAGCTTTCCATCTCCGATGCTTTCCCACTATACGACAGGACCCGTCAGTGAACAAGGCATATTTCTTCTCATTTTCCGGTAGCTTGTTGTACAGTGGGGCTTCTTCAGCACGAACCACCTCCTCCTCTGATGATATCCCAAAGTATTTGCCCTCTGGCCAGTCCATAATCACCTCCAAGATTCCTGGGCGACTGGGGTTTCCTATTCGAGCCCGCTGAGTAATCAGTGCAACCCACTTGCTCCATGTAGCATCAGTTGCATGATGTGTAGAGGGGACCCTTCCTTTGAACATCCAGCCTAGGACCGGCAGTCGGGGTGCCAGGAGGAGCTGCGCTTCAGTACCGACCACTTCCGAAGCAGATCGAACTCCTTCATATGCTGCCAATATCTCCTTTTCAGTTGGAGTATAGCGGGCTTCAGATCCTCTGTATCCCCGACTCCAAAACCCCAGGGGTCGACCTCGAGTTTCCCCAGGTTCTTTCTGCCAGAGGCTCCAGGTGGGACCATTCTCCCCGGCTGCGGTGTAGAGCACATTCTTTACATCTGGTCCTGTTCGGACTGGCCCGAGGGCTACTGCATGAACTATTTCCTGCTTAATTTGTTCAAAGGCTTGTCGTTGCTCAGGGCCCCATTCGAAAGCATTCTTCTTACGGGTTACTTGGTAGAGCGGGTTTACAATCAGACTGTAATTTGGAATATGCATTCTCCAAAACCCCACGACACCTAGGAAAGTTTGTGTTTCTTTTTTGCTAGTTGGTGGAGACATAGCTGTTATTTTGTTGATCACATCCATTGGGATTTGACGATGTCCATCTTGCCATTTTATTCCTAAAAACTGGATCTCTCGTGCAGGTCCTTTAACTTTATTCTCTTTTATGGCAAAACCGGCCTTCAGAAGGATTTGGACTATTTTCTTCCCTTTCTCGAAAACTTCTTCTGCAGTGTCACCCCACACAATGATGTCATCGATGTACCGCAGGTGTTCAGGAGCTTCCCCCTGCTCCAGCGCAGACTGGATCAGTCCATGGCAAATGGTAGGGCTGTGTTTCCACCCCTGGGGCAGCCGATTCCAAGTATATTGGACTCCCCTCCAAGTGAAAGCAAACTGTGGCCTGCACTGTGCTGCTAGAGGGATGGAGAAAAATGCATTAGCGATATCAATTGTGGCATACCACTTGGCTGCCTTTGATTCCAGTTCATACTGGAGTTCTAGCATGTCCGGCACTGCAGCACTCAGTGGTGGCGTGACTTCGTTCAGGCCACGGTAGTCCACTGTTAGTCTCCACTCACCATTAGACTTTCGCACTGGCCATATGGGACTATTAAAAGGTGAATGAGTCTTGCTGATCACTCCTTGGCTCTCCAGTTGACGAATTAGCTTATGGATGGGACTCAGGGAGTCTCGGTTGGTGCGATATTGCCGCCGGTGCACAGTTGTGGTAGCGATCGGCACTTGCTGTTCTTCAACCCTCAGCAACCCCACAACAGAAGGGTCCTCTGAGAGACCAGGCAAGGTAGACAACTGTTTAATGTCCTCTGTCTCCAAGGCAGCTATGCCAAAAGCCCAGCGGAACCCTTTTGGGTCCTTGAAATATCCTCTTCTAAGATAGTCTATGCCAAGGATGCACGGAGCATCCGGGCCAGTCACAATACGGTGCTTTTGCCACTCATTGCCGGTTAGACTCACTTCAGCCTCCAATACAGTTAACTGCTGGGATCCCCCCGTCACACCATAAATACAGATGGGCTCTGGCCCTGTATAGCTTGATGGCATTAGAGTACATTGTGCACCGGTGTCTACCAAAGCCTTATACTTCTGTGCGTCTGACGTGCCAGGCCATCGAATCCACACAGTCCAATAAACTCGATTGTCCCTTTCCTCCCCCTGGCTGGAGGCAGGGCCCCTCTAGTCCTGGTCAGAATCTTCTTTTCTGTGTCTAAAGGACTGCCTGCTGGAAGTTGGAGCAGCAAACTTTTCAGAGAATTCCTTTTTCCCAATTGTTTTCCTTCGCAATTCACGTACCCGTGCCTCTAGGGTCGCAGTAGATTTTCCATCCCATTTGCTCATGTCCTCTCCATGGTCACGTAGGTAAAACCACAGGGTGGCGCTGTGTGTCTGCCCACCATATTGTCTTCCTTGCATAGATGAACGTTTACCCCTAATAGCTGAGACACTGGTTTGTACAGGTGGGGAGGAAAATAATCTCTCTTCAAGTTGGTGGATCTTTTCAGAAAGTTTCTCCAAAGTATTCTCTTTTAGCTGGTGGACACTGGTTCGTTCAGGTGGAGGGGAAGATAAATTCTCTTTAAGCTGGTGGACCTCTTCAGAGAGTTTCTCCACAGCTGAGACACAGGCCTGTAGGGAAGAGGAGAGATTTCCTTCGTACTGCCGGAGCAATTTAGCCACTTCATTCACTGGGGGATTCTCCTCCGCTTTCCAGGCTATTATTGCCAATGAACTGGCATATGATGATGGTGCACTCCGTACAAACTTCTGCCACATAGGTGGTGTACACCGGACTGCATCTGGATCTGCGGCTGTTTGTGCGTCGCCTAGGGCCTTATAAATTACTTCCCGTACGGCCAATTCCCTCAGGTACTGAAGTCCCTTCTCCATGGTGGTCCATTTGCCTGGTAGACATACAAGTTCTTCCTTGAAGGGATACCTTTCCTGCACAGCTGACAGGAGACGCCTCCAGAGACTGCGAGATCGTGCTCCATCTCCAATTGCTTTGTCAATGCATGCGTCAGCCAGGTGACAAGCTGCTCACCTATACAGCAACCAAAATCTTTTCGCACATCTCGTAGCTCACGCTGGTATAGAGTCCGGGTAGTTACTGTTGATTTTTCGACATCCACATCCTCATCTTCAGTCTCCTGCACCTTTGATGGCCCAGCCTCGTCTTCACTATGCCCAGACTTAGCAGAAGACTGTTTGCGTTCTAAACGACCTGAGCCTCTATACCATTTTTTCATCTTGTCTACAGGGTCAACTAGCACTGCTACAGCTCGTTTCTCTGACCCAGACGCAGGGTCTGCCACAGGGGTTGGAATGCCCTCTGCGGGGTCAACTTGCACTGCTACAGCTCGTTTCTCTGACCCAGACACAGGAGTGGGAGCGGCTGCCGCGGCTGGAGCGGCTGGAGCGGCTGGAGCGGCTGCCGCGGCTGGAGCGGCTGCTGGAGCGGCTGCCGGAGCTGCAGCTAGGTTGCTAGTAGCATCAATTGCAGCTCGATAGGCACAAGCCAGACCCCAGCACGCTACAGTGATTTGTGTCACTTTGGAACTCCAGAGTCATGACACCTTTTTTTCAAGCATTCTGCCAGCTTTTTAGGATTTTGCAGTTGTTCAGGGGTGAATGTCCAAAACACTGGAGATGACCACTGCTCTAGAAACCTGGCCATATCCTCCCACACTCCCTGCCACTCGCAACTATCCCGCCTCAAGACAGATCTCCGGATGAGATTCCTAAGTAGTTGTTTAACCCTCAACAAAACCTGAAGCGCATTCAGGAGACATAACAGCAAGAGCAGGCTGGTCTGAGTATCCCAAGGATATTCAACATCTCGGAGAACCACCGTAACTAGCTCGGGGGATAAGAGGGTGGTGGTGAAGGAGAAAGGGAGAGTGAACAGGTAGGGAAACATGTCTTCCCCTGTCCCCTTCACAGATTGGCTCCCTAACGAAAACAGGCAATAGGTGTAATTGCCAATAGTTTCCGAGATATGGGTTCCAAAGTATAGAGTCGACGTCAGTGCTGAGTACAAATACCAGGTTAGAGTCGTGACCAGATATTTCATCATTTCATAAGCCATTGTTACACCGCACAGAACCGTAACAATCTTAAACCAGGGCCCGGAAAGGATAAACAGTGCAACAGGGAGCACATAAAGAAAGTAACGCGCTATAAAACTCGATTTGGAAAACAGGCACAGCAGACTGGAGATTAAGGCAATCAACATCGTGACTAGCAACTATTAAGCAGGTCCAATACTTATACCAATTTTAGTTTAACACACTCTGGTCAAATTTGTCGATATCTCAACCCTTCGGGCCCCACGTTGGGCGCCAAAAGGACTGTTGTGGTTTAACCCGGCTGGCAGCTAAACACCACACAGCCGTTCGCTCACCCTCCCCCCTCCCTCTCTGGGATGGGGGAGAGAAACGGGAAAGTGAAGCCGGTGAGTTGAGATAAAGACAGTTTATTAAGACAGGAATATAATAATAACAATAATAATAGTGATAATGATAATAGTATTAATAATAATGTGTAAGAAACAAGTGATGCACAATGCAATTGCTCACCACCCGCTGACCGATGCCCAGCCTATCCCCGAGCAGCCGGCCCCCCACCCCGGCCAGCCACCCCTATATATTGTTTAGCATGACGTCAGATGGTATGGAATACCCCTTTGGCCAGTTTGGGTCAGCTGTCCTGGGTCTGTCCCCTCCCAGCTCCTGCTGCACCCCCAGCCTGCTCGCTGGCAGGACAGAGCGAGAAGCTGAAAAGTCCTTTGCCTGGTGTAAGCACTGCACTGCAACAATTAAAACATCGGCATGTTATCAGCGCTCTTCTCATCCTAATCCAAAACACAGCACCCTACCAGCTACTAGGAGGAAAATTAACTCTGTCCTAACTGAAACCAGGACAGCTACCAACTAATTTCCTGTTTTCATGATGCATACAAGAACCAGTACTGGTCCTTTCAAATTGTCATATTTTTGGTAACAGAATGTGAAGCTAAAAGTACCAAAGATGCAGCATGATGGTATCATGGCATTGGGAGAGCTATCAAAGTGAATTCAAAATAGAAAATACCGGAGAGTTTCTAGAGGAACCTATTTTATCACAAAGGACCCGGTAGTGTTGGTTGCATTAATCAAGGATGTAGGGATTGCTCTTGGCTAGCTCCCCTTAATTTTATGTGAAAAAATCTGAAGTTTTTGTTTTGTTCTTTTATGGAAGAAAATCAGTGTCTCAGCCTTTAAACCTTTCTTTTTTTTTTTAAAAAAAAGTATGTTTATTTTCTGGCCTGTCCATTTGTTTGGTCCTTGTGTTTACCTTCAAGCGCTCTCCAGTACAGCATCTTCTCCCATATGGGTGCTGAAGCTATAGTTTGTTTCTTATGTGTCTTTCTCCTTCAGCAATGCAGGCCTCTGTCCTAGTTTTTTTGCAATTCTTTGCAGTCTTTCTCCACTTTTACTGATACAAAGTCAGTTTATGTCTGAAAAAATAAGTTGAGTGCCCACTCCCTTTACTATTACTTCCAAATTGTCAGTATAAAATGTTTAGTCTGACAAATTCTTTTCATATCTTTTAGGTGGCAGGCAGTAAAAGACAAAAATGAGAACCCTGGTTATCAGTATTTTAGGCAAGTAAACAATTTTAAATGAGAAAAAGTATTTAATAGTAATGCATCTTGTCACACTAATGCAAATATCTTGGGTGAATTAGAATGTCTTCACAGTAAAAACAATGTGAAAAATCTTCACTGAAACAAAGCTCTGTTCATCTATGGTTTTCTTCTTGAGACAGAACTCAGCCAAGTGTTTTCAAGAGGATTTGCAGGTTCAAAGCTCTTTCATTCTGCTTGGATGGCATGCACAGTGACATTGATGCTACTTCTGTATGCTCTGTATTTTCCACTAGTTAGTATCCATTGAACCCGTGAACTGGAATGAGGAGAAATACCACTTCACAGCATTTCACTGTGGGATAATCTCAAAATTAAGTTCTGGGAGACACTCTGTTGGCTTCAGAAGCCACGAATTTGAACAAAACTTATTAACCCTCCCTAAAGATTTTGTTCCACTTAAGCTCTAGTGTTTGAACTATTTCTCAGTTTGTAAGAGAGGATATCTTTGAGATGTACTTTTTGTGTTTGACCAGTATCTAGCATGATGACTTTTTTTTAACTGAAATTTTCCTATTCTGATGCTGACTTTTCACCTTCCTCAAAAAGTGCTTTGCTTTTTTTAAACCCATATAGTAGACTGTCTGTGAAGTGATCAAACTACTCATAATGGAATCTTTTTTTTTTCCCCCCTTCCTTTGGAAACCTTTAATAACATTACCATTTTGTGGCAAGACTTAAGATTGGGGCAGAGAGCAAACCTCTTAAGCAGCTTCTTTTCAAAGAATCTGATCTCAGTCCAGAGCCATTCATAAATAGAAACTGCCACACTAAGCTACTCAGCTTCTTACCAAAAGTGAACCTTTACATGCATCAAAGAAGAGAATTTGAAAAAAATCTGGAAGATTGCTGACTAATTCTTCTTATAAAGGGTAAATTCCAGATGTAGAATGGGGAATTTCACTTACAAATTCTTTCTACAAAAAGAATTTCACTACCTCAAGTGCATCTCTTTAGATAAAAAGTTTTAACTGAAACTAATGAGCATCTTCAGTTTTTGAATGAGACTCAGCCTTTTATAGGCTCATTATAGAGCATACACCATTGTGTGGACCACATGAAGGATGGAGTTTCTATGAAACTTTTAAGGTGTGGAGAAAAAAAATAGGATTAAAAGTTGTTTTAATATCTCTAAGTGTAAATTTGTGCAAGGGTGGTTGACCCATTAACGGAAAGTGATCCAAGTCTGAGCAAATGCTATGGGATGTAAACACCCCCCAATGAGCTTTAACCTGAGAAGCTCAGAGCTGTGCTCTGTGGTTGTCTCCCTGCTCTATTCTTCTCTGTTTTCTGCTTGGTCTTCCAGTGACCATCCCCAGGGCTTCTGAGCTGAGTTTAGGACTGTCTATCTTTCTCCTGTCTTGAACACTCTGGGATCAGTGCTCCCTCTATAATTAGGCTGGAGATGGATTCTGCCCTTTCCTGGGCTTTTGCTGAAATCAGTCCCTGAATCCTGCTGCAGCAGCTCCTTTCAGACACCAATGGTTCAAGGCTCCAGAAGATTGCTTCAACTACCTTTGGTCTACCAGGAGCTATGTCCTCTGCATGCTTCCTTGTCTCTTTCAAATTTATCTGTGCCTTTTCTTGCTTTCTTGGAACCAAATCCAATACAAACAGGGATAGATCCACTTTTTTTTTAATCTGATCAACTGTACGTTTTACATTCTTTCTACAAAGACACTGGTGTAGGAGTTCCTGGTAACTGTCAGATTCCCAGAGCTCTTTTGTAAGCAATTGGAGTAAGAAAAGCAGGGTTGCCAAATATCAAAATTGAATGGTCAGAATGAACATGACCAAAGAGTAGATAAAAAAAAAATCCCTTAATCCCTTATCCACAGCTGAAAATCTGGATGGAGGACAGCTAACGTTTTGGCATTTTGAACTGACTGCCTTAGCTCAGGCTGTTGCAAAAAGTTTATTTCCGTAAGGTGAAAACTTACTGTGGTTGGGAGAGGGTGGATGAAGCTGCTAATCATTATCTGCGCCAAACTGACATAAGAGGGAATTTGGGCTACTGTAGCTTGTTTTTAATGAGTAATCTAAACCACAGATTTATGCACCTTATTGCAGTAAAAATACTGCCTTCAGATTTGCCTGAAGTTTTATTGCATATAGCTACAAACCGTGAGTTCAAATGTGAAGTTTGACATTATTGTCAAGTTGCATTTCATGAAGGGTTGAGTACACCCAGACACATACAAACCAGAAAAAGCACAATCAGACAAGTGCTCTTCTGTTCTGGTGATCCTCAAGGTGGTTGATCCTCAAGCTACAAGGGCACCTGTTTGGGGAGTCTGTTGTGGGCACTGCTTTACCTCGTGCCTTAGATGTTGCATTTTCATTTTACTGATTATCCTCCTGTAAAGGAAAGCAAATATCTCTTATCTGTAATTTACAAACATGATATGCTTTAAGGAGCGCTTAAAAAGTTTTATGCTGCTCTCTACTTTATTTCCTCGCCTGTCAGTTTTATTGTGTCCTTTTACCCTCTTAAGTGCAGGAATGAGGCCTCGCAACTCCGGCATGTTAAGGACATTGTCAGTGCAGATGAGAGTCATCCTGGTAATGGTATGTGGGAATGAGCAGAGGGTAGATGATTAGTGTTGAATATAAAAATGCGTGTCCAATATTTGTATGTGTTACTTTGTTGAGTCTTTTTGCCTGCATCTTGTGTTCTTCAGGTGTCTTTTCTGATCCTCTGCCTGCATCTTTATTTGATGTCTTTTGTAATCATTAATGAAAAGTCACAAACTACTTTCCTTCCTGGATAAACGATTTAACAGAAAAAAGCCTATATTTCCATGCTTGACCTAACTTTAGATACATAAGAGTGAGGGACAAGCATAAAGAGCTTAAAAAAAAACCACACCCCATGCCACTGTTTTTAAGAATGTGTAAAATCTTGTGTCAAGTTTTATACATGAAAACTCTTGCCACACATGCTGTATGTCCAGGTGCCCTTGAAAGGTGAAAGCCCAAGTTCCTAACTAGATGCCCATTTCAGTTCTGAATCATATTTAGAACAAACACAAATTTTTGTCTATAATTGCGGGAATAATCTTGCAGCTGCTAGGAGAACCAAGGGAGAGTTTGAAGCTGTGGGCTACAGTAAGCACACACAACACCAAATGCCTACTCTGCTGTAGCAAAAGGCCATAAACAAAATAATTAAATAAGTTATTCCACAGTAGTTTTTCCCATAAACTGAAATAATTGACTGTGACTTGCCTGATAGTTCTCAAGGGCTCCAAAGCTCCATTGCAATCTCTTGGTTAAAAAGAAATATGCTTTGTAGAATTCCACTAAGAAAGGTCTGCTGTTGTAAAAATGTTAACCTGTATTGTTTTATATATTATACGGTGTTGGAAATTTTGTATGTCATTGATCATATGCAAGTGATTTAATATTGTGCTGCTACTCCATACAGCTAGGGGCAGCTAGTCTTCCTTAGATAAGCTTTGTGTGAATAAATTAGGTGATATTAACAGAATCCGCTGGATGAGTCATTGTGAAAGGATTAGAAGCCCAAAAAATATTGAAGGCAGAAGCCTCCAGGAAAACAATTTCCAATTGCTAAATAAAAGATTTATAGTCACAATGTTATCAAAAAACTTGGTGGCTGCCTAATTATTCATAATGTTACATTCAAAGAGGAAAAGGGAAGGGGAGGTAAAACAGGTTCTTGCTATTACAGTAAATTTGGGGAGTTAATGGAAGAATTGTTCTTTTTCCATCTTTGCTGTAGACTTGCTGTCTGTCGAGGTCTTGCTACCACTCTATAGAGTCCATCTCTATAAGTGAGGTGCTATTCTTTTTTAACCTGAAAATGAATACACAAGGTCTTCATGGATGTTCATTAAAGGATAAAATCAGATCTCAAAATAGGAGAGTCATATCTGTTTCTTGCTTTACCCTACCATAAAGAAAATAGATTTAACAGGTAAATAATACAAGACTGGATACGAAGTCTTTCTCTAGAGAGACGTTATGAATAAGAAAATTCAGTTGTTCTTCAGACAATCAACTCTGAAAGCAGTCTGTTATGCCTGAGTTTTAGAAGGTGCTGAGAACCTGATGTAATGTTGCATATTGGAGGTGCTACCATATCCACAGCCTTAGGGTTCAGCTGAAGAATGAATGTCAACTGTGATTACAGTTTTCTCGCTTTTGACAGTTTGTACCAGATTTAACCTCTCCTGCAGTGAACTTCTACATTCTCTTTTCATGCATAGGTTAATATACACAAAATGCTTTTAACCTATGCTAACACTTGACTTTTATAAATATTAGTTATATCTTCCATACTGTTGAAATCATACCCCAATCCCCTTTTGTCAGAAAATGTAGATTAATGATACTCTAGGAGCAGAGAAATCCCAGTCAAAACTGTAACTGTACAAAATGTGAAAAACCTAACTAGTCCTAAAACTTGCTTATGATTCTAAATTGCTTTTTTTTTCCTCCAGATAAATTTGCTTTGTTTTTCTCCTTGCTAAGAGGCAGTTATTAAAGACAAAGGGTTAAAATGCTATTGTGGACCTGATATAAGCCTTTTTAAAACCAACCAACCAAACACAAAACTTTTCACCGTTCTGCTCATGTGTTTTCCAGTCACTATTTCTGCAGCTGCCTCTTCTCCTTGAGTGCAGGTGCCTTAAAGAAAAACACAATTCTGAGTGAATTCACCCTTGGGACAGAGTCTACTACATCAGAGCATGGAGAAATTTGAAGTGGGGAGTGAGAATAAAAAAAAAAAAGTAGTTGAAGACTGGATAATTGTAGTCTACATGAGAAAGTAGGTACTTGCAGACTCAGTTTCTAACCATCTAATAAAAGGACAAAACACAGCATAATTCCCAATTTCCAGAAATAGGATCTCTTCACTGAGTGCACAGTTGCATATGCTGAACCAGTTATACAAGCACGCATTTGCTTCCATGTAGCCGTTGAGATACTTATGCATTTAATATCTAAAAGGCATTCACCTTCATGGCAGAGGTCTACAGTGCGATTTCAGGGAAAAGAAATCAAAAAATCATTTGATTAGAATGCATTAAATTTCAAAAAAAGTTTCAAATTTGCTTTGGAGAAGAAAAGTATGACAATAGCACTTTGTACTTTTTTCTTGCTTATCTTAATTCTAGCAGTAAATAGGTATTGATGTTTCTGGAATTATATCTCAGATCAAGTGAAATAAATATTTTAAGTTCCTTTCTTGCTTCTTTTTTCCTTTCTGTGTACAGGATGTATGTAAGAAAAATTATATTGTAATGAAAGTGTCTATTGCAATAGGCTGCCTTTAATGATGGGATGAAGAACAAATGTCATAAACGTTTGTCTTTCCATCTGAATGAAGTACAGTTACAGTTTTTAGAATTGTAATTTTGTATAGTCTTTTTTATTCTTCCAGAAGCTATTGATATGAATGGGACATAAAGCCGTTAAAACCAGTGTTGCATATGACTTCTGAAATCAGGGGAGTAACTAGCTTTAACACAGAAAATGATTGCAGTTAATTCTAAGCGCTACTTACTTTCTTTTCAAACTCTGCTTAGCATTGGATATGGAGAAGAGCAATGCAAGTCTTGAGTTGTAATACTTACTGAAGCTAAAGCATGGTAAACACTATCATGGTACTGTGAATATCTAGTTTAAACTATACATTTGGGTTTAGAGTTCATGCCAGCAGAACTGACAGAGCATGTTTCGAGTAAGTTTTGAGTAAGTTTTTGCCCCTCTGCTGAAGCTTTACCATTTGCATTGAAATAAAGCTGGCTGTTGTACCCCAGTGCTTAGGCAAGGGCCTCCTCAGTGCTGCTCAGGTGTGAAATTTCTCCATGTAGAGCTCTCCCTACAGACCCCTTCTTTGGCAGCCCCTCTTGGGCCTACCCCTTGCTTTTGGCCAAGCCCTCCAGAGGCCCCCTCAGCTGCCTCCCAGAGCAAAAGTTTCTCCCAGCCAAGTGCTTGTTGCATGTTATGCTTTCCTTGAGCAGCTGCTTTCCAGCCCAGTGCAGCTGGAACTTTCTACCTCCTATCAACCTTAATCCCAACTGTGGCTGACCCATGCAGAAGTTACCCAACTTTTTCATTTTGGCAACGTTTGGGCCTTCTCTAGTGCTCTGCCTGAGATTACGGCAATCACACAAGAGTGCAGGCTGCTGCAAGAGTTTGGCCGCCTTTGGCCCTAGTGGCTGCTAGCTTGTCACGTAAGGCTCAGCCCAATGGTTATTATGCTGGAGAGAAGGTTTTGAGCCTCAGTAGTAATAGGGCTGAGCAGAGGCTGCCAAGTAGTTAATTTGGTGTAATTCTTTACAAACCAAACCAAACAGTTTGCGAGAGACAATATTAAAGAGAAACCAAGAGAGCTGACAGTTTCAGTTTCTGAAGGAGTTTCCGGTTTTATCTCCTGTTGCATCGTAACCACGCTGAGCTTTGACAGTGTTCTCCTAAGCCAGGTTTGTAAATATTTGTTTTAGGTAGTGTGTGGGAAGCTGTGTGGAACACTCTCTTTGCTAGAGAAGTGTGTATATTCACAAGACTCTTTCTGATGTGTACTTTCTTTCCAGTTCTTCAGTTTCTCTGTACTTGTCATTTTCCAAGGTTCTGAATGTTGTGGGTTTTGTTCAGACGGATTTTTTTTTTTTAAACTCTTTAAGCTGTGGCCATATGATCTCAGCTGGAGCATGACATATAGATGTGACTGACAGATTCCCTTAAGCAAGGGACAGTGAGTGGGAAAGAACTGATAATGTTCATGTTATTGTCTGATAATTAAAGCTGTGATATAATCAACCCTCATCTGTTGCTATCACGTGGTTCTTACAAGAAAGACATTTCTTGGTGGAGTCCCCCTGTTAAATCAAAACTACAACAAAGTAGATAACGTTAGACTATAACTTATCTGAATGCTTTGTGCTATAGTACTGCTATATGACATCACCCTCATTATCTCTAGCATTGCTATTTTTATGTCCTTGTTACCCCAAATTTTCTCTGGGATCACATACTCACTTTGGAAATACAAAGCCATGTTACTGTGTAAATTAAAATCATCTGAAAAAAAATAATGAAGATTACAGTGACATGTTCAAATACTGAAGGAAGTTGATTCTACAGGCTTTTTTCAGTCTGGTGGTGGCAGAAGGCACCCAAAAGATAATCACCATGAGCCTGCAGATAGGCTGCTTCCAGGTAAGCATGGTGATCCAGGCTAAAGAGGCTGTACTCTTCATCTTGATGCCCCTCTTGTAGAGTGAAGCTGAATACACTAATGGAACAGGTTTAGTGTTAACATTTTGGCTAATGGGCTCAAGCACAGCTGGACATCTTCCTCTGGACTAAAACCTGGGGGAGTTTCTCATGACGAAGGTACAAAAACAGGAAAAAAATAGTTGCAGACAAGAACGCACCTTACAAGAACCTTGAAATGTCACCTGCTTAAATATAGTTACAGCTATTTCAGTGGTTGGATCACAACTTAAAGAATAAAATTCTACTCTATTTCTACTGAGTAACAAATGTAAACTTCCCAGTGAAGTAGACTGACTGAATGCAGTATCTAGGAGTCTGGTATATTTTATTTGACTGCCACCAAGTTTTTGATAAAATGAAGCAATTTTGCACTTACATGATATTGCCATGTATTCAGATGCTTGTGATGCTACCTTAGTGACTGGAATTATACAACTATTTAAAATTAATTTTAAAAAATAAAACAGTTTGTCATTATTGATGTATTTTTAGAACTAAATGAAGTGTCTGGTATTTATCACAATGGGAAAATTTAAAATATTTGTCCACTACCCAATGTATTTGTGCCCTTGAAATTTTTCTCTTAAAAAAAAAAAGCAAACAAAAAAAATGCCTCATAAAGGATTTTAAAAATCTGAACACATGGGAGGAACGTGCTGTTTTCCTCTAACTTTTATGGGTAACAAAGGTCTAATTTGATTAGAAGACTTGTAGCTTTAGATGCTTAATTTTGTATCTGTATTCTAGAAAAACAGTATTATATATTGCCTTGTCTTCCAGCTCATCTTCACAGTACAAAGACATTTATAAAGGACCACAGTAAGCTGCCGAGTGCTCTGTTGATGCATCTGCTTTTTTTTCTGTGGAGACCAATGTGATACTGAATGTACTTGTTTAGGACTGTGTAATGCCTGTTACAACTGCTAGTGTAGTAGCAATTTACATTACACAAGGAGAACAGGACAAATCTGAATACTGTCATCAGGAATGATGTTTAAATCTTTCTGCCACAGACGCCTTCGTATGAAATGGTGAGACATAGCAGCAGAGCATAATTGATAATTCATCAGCACTCACCGCTAGAGGCAATAACATACTCTTGCTTTTCTGAGTTTAGCATTTTGATTTTCATTGCAACCTTAGTGCATGTCTCTAGGAACAAAGAGTAATTTGCAAGGTCGTAGTGTTGCACAATGAGCTGACTTCCCCACATCTGTTGCAAATGTGATTCTTCTTTCAGCAGTCATATTTTCTTATTGTGAGGTTGACTATAACAAGTCAAATCGCTGCTAATCATGCCAAAAATTTTAATGAATTAGAAGTTGTTTATAGTTTCACACTGAGAGTTAGCTTTCTCAGTGATATAAATCAGCATGGCATTTTCTAGCTGAGATTGTGTCCTGATGTCACAAAATCATTGAGTCAAACCTGCCCCTAGAAGATGTTTATTCCCATGACAGCCGAGCAGGGCAGAAGGCCCATACATTGATATGTGCTCTGACACAGGGTTTGAAACATTGGTCTATTCTGTACAGCCATCAAAAAGGAGTATCTCTGTTTTTAGGAATGTTTTTCAGAACAAACCAAGCAATTTTCAGCAGACCTGGGAGGAGGGTGAGGGAAAGGGAAGAAATAACTTCAAGGCTCAGCATCCAAATTTATGTGCCTAATTTACCAACAGTGAAAATATGGAGTGGAAGTGGAAGTGACTGCCAGGGTCAAGTCTGAGTACCCATTTAAGTGTACTCAGCAAGCTTTCACATGTCTGTTTGGGTGCTTGGGTGTTGAAACTGCCTCTTTGCCTGGCTTTAGAACTATAGACGTCTTCACCTTGGTTTAGTTTCAGGAAGAATCCTGTTTGTCAAGAACGTTTCAGCTAACAGATGAGAACTGTTCATTTTGTGCCAAACCTGGCTCCAGTAAGTTAATAAAACTGTACTACTTCAGAATTAGTAGTGGCAATCCATAATGAGATGATGGGATGTTGTTAGTGGTGCTAATATGTTATCGAGACTTAGGATCTGAAGGAGCCTGAAGAGGACTGGGGGTACCTCTTTTCAAAGTACTACTATTCTGATATAGTAGAAGAAAAGCAAGTTGGAAAGGAGCATTGAAAAAATTCCTCTCCATCATCTTACTTGTTCATATATGAGCAGGAACATCAACAGTCATGGGAAGGAATGCTCTAGGCAATTTCATGTGGCCAGTTGCTTCAGTATCCTTGACCCAGCTGTAGTCGATCTGTTATGGTTCTAGGGAAAAGGCTATCCTTGCTACAGTCCTTTTGTAAAAGTTATTAATTAGGGAGGAGAGACAGAAAATAACCTAAATCTTCTATATAGGGGACTGGCTAAATTATTTTTTATAATTATTGCCTTAACGACCTAGAAAGTCATGACCATGTTGGGTACAAAGAACAACGCATTTTTCCAAAGAGACCTGGCAGTATTAGCATGGAGACTGGGATAAAGATTCCTTGTTCAAGCAGGCCAAATGCTACCCCAGGAAGGCTGGATCCAAGCATAAGTCTTACAGGAAAAATAAAGTAATTCTTCTTTGATAATTTTAAATCTACCATCTGAGATAAGTTATTTCAGTGTTTATTAATTTTCACTGTTCATTTGGAAGGTTCCCTCTTTTTGCAGTCTAATTCAGTTTATCACCAGATTTTCATTACTACTTTTTGTATCCTTGTCAGGAAATACTGTACACATCATCTACCCTCAGTAAGAGATATTTTTCTCAACAGAATTCTATGTGAAATGATAACCACCTTACAGCCTTCTCTTGGCCAATAGAAATGGACCTCTGTTTAAAAAGTTTTTCTTGGGAAATTTTATCCAGTGTGCTAAAACTGATGACTTGTGTGCCCAGAATTCTGCTATCTTGGAAAAAAGCTTTTTTTTTTTTTTTTTTATCATTTAGCTATCCAACTTTGAAAATGCCAATATGGAACTTGTCCTCTTTGATTTATTCCATATGACTCCTATAAAGGATTTCCCCCTTTTCTGAGCATCATATGATGTGGGGTATTTTACATTTGTAAAGAGTAAACCAAATTCTCTCCATCATTATCTGTATCAATGAGAATGATCTGCTATGCTTTTTAAATACTTAATGTCTAAAAGTTCTTGAAAGCAATTCAAGACATTAACTCAGTGTCCTTATTACTTACCCAGTATCAAATCCCCTTGAGGTACACACCGGACCTCCCCATTCTTTTGCATTACCCACCAAGCGCATCCAGGTCCCTGAGCAAAAGCAATTCCACGAATGGGTTTGCCTTTTCCTGAGGCAGGAGTAGCCCAGACTGTGTTACCCAGCATGTTTCTTACGTGCACTACAGGAACTTTATCCCCTTCTACAGTGCGTAACAGGTTTGATTGGGCAGGTCCAGCTCGGTTGGCAGATCCCCTGGTATTGACTAACCAGGTGGCCTTTGCCAAATGTGTATCCCAGTTTTTGAATGTCCCAGCACCCATTGCTTTCAGTGTAGTCTTCAACAGTCCATTGTATCGTTCAACTTTTCCAGAGGCTGGTGCATGATAGGGGATGTGATACACCCACTCAATACCATGTTCTTTGGCCCAAGCGTCTATAAGGTTGTTTCGGAAATGAGTCCCGTTGTCTGACTCAATTCTCTCTGGGGTGCCATGTCGCCATAGGACTTGCTTTTCAAGGCCCAGGATAGTGTTCCGGGCGGTGGCATGGGGCACCGGATATGTTTCCAGCCATCCGGTGGTTGCGTCCACCATTGTAAGTACGTGGCGCTTGCCGTTGCGGGTTTGAGGGAGTGTGATGTAATCAATCTGCCAGGCCTCTCCATATTTATATTTCAGCCATCGTCCTCCATCCCAAAGAGGTTTTGACCGTTTGGCTTGCTTGATTGCGGCACATGTTTCACAGTCATGAATAACCTGTGCTATAGTGTCCATGGTCAGGTCCACCCCTCGATCGCGAGCCCATCTGTAGGTTGCATCTCTACCTTGATGGCTTGAGGTGTCATGGGCCCATCGGGCTATAAATAATTCACCTTTATGTTGCCAGTCCAGGTCCACCTGAGCCACTTCAATCTTAGCAGCCTGATCCACCTGCTGGTTGTTTTGATGTTCTTCAGTAGCCCGATTCTTGGGCACATGAGCATCTACATGGCGTACCTTTACAACCAGGTTCTCTACCCGGGCAGCAATATCTTGCCACAATGCCGCAGCCCAGATGGGCTTGCCCCTGCGCTGCCAGTTGTTCTGCTTCCATTGCTGTAACCACCCCCACAGGGCATTTGCTACCATCCATGAATCAGTATAGAGATAGAGATCTGGCCACTTTTCTCGTTCAGCAATATCTAAAGCCAGCTGAATGGCTTTCACTTCTGCAAACTGACTCGATTCACCTTCTCCCTCAGCAGCCTCTGCAACTCGTCGTGTAGGACTCCATACAGCAGCTTTCCATCTCCAATGCTTTCCCACAATACGACAGGACCCGTCAGTGAACAAGGCATATTGCTTCTCATTTTCCGGTAGCTTGTTGTACAGTGGGGCTTCTTCAGCACGAACCACCTCCTCCTCTGATGATATCCCAAAGTATTTGCCTTCTGGCCAGTCCATAATCACCTCCAAGATTCCTGGGCGACTGGGGTTTCCTATTCGAGCCCGCTGAGTAATCAGTGCAACCCACTTGCTCCATGTAGCATCAGTTGCATGATGTGTAGAGGGGACCCTTCCTTTGAACATCCAGCCTAGGACCGGCAGTCGGGGTGCCAGGAGGAGCTGCGCTTCAGTACCGACCACTTCCGAAGCAGATCGAACTCCTTCATATGCTGCCAATATCTCCTTTTCAGTTGGAGTATAGCGGGCTTCAGATCCTCTGTATCCCCGACTCCAAAACCCCAGGGGTCGACCTCGAGTTTCCCCAGGTTCTTTCTGCCAGAGGCTCCAGGTGGGACCATTCTCCCCGGCTGCGGTGTAGAGCACATTCTTTACATCTGGTCCTGTTCGGACTGGCCCGAGGGCTACTGCATGAACTATTTCCTGCTTAATTTGTTCAAAGGCTTGTCGTTGCTCAGGGCCCCATTCGAAAGCATTCTTCTTACGGGTTACTTGGTAGAGCGGGTTTACAATCAGACTGTAATTTGGAATATGCATTCTCCAAAACCCCACGACACCTAGGAAAGTTTGTGTTTCTTTTTTGCTAGTTGGTGGAGACATAGCTGTTATTTTGTTGATCACATCCATTGGGATTTGACGATGTCCATCTTGCCATTTTATTCCTAAAAACTGGATCTCTCGTGCAGGTCCTTTAACTTTATTCTCTTTTATGGCAAAACCGGCCTTCAGAAGGATTTGGACTATTTTCTTCCCTTTCTCGAAAACTTCTTCTGCAGTGTCACCCCACACAATGATGTCATCGATGTACTGCAGGTGTTCAGGAGCTTCCCCCTGCTCCAGCGCAGACTGGATCAGTCCATGGCAAATGGTAGGGCTGTGTTTCCACCCCTGGGGCAGCCGATTCCAAGTATATTGGACTCCCCTCCAAGTGAAAGCAAACTGTGGCCTGCACTGTGCTGCTAGAGGGATGGAGAAAAATGCATTAGCGATATCAATTGTGGCATACCACTTGGCTGCCTTTGATTCCAGTTCATACTGGAGTTCTAGCATGTCCGGCACTGCAGCACTCAGTGGTGGCGTGACTTCGTTCAGGCCACGGTAGTCCACTGTTAGTCTCCACTCACCATTAGACTTTCGCACTGGCCATATGGGACTATTAAAAGGTGAATGAGTCTTGCTGATCACTCCTTGGCTCTCCAGTTGACGAATTAGCTTATGGATGGGACTCAGGGAGTCTCGGTTGGTGCGATATTGCCGCCGGTGCACAGTTGTGGTAGCGATCGGCACTTGCTGTTCTTCAACCCTCAGCAACCCCACAACAGAAGGGTCCTCTGAGAGACCAGGCAAGGTAGACAACTGTTTAATGTCCTCTGTCTCCAAGGCAGCTATGCCAAAAGCCCAGCGGAACCCTTTTGGGTCCTTGAAATATCCTCTTCTAAGATAGTCTATGCCAAGGATGCACGGAGCATCCGGGCCAGTCACAATACGGTGCTTTTGCCACTCATTGCCGGTTAGACTCACTTCAGCCTCCAATACAGTTAACTGCTGGGATCCCCCCGTCACACCATAAATACAGATGGGCTCTGGCCCTGTATAGCTTGATGGCATTAGAGTACATTGTGCACCGGTGTCTACCAAAGCCTTATACTTCTGTGCGTCTGACGTGCCAGGCCATCGAATCCACACAGTCCAATAAACTCGATTGTCCCTTTCCTCCCCCTGGCTGGAGGCAGGGCCCCTCTAGTCCTGGTCAGAATCTTCTTTTCTGTGTCTAAAGGACTGCCTGCTGGAAGTTGGAGCAGCAAACTTTTCAGAGAATTCCTTTTTCCCAATTGTTTTCCTTCGCAATTCACGTACCCGTGCCTCTAGGGTCGCAGTAGATTTTCCATCCCATTTGCTCATGTCCTCTCCATGGTCACGTAGGTAAAACCACAGGGTGGCGCGGTGTGTCTGCCCACCATATTGTCTTCCTTGCATAGATGAACGTTTACCCCTAATAGCTGAGACACTGGTTTGTACAGGTGGGGAGGAAAATAATCTCTCTTCGAGTTGGTGGATCTTTTCAGAAAGTTTCTCCAAAGTATTCTCTTTTAGCTGGTGGACACTGGTTCGTTCAGGTGGAGGGGAAGATAAATTCTCTTTAAGCTGGTGGACCTCTTCAGAGAGTTTCTCCACAGCTGAGACACAGGCCTGTAGGGAAGAGGAGAGATTTCCTTCGTACTGCCGGAGCAATTTAGCCACTTCATTCACTGGGGGATTCTCCTCCGCTTTCCAGGCTATTATTGCCAATGAACTGGCATGTGATGATGGTGCACTCCGTACAAACTTCCGCCACATAGGTGGTGTACACCGGACTGCATCTGGATCTGCGGCTGTTTGTGCGTCGCCTAGGGCCTTATAAATTACTTCCCGTACGGCCAATTCCCTCAGGTACTGAAGTCCCTTCTCCATGGTGGTCCATTTGCCTGGTAGACATACAAGTTCTTCCTTGAAGGGATACCTTTCCTGCACAGCTGACAGGAGACGCCTCCAGAGACTGCGAGATCGTGCTCCATCTCCAATTGCTTTGTCAATGCATGCGTCAGCCAGGTGACAAGCTGCTCACCTATACAGCAACCAAAATCTTTTCGCACATCTCGTAGCTCACGCTGGTATAGAGTCCGGGTAGTTACTGTTGATTTTTCGACATCCCCATCCTCATCTTCAGTCTCCTGCACCTTTGATGGCCCAGCCTCGTCTTCACTATGCCCAGACTTAGCAGAAGACTGTTTGCGTTCTAAACGACCTGAGCCTCTATACCATTTTTTCACCTTGTCTACAGGGTCAACTTGCACTGCTACAGCTCGTTTCTCTGACCCAGACGCAGGGTCTGCCACAGGGGTTGGAATGCCCTCTGCGGGGTCAACTTGCACTGCTACAGCTCGTTTCTCTGACCCAGACACAGGAGTGGGAGCGGCTGCCGCGGCTGGAGCGGCTGCCGCGGCTGGAGCGGCTGCCGCGGCTGGAGCGGCTGCTGGAGCGGCTGCCGGAGCTGCAGCTAGGTTGCTAGTAGCATCAATTGCAGCTCGATAGGCACAAGCCAGACCCCAGCACGCTACAGTGATTTGTGTCACTTTGGAACTCCAGAGTCATGACACCTTTTTTTCAAGCATTCTGCCAGCTTTTTAGGATTTTGCAGTTGTTCAGGGGTGAATGTCCAAAACACTGGAGATGACCACTGCTCTAGAAACCTGGCCATATCCTCCCACACTCCCTGCCACTCGCAACTATCCCGCCTCAAGACAGATCTCCGGATGAGATTCCTAAGTAGTTGTTTAACCCTCAACAAAACCTGAAGCGCATTCAGGAGACATAACAGCAAGAGCAGGCTGGTCTGAGTATCCCAAGGATATTCAACATCTCGGAGAACCACCGTAACTAGCTCGGGGGATAAGAGGGTGGTGGTGAAGGAGAAAGGGAGAGTGAACAGGTAGGGAAACATGTCTTCCCCTGTCCCCTTCACAGATTGGCTCCCTAACGAAAACAGGCAATAGGTGTAATTGCCAATAGTTTCCGAGATATGGGTTCCAAAGTATAGAGTCGACGTCAGTGCTGAGTACAAATACCAGGTTAGAGTCGTGACCAGATATTTCATCATTTCATAAGCCATTGTTACACCGCACAGAACCGTAACAATCTTAAACCAGGGCCCGGAAAGGATAAACAGTGCAACAGGGAGCACATAAAGAAAGTAACGCGCTATAAAACTCGATTTGGAAAACAGGCACAGCAGACTGGAGATTAAGGCAATCAACATCGTGACTAGCAACTATTAAGCAGGTCCAATACTTATACCAATTTTAGTTTAACACACTCTGGTCAAATTTGTCGATATCTCAACCCTTCGGGCCCCACGTTGGGCGCCAAAAGGACTGTTGTGGTTTAACCCGGCTGGCAGCTAAACACCACACAGCCGTTCGCTCACCCTCCCCCCTCCCTCTCTGGGATGGGGGAGAGAAACGGGAAAGTGAAGCCGGTGAGTTGAGATAAAGACAGTTTATTAAGACAGGAATATAATAATAACAATAATAATAGTGATAATGATAATAGTATTAATAATAATGTGTAAGAAAACAAGTGATGCACAATGCAATTGCTCACCACCCGCTGACCGATGCCCAGCCTATCCCCGAGCAGCCGGCCCCCCACCCCGGCCAGCCACCCCTATATATTGTTTAGCATGACGTCAGATGGTATGGAATACCCCTTTGGCCAGTTTGGGTCAGCTGTCCTGGGTCTGTCCCCTCCCAGCTCCTGCTGCACCCCCAGCCTGCTCGCTGGCAGGACAGAGCGAGAAGCCGAAAAGTCCTTGGCCTGGTGTAAACACTGCTCTGCAACAATTAAAACATCAGCATGTTATCAGCGCTCTTCTCATCCTAATCCAAAACATAGCACCCTACCAGCTACTAGGAGGAAAATTAACTCTGTCCTAACTGGAACCAGGACAGTTATTTTAACTGTTTATTAATATTTAATGCTCATTCTGTCTATATAAATGTAAGTATGTGTACACTAGTACTATGAAAGCACTGTTAGTAACAGAGGATACTTAATCTTGAGAATATGAGAGCTAAAAGGAGGTGTTAATTGATTCACTCTGCTGTGGTACTTCTTAATACCTCTTTATACCAAGTACTTCATGAATTCAGCACTGATTTTGAAGGAAAGGAAAATTCAACCTTTAGGGGCATGCTGTATACTGTCTAAGCAGCATTCTTTGCTCCGAGCCCCCACATTGCTGATGTCCTTTTGTTGAAAGGCTCTGCTCTCACAGCAGGGTTTGAGCCACCAGTCGAGTCCAGGCAGTGTGGGCGAGTGCTCCGGGGGCAGTCGTGGTAGCGTCTCAATCCCCTGGCACAACTAATATGCTCAAAGTATCCTAAGAGTTGTATGTTAAGAAGTTCATAGGCACTCTATTACTGTACGGATTTTAAAGTGAGAAAGTTAGTGGAGTTCGCAAGCTCCCTTTCCCTCTGCCCCTACTTTTTGCGGGTGTGCTGTGATATCCCCGTGTCGCGGCCCTCAACTGGGTTGAACTCTGGACTGTGGTTGTGTTCTGGGGCCCCAAGGAAGGAGAGGAAGGCCCGGAGCCTTAGCTTGAGGCAGCCCGGGGCGGGGGGGGGGCATGCTGAGGCTGTGGGCCTGGGACGGTCAGCACAGGGTGTGCAATCGGAGCAGCGCTACCTCTGCTTGCCACCTTCAGGGCTGTGGGAAGGACGGGGAGGGGGAAAAGTGGCACTTTGGTTGTGTGCTCTGCCATGGGGAGACACTGGGTAGGCTGTGCGAGCACACACAGCCCTGAAAGGCAGTCTGCCAGCGTTACCCTTTTAGAAATGTGTGCACACTGTGCTCCATGTGTTTGTGCCAAACTGAGGGAGGCACCTTGCTGGCAGATAGCTCTAGTTTTTATTCGGAGGTACTGCTGGCAGCCTCTGCTTTGTGTACTGCAGTTGCCATTAGGTACTGTCAGTCAAAGAGCTGGCAGATACTCCTCTTCTACCTGTGCTGTGTATGTGGCCTTGTGTCAAAAAGAACCACCTGACCCAGACTCAGCCATGGTTCTCTTTTCCCTGAACCCTCATTCCTGGACTGTCGCCCATGTTCAGTCCGGCTCAACACTACAGACAGCTATGTCAAGCAGCACTGCTGTGGTGGGGTCTGTTCTGGGCGCATTTTCAAT
This sequence comes from Anser cygnoides, assembly GCF_040182565.1. Classification (NCBI taxonomy): domain Eukaryota; kingdom Metazoa; phylum Chordata; class Aves; order Anseriformes; family Anatidae; genus Anser; species Anser cygnoides. The sequence continues at coordinate 53,778,095 of NC_089876.1, forward strand.
TAGACACATCTTTCAATTCCTTCACCTTAGTACAGAGAGAGGGCTCGTGCAGGTGCTGACCCTACTGTCCTTCCCTGCCGTAGGTTGTCTGTACTGCTCATACTTTGCTGTGCCAATGAGAAGAGTAAAGGCCTGTTAGCCAGTTCTGGGGAATGGACTTGTTCCAGCAATGCCAAACAGCTGTGTTGTGTGGTCTGACCCTGAGGCCTGCTAGAGGATTGTACCGTGGTCAGAGAGCCAAAATAGCAAGGCTCCATTAACACAAAAGAAGCAGAAAACTCATTCCTCTTCTTTACTCTCAGCAAGCCTTTCAGTTAGACCTTCTCCACAGGCAACCTTCTCTGCCTATGAAGAAAATGACCTTAATTTTTTACTTTAACTTTTGTTCCCTGTTAAGGATCATAAGTAAACATACACTGTGGGAATGATACTTACCAGTTGTTCACCATGCTAACTCAATGCTATCAATGCAATATCATCCTTCAGGCTGAAATAAAAGCGTTAGTGTGTTTTGTGTGCAATCAATGTAACAGCTGTCACTTTGCAGGTGACAGTCTAGAGCTAAACACACTAATGGGCTGATCCATCATGATTAGAAATCAATGGAAAGGCTTCCATTGGGTTAGTGAATACCCACTTTGACTGACATCGCAGCAGACTTTATTGACCTGTGCTTTCAGAGAAGTAAAATAATGTCAAGCACTGATAGTACTCCTTAAAACACACCTGGACTGAGCAGAAGGGTCCTGTTGTTCTTAAGCCTTAGCAGGTGGAAAATGAACACTCTAGATGCCTTCTCTGAAACTTTGCCAATCCCTGTGTAACAAGTGGGGAAATGCCTTTTACCCCAGTGATGTGTACTTCCTTAGTAAGGAAAAAAATAACACACACACAAAATATTCAAGTAATTGCTTCACGTATTTGATATTGATAAGCAGCAGGTTAAGTTTCTTATGCTGAGACATCAGAAAGGTGGACAAAGTTGTGTGTTTGTTTTTCCAAGCAGTATTATGGATGAATTCCATGCTGGCTGTATGAGGAGTTTGTAAACTCCCCAGATGCAGTTACCTGCTGGGTTACCAGTACCTGCTGGGTTACCAGTGCTGGGTTGTAGCACTGACTCTCTCTAAGTAGTAGTAATAATAATCTTGTGCTAGTAATTTTACATTGTTTTACTGTAACTATAAACATTCTTCTGAGCTTTATGGGTGATGACAAATTTTGACTAGTTATTGTGGATGGTTTTCTAGAATGGAGTGCTAAGTTAATGTCAGCTGTGCATTTATATTGCCAGAGTAAGGCAGTATCCTCTTTTGAATATCTGCAGCTTGCATTATCTTGCATGCTCAGCCTTTGAGTGTTTCTGTAGCAAATGGCAGTGGTGATGTGGTAGCATGAAACATTTACCCCCACTTGGATGTGATGCATGCATTTACACAGCTTGTGATGCTTGCTGAAGATGCATGACGATGTGTTACAAGTGGCAGTATAATCAAGGGCATACCTTTCTTGTCTTACAACCTAAAAGTTGTTGCATATTGTTCAGTAGTAGGTCTGACTGAACTCTTCACTCGCTTGGCAGAGGCAGCAAACTTAGCTCTGTTGTTGGTTTGTAAATTGTTAGAAAGAGAATCTGTTTTCTTGAACTCTGTAATTCCTGCTTCAGTCACAGTGTCTCAGAGTTGTTGTGCCACAAGAAATGAGGGGAGAGAAAGGTAAAGAGTTGCCTCAGGCAGAGGAGAGTAAGGCTCATTCACATTTTGGGAGAAAAAACCAGTATTAAAGACTTTTACTTCCCAGGTGCTTGTAACGCATGTTGTTTCCAGAGTGCATCTGATCTCTTCTTACCTTCTCCATTCATCTAATTTCTCTGGTATCAGTTTTTTAATGCCAAATGCCAGTTTTTCTTCTCCTTCCTGTTCCCACTTCCATCAATACTCGTGGCTATCACAAACTGTGCTGAAACGCTTCTGCCATTGCATTAATTGAGGTCAAGCAAGACTACAGAAGCAAAAGACCTGTGAAAAGGCATTGAAGCCACTATGTGACCAGGAGCTGGGGTCCTGGTGTGTGAATCCTGCAGGTCTTGCTTTTGGCTTGCTCTCTGGTTTATTCCTCTTCCCACCTAAACGTTTTTGTCAGTGCACTGAGGAGGAGGGAGATAGAAGGAAGTATGGCTCCTCCCTCCCCACCCCACGAGATTTTAACATATTATCAGTTGTATTTTATGATGTGTATGAATGTAAAAGTGTTGATGGATTTAAACCTGTTTTTACTTCTGTTTTAAAAGAGGGTACAAATCTGGGGGGGACAGAATGGAAGCATCAAAATGTGTCTTCAAGAAAACACAGCAAGCATGTCAATATTAAGGCCACCGCATAACTTGAACTGACTCAGAATGAGAGATTAAGCTAAAAATCACATTAAATTTATGGGCTTGGATCTTTTGATATATTTTTTTTCTGCAATGATAATCTCAATATTACACAATCTATAGCTGTTCTAATTTTGTGAAAATGTCATGCTTTTGAAGTGCAAATGGTGGTGATTGCTTTGCTTTATCCACAGTAATTAAAAGAGGACTTCTTTACCCTGCTGTATGTACATCGTCAATTTTATCTTGCAGTAAATCTGTTTTACTGGAATAGCCTTGTAATTGGGAATCTGTGCTTATCTACCCTATGCCCTTCTTTCTTTCTTTCTTTCCTTCTTTCTTTCTTTCTTTCTTTCTTTCTTTCTTTCTTTCTTTCTTTCTTTCTTTCTTTCTTTCTTTCTTTCTTTCTTTCTTTCTTTCTTTTTTTAAGACTGAAATATTTAATGCATGAGGTTGATTTAGTACATTGAAGTTTGTAACTATGGATCTGAATTATCTAACTTTAAAAAAGTAGCTTTTTAAACTGCACTAAATAGCCACAATGTTAAATTTACATCATTATTAAATACTCAATACGTGCAGTCTTAATCAGCGGAGAGTGGTACCCCAGGGGTCCTGTTCTGATTTCCAGTAAATTGCTGTTTAAACTTCTGTAAATTTCATACTTCAGAGAGATGTGATACCAATTGAAATATGAGATTTCAAGTTAATTTATTTCTTTTCTCTTTTTTTTAACAAAGTTCCCTCTCCTTTACATGTCAGTAAAATTAAGTTAGCTGCATCTAATTTCAGACATAAGGCAGCATGTCCTATTTTCCATACAAATTTAATCCAGTGTAGTGTGCATTATCCATGACTCAGAATAGCATAACAAAAAGCCATCAAAGGTTTCCCTTATGAATAAAATAATTGCTAGATAAGATAAATATTCAAGACAGATGATAATGGAAATTAAACTTTTATAATTGGGCTTCTACAATTAAATTCTAAATTGAAAGAGTTTCTCCCAGTTCCATCCATTCTTCATAAACATCATTTGTTACATCTTTGTATAACTTGAAGAGGGGAAATATATTAAATGGATTGGGTTTTTTGTTTGGTTTTTAAAAGATTATTGTGATGCAGATTACAGTCTGCAATGTGTGGTGCACAACACTGCTAAGAAACAAAGTTCATTACAGACGAGTGGGCAGAGTGGGATTGCACATGTGAGAAAACCCATTTTACTTGTTTCATTTTTGGAATGGGATCTGACAACAGTGCACAGCTATTTGTAAACTACGTTGATGACCTCGTTGATTGTCAACTGGGGACAAAAATAACCATCACTGCTGTGGTGATCTTTGCCTCACTTGAAAAAAATATTGGGATTTGGAGTGCTCTCTCCTATCAATTCATTCAGCTTGTTGGGGACAGCAAACCTTTCTGATTCCTTCTTGAAGGGCGCATAAATGAATTCGTAATGTTAAATAAACATACCATGACATATCCTGCATAGTCATAAAATCCCTTTACTGTTTGAATATCTAAAAAGGAAACAAATAAGAAAACAAGAACTTCCCAACTCAGCTCATGTTCAAAGAGAAATACCGTTGATTACATAAATCCTGAAGTAATGAAACTGTTTTGGTTAGGCTGTTTGCATTTGTGTTTTTAGGGTTAAGTCTCTTTCCTTCTTACGTCCTGTGTGCACAAAGAGCACAAGTTACGGTTTTGGATGATCTTCTGTAGTTCGTGCTTGGCTGCAGCAATTTTAAAGTTGAGTAAATCGTGGGCCTGAAACTATTGTTGAAGGAAATGTAAGTGGAAAAATAATTGATACCGAAAGCAGTATATGGAGAGGCACTCCTTATATATGGAAAGGAGTCCAGTCAGTCCTTTGAGAAAGGAGGACACGGTGAGCAGGAGGCATGGACACTGGAAAGCAATGCAAAGAGTGTGGGCGGGGGGGGGGGGGCGGGGCACAGAAAAAGAAGGATGTTTTCCCTGTTCGGATTTAGTAGAAAATGATACAAGAAGACAAATTCTTCTCTGGAAGTGTTTAAAATTTAAATAGACAAGGTGATGCAGGAGATAACTCTGTACCATGGACAAGAAATGCAAAAATATCTGATTCAGCGCCAGAGCCATTAGACCTTCTTACTTTCCAGTTTTCTAGAAAGCCTTACATTTTCAGTTGTGCATAAAAACTTTTCTATCTCTGCCTCATCTGTTACCCTCATCTCTCTCAGATATGCACAAGCTGGAAATACAGAATATGTATCAGAAAGCATTGATCATAGAAAAAAATACAACTGTTGTTTGATGGAGTGGAATCAGACATTACTGAATAAATAAATCAAAAAGCAAGATCATTGTAGCTAGGGACACACTAAAAGAGCTGTCTGCATTGCTGTGCTGTCTTTGCATAATGTTGTGGCTAAATTTGCCTCAGAATGTTGGTGCTTTAATGCAAAGATAAATAGAAACAGAGATTCTTAAGTTCTTCTAACTGGCAAGGGGAGCTTGTCCTGCAGGTGTAAATGACTGTCATGTAACTTAATCTGGTTGCAGTCATGATACAGTTTTTCTCTGCAGCAAATCTTGCATTATTTATTGTTCCTAATTTTAAATATTTATTTGGACATAAGGGACACATTTTAAAAATAATGAAAATACTTTCACTGTCTGATTCCTCTATTTCAGAAAGAAATGCACTTTTTAGTGCTCTGAAGAAAATAAAAATTTGCATGCTTATCATGTTCAACCGATTTGCTTGCTGAAAAAAGCTGTACATAAATTTTAATTAGGTTATTCTTTACTCACAGACTAAATGACAAAATGCTAAATTTCATTTTCATCATCATGATGCCATTTGTTCCTGTGGTTGTAAAGGAAAGGTCTCCTAATGAAATGTGATCACCCCAGCCTGTTGGTCTAGAGAGGCTGTGAGCAGTGGTCAGAGCTTCATCATGCCGTGCTCCCCAGAGTAAGAAAGAGGCACTGAGAAATTTGCTCTGCAGCTGGGAATGCTGTCAGCTCTGCTGTGACATGGCTGGGGCTCTTGTGGACCTGCCTCCACTGATGCAGTTATGTTTCTGATAACAATTTAGCCATACTCTTATTATATATGTGCTCCACTCAAAGACCTTTTGCAAGGATGCTACGCAGAAAGTAGAATTTTGCTGTTTTAGTTTTACAACCCTTATGCGTGATTTGGATTTTAATTTATATTAGATATAGCTTCCATGGGATCAGTTTTAAGCCAGTGTAAATACACGATTAGCTGAGAAGCGGAGATCTTTTCAGGCACTCAGTTCTCCTCAACAAGGGATATATTTAGAAGTGATATCTGATATGAAAAATCATTTTTTTTAAATGTAGCAAAGTGTATTATAGTTAAATACCCTTTATGAAAAGTTCTGTTTTGAAAGAAGATACAAAATTCATGCATTTGAAGGTATTTGAGGTATACAGGTTTAAGTACCCATTTCAAAAGATAAGTTTTCAGTCAGTTCAGCTCTCTTAAAGACAGCCAAAGGGCTTCACTGACACTTAGGGAAAGAAATCCTCTTCAGTACTAGAACCATTATGGAAACTGTCTGCTTGATGATGACCATTCTTGGAAGCTGTTGGAGCTACTGAATTAAGTTTATCATGGAAACTACTTTGTACTAGCAACCCTAGCAGCATAATTTCGAGTATGCAAAGCTATTTCCTCTGTGATGACCGATTTACTGTTTTGGGCTGTTTTTAATACGTATCCTACTCCGTCTTTCTGGTGCTGGTGCAATCTTACTGGTAGTAAGATGGTGAAAGCTCATGATTTCAAGAAAAATAACTATTCTAGACGCTGTCATAGTTGGAAAAAATAGAGAAAGTAGTTATACTGCAACATGTAGAAAGAAAGTTATTCAGTATAAGGTTATTTTTTCTTATTTCAAAGTTGACTTGAAAGAAAAATAGAGTACAAGAGCTTAACTGTGTATTATCTTGAGTACAGCCATCTAGGCATATTGTCAAAAACTGAGAGGTACTATCCAGGGGATGCCTTCGCTGGAATAATCTGCAAATACATGCTTGAGTGAACCCAGGAGTCCAAGGAATTAAATTGTGAACCAGGTGCATTACCAATGACAAGCCATTAAAAAGCAACACATTATTATATGTCAGTTATGGGCTATCAAAATATGACACTGAAAGTTAAAACCGCATTGAAGTTTAAGCTCATGCTGTGAATACATAAGTCATAAATTGGTCTCTCCTGACAGTGGTTGTCTAATGTGTCACAAAAGTGAGGAGAGAGGCAGAGAGCTTACAGAGTGTCACGAATTCTTGCTTTTTGACTGTGCAGCACTACATTAAAAGCTCACCTTGTGGTGAATAATCTGTGGATGCTGTAGCTCACTGGGTTGAGGCTGTTTGTCCATTGGTAGGTAGAGGCATAAAAAATCAGAAATTATTTAGGAGTTTGTATATCATTTCACCTCATTTATGACAAAATATCAGTTGGGCAAGTATGGTATGACGTGATGCTAACGGAGAGTATCTAAGATGTGGCTAAAAAACACTACTGGTCATTACTTCTGTCATGTGACAGTAGGTACTCATTTGTAAAGGTGATAAATAAAAATTACAATGCATTCTTTTCTGTCTGAATGATTAAAGTGTTTGACTGTTTTGAGGCATTCAAGCCAAAGAAAGAGAAACTTCTAGATGGTCTGAGGGACTCAGTAGTATTATGTGCACAACTTCCCAATGACCTTCAAAAAAGCAAGTGCAAATAACTGTATCGTATTACTTTTTTTTAGCTGATGACTCTTTTCTTCTTCCCCAATATAACCTTCCACAATTAGATGAGTCCCCAGTTAGAATACTGACAAAACATTTTCATGTGCTTAAAGCACAGAATAGCTAATATGTATAACAGCATTCAGTTAATCATTTAACTAAATAATTATATCCCCAAGAAACAGCCTGATGGGATGGCATGTCAAAGAAGCCAGAAGGAAATTTAAAACTCTGCAATGATTTAATTGAATAAATGCATTTAATATTTGCATATACAGATTGTATTATTTATAATTAACTTCCCAAATCATTTATTTTGTAGTCTTTTAATTTTCTCTGTATTCTTCTGACTCATTGATAAATCCGGTCACATTTGACAGCCCCAATCTGGCATTTAAATGTGACCAAAGTAGACAGAGCAATCATTCTTTAAACAACTTATCATGAGTGACATATTAAAAAATCTTAAAATTGGTGCCAACAGCCACTTTTGCTTGTGGCAGTCATAGATCAAGCCATTTCAAGGCCAAACACACTCTTTTATTATGCATATAGAGCTTCCTGTGTTCCTATTAATTCTACCCATAGTGTAGGAAGTACTAAACTCTCTGGGTGCCTTCTCATGGGAAGCAATAGCCAGGAAAAGTGAGAGGCAACAAGAAGTGTATTTGCCTTTTTAATGGTAACAATCAGTGAAGGATTAAATTATTTCTAAACTACTTTAAATTTATAACACAAAAGAGACATACTCCAGTCTTATCTTCAGTCCATCTCACTACACAAGTTCTTCTCTGCCTCCATCTCAGCTGCTGGTCTTTTCTCCTGAGTTTCCCCAAAAGTATAAAGGCTTTTTACATGAAAAAAGCCTACTTTTCTACTTTTAGCGTCGCAGTTCACTCAGCCTCTGCTCAAGCACAGGAAGTGATACGTGCTTTTTCCTCATGTCTAGGTTTCAGTCCAAACCCTATAAAAGTTAGTAGAAAGATTATGTTACAGTGAGAGTTAAATTGTTCCTTATCATATTGCCTTTATCCCGCTTCCTCTGGGTGTGTCCATCACAATTATTTCCACTGTTTGACTTCATGATGTGACCTAGGTCTTTGCTGTCAATCCAATTCCAATAAGCAAGGAAGTGGGAAAGAGAATTGCATGTGAAAAAATGAATGAGAGGGGCATATGTAAAACTGGAAGATGCTGTAGGATCAGGTTGATTCTCCCTTTCACTCACTACTTCCAAACTTTCTACCTAAAAGACTTAAATAAGCAAATACTTTTTTTTAGTATTTCTTTTCACCTGAGTGACCTTATAGCTTCATTAATTCATAGAAGAATGTTGTTGTTAAATATTGAGAATTACCAGAATCCTGAAGTAACTGTAGAATGCAGAAAAGAACTAGTTAAACATTGCCTTTGTTATCTAGATTCAATGCATGTGCTCTACATCAGAAATCGTCAGTGATTTCAACCAGAAATACATATCTGTGACTAAGACAATGAATGACCAGGTATATGTCTAGTATTGATATCTGGATATTTAGCTTCTGCAAGTAACTGTTGTCTGAAAAAATCTAGGTGCTTTTTATCATGATTGTTACTCTCCAGAAATGGAGAATATAGGGCCATGATGAGCTGCTTTGATTGGTACCTCCCTTATTACCTGGTTTTGCTATTTTTTTTGCTAAGTTGTGATTCTAGGTGCAATAATGATGTTGTCATCTTGGTTACATTTTTATGTGGGGGTTGAATCATGGAGTGGTTAGTATACATCGTGATGTTAAATACAGTACTTACAAAGTTCCAATTGATTGGAAATTAAACTTTTTTTTTTCTAAATGGAAAACACTTTTAGCATGACATTGTAGTCTTTTTCAATTCTGTATCTCTTTCTATACATATACACGTTTTCTCCAAGTCAAGAAGTGTCTGATAGCTTTATTAGCTATTGTTGGGTGTGAGGTGATGCTATCTTAAATGTGGGTCTACCGAGTCTACAAACATGAAAAAGAAGAAGAAAAGATTAGGCTGTTTCCACTGACTAATGAAAATATTTTGACATAAAGGCTGCAGAACAGCCTTACATAAATAAATAAATAAATAGCCTTACTGAAGTAAGTACTGAAAAGTACTTTGTCATTATTTAAAAATTCTTTGGCTTCATGGATGTATTGTAAGTCTTTTTTAGAAGTGATGGAGCAATCTTGTGAGGTTTAAATTAATCAGTGATGGCTTCTATTCAGATATTTATTATGTGAAACATTCCTGTTGGCAGAATCTTGATGGATTCTACCATTTTTATGTAAAATGTTGCTGTAATGAACTGTATTTTTTGACTGTCAGGTGAAAATGTTGTATTTATGCAAATTGACTTTGTAAAGCAACGTCTGCTGTTTGCTTTTTAGGGCTGCATTCCTGAAAAAGTCTCTACATAGTTATCAGAGGAAGTTAATTTAAGATAAAGCTTCTCCCTTTTAATGCAGCCTAAAGGCAATAAATGAGCTTTTCCAAAGTGGAAGAAATTATTTCAGAAAAGATAGGGTAAATGTAACATCTGACATGATGTGGACAAAGACATTGGATGTCACAAACTAGACTTGGTCAGGTTAAACTTCCACTGATATAAGTCTTTGCATCAAATTTCAAATCTTAATCCAAGTTTTTTTTTTCCCTACTTTTTTTTTTTTTTAAATTGTCCTTTTTGTCCATGTTGAAAATGCTTCTATTTCTAAGCAAATATGTTGGAGAAAGAAGTGCTTAGAGGACAACTGTTTGGAGCTTTAGAGTTCTGCAAGAGTCTTCCTGTGAACTGTTCAAGTTAACTTTCCATTTCTATATGAAGTTGTTGCCCACAGGTATACTGAACAAGTTCAGTTTTTGTTCAGTGTAACTCCCATTACTCTGGCAGGCTATGAAGGAGATTTTGTGTATTTAAATAAACACAAAGAATGAAGAGTATGATCTAGACCCCCATGAAGTCAATGATAATATTTATTTGGGGAGGCAATCTTCAATTAACTGAGGCCGTGTGTGAAAAACAGGTAAAAAGATGAACGGGAATGAGTCCTTTCAGCTATGGATATTTTGACCTTGCTGCATCCAGTGCCTATGAACTCATAACTTTAGCCCAGTTGTCCAATATTTGTCTGGTTTACTCTATTTCCCTTGTTTGTCACTATGGTGTTAATATTCCACATATTCCTTGTGACAATTAGATCATGAAAAAAATAATTAGGGCCATAGGTGAATAATGGTTACATACAGTCATACTACAGTCCTGTTACTGAAATCAAAATTACACTTACATTATCATCCAACAGCTATACCTTTGTAGCAAATAGAAAACAAGCTATACTATTGAATGTACTCTACTTTTTGATGATAGTAATAAAATGCATTCAAAACCATATGGACTTCTAGCTTCAAGCCTGCAGGCTTGTGATCAGTATAATAACCTGCTGCTTTCTAGAAATTAAAGAGTATGGTAAATCCCTGAAGTGTTTCACCTCCACCATTTCCTTTGATAGTCTTTCACAGAAGCTCCACTGATTAATTGTTAGGCTGAGTATACTTGAACTAAGTCATTAATTTTATCTGAAAAGGTATAATTCCAGAGCACTTTCTCTAGCAAGATGATATTGCCTGCATTATTAAATACTTTCTCTAGTGCCTGTCATCCCTCTGCTCCCCAAGCACAGATCCCTTCTATTTACCTGCAGTTCATGGACAGAGAATAAACTAAGATGAAGTTTTGTACTTCAGGTGTCCTTTGATGAAACAGCTCTTTTTCTGAATCTAAAATAGTTTTAAATGATGAACGTTGAGTATTTTGAAATTTTTTCTTGTGTTAGAAACAAAATTGCTTGTGCTGAACTTTCTGTATACATGTTTTTTGGTGTAATTTAACCAGAGTTCCCTCACTCCCCAGAAAGAACTCAGTGGCCTGTTAACTGTGGCCTTCCCGTGACAGAATGAGTTGGAAAGATGGGGGACAGTGAAGAGAGAGGTAGTTAAAATCTAATTCTTTTTCCAATAAAAAGTCATAGCATGTTAGACATTTCTGGCAAATAGTTTATTTTCATTTAATTTAACATATGACATATATAAAGGTTTCGTTCTATTGGCATACACAACAACCTCAATTTATTTGGTGTGATTTTACACTAACATAATAAATTGCTTTTGCTCTTTTATGGACATTGAAGTCAAACGAATATAAATTCTTAACATCAACAGAAGAAATAAGTATCCTGAGCCTTATTTATACAGGGAGCATTCCCAGCACACTTGTTTACCTGAAAGACTCCGTATTATTTATTAAATAACGTACATTGGTATAGGATATAGTTTTGGCCTATACGCAATGAGTAGTTGAGTAAAACTACTTTGCAACTGCAGTGTATGTGATTTAACCCACTGGATGTGAACATAAGTATGGTCACACAAAGCCTTAGCCATTACAAGTTCATAATGAGAATATAAATATATATGTTTACATACAGACAAGTTCTTCTGACCATAGTCATCCAATTTTTTGGGGGGGTCTAAGTACTCAACTGCTGCATCTTCAAAGAAGTCCTTCCAAACCTGATTCAGCAACAGGTTTAAGAACTGACTCAGATTTGAATTACACAGTATTTGCATTCTTATCCTCCTGTCCAGAGAAGCAGTTATATCTGTGCTTGCAGTCCATTCAGGAAAATAAAGCAACAGGGTGAAACCACCACAGCTTGCAAGACTGGCATTCTGAGACACCTGGACGCAGGCTCTTCTGGAAATACAAGTGGGGAAGATGAGGAGTGATGTATATCCTTTACATGAAGCAGTAGCTTAAATGTATGGAGCTCTTTTTTGAAATAACAAACAGGGCCTTGTGGAGCAGGATTGCCTTGTGGAGGCAATGCAGGGTGATGTGGTGAGTATTTGCTGCAGTTGACCTGATTAACATGAGGAAGTCAATGTAGCCTTTTTGGATCTGCTGTTATTTGCTAACACAAAAATTGGTCAAGGAGGTGATAATCAGTTACAGGCTTGGTTGTAGTGGAGTTCAAGATCCCGTGGGAAGTGTGGGAGGCAAGTAGGAGACTAAAGTTTCTGAAAAAAGATGGGGTTTTAGTTTCTATACTAAGTGTTTCCATATTCTGGAAAATACACTTTTCAAAAGTATCTCCTTAATAACTAAATAAATGCTCATGGTACACTTATATCTGAATTAAGACCGCACCTTCAGTTTTCCCAAGAGAACTTCCACGGAAGTCAGGTACAAATGGATTGAATGTCTTTGTGGTAACCCTACTCCGTTAGGGTTTCAAAGTAATTTGTACAATTTTTACATTGCTGTCAATAGGACTTGAAAAATATTACTTATTTGGCACTCTTCAATGAAAGCATGCCCAGATTTGATTGAAAGTATAAAGTGGTCTGCAAAAACAGGTGGTGTGATGACAGAGAATCCAGCTTGGTTTTTAAATTTTACATTGCTTGCCTTGTTGGCTTTTGGAAACATACCCTCCTCTGCTTTGTTATGCGTGTACAGGGCAGACATTGGAGATTGGTGTTACTGGCAGACCAAGAAACATGAAACCTTATGATGACAATCCTGTGGGCTTTCTTCAGAGCAGAAACAGACTTTTAAAGCATCCTTAACTGGTGTTGTGAAAGTAATAATCATTTATATGTGTTGACGAGTAATTCCAAAATAACCAGTAATGCATTCATCAAGACTACCTGGGAAATACTGGGGAATATCTTACAAAAAACTCATTTTTTTAATGAAAAGTAAGGGACATCGCATGAAGATACCTGAAGGTGAGTTCAAGATAAAAGGCTGAGCAGGGGATTAGTTTATAGTCATAGCAGTAGAGCTCTTTGCCACAAGATATGGATTGGCAAAAAGTCACATGGAGTTAAAATGAGCTCAATTATCCCTTGGGATTGCTAAATACAAATTAACCATATCTGTCCCAGTAAATCCGTGAACTAAACTGATCAGACACTGTGAGGTTGCTTTGCAAATATACTTATCTTGTTCTGCTACTTCTTCTCAAACATCCACTTTTGTCCTCTGTAGAATAGTATGTTTGGCTGAATGGACTTCTAGTGTGAGTCTGTGGCTCGTATGTGCTTAACTGATTCATAGACAACTTGGTGAGGGAAAAAGAAGCTACATCTTATGAGTGGAAAAAAGTAACAAAACCAATCCACTTTTAATTAAATCGTATGTAGAAAGATTCTTTTAGAAGATTAATAAGAGAACACTAGAGTTTAACAAGCTCTTTGCTGTAATGTGTGCTTTAACATGCATGTTATCTGACCACATATATAGTTATGTATAATATTTGTCTTCCTGAAAACTGTGTATTTTACAGAATAGTTAGAAAACTTCAGTTGAATTTGAGTTCATATCATGGGCAACTGCAGGGCTCAGGTGACAGTGGTAGAGCATTCTTGAAAACATTGCCAGTCTTCCTCTTGTGACAGAACTTGATTTGCAAGCATATGCTCAAAAAGGAGGGTTGATTAAGGAATTTATCCTCATTCATTGAATCCCACAGGCAAATGTCTTCAATATTTAACCAAGAGATCAATGAAAACAAATTGTTCACTGACAACCAGCTAGTTATTTCCCTTCAGGTGAATTACTGCTCTAAGTACTCTGCAGTTATGAGGACAGTTCTATTTTCCTTTATTTCCTGCATTTATTTTCATCCCTTTTTTACTACCTCTCTTCCAAGAGTACCTTTACAAGACAAAAGTGGAATTACTTAGAAATACAAAACAGTTCCTGCTATGTTTGTGTATCAGTCAAGCTCCAATAAGGAGCTGCTTGTTTTCAGTTTCATATATATATTGATAACTATAATTTGAAAGTGAAGTATAAAGCCCAGAGTATGGAAAAGTATTTCAGTGGGATCCACACACTGTCTGTCCAGCTGGGCAACACAATTTCCCTTTTGACACTGTTTTGTCCTTCAGCAGGCTAAGAATTCACCAAATATCATGACTAGCCTGTACTGGAGGGGGCAAGTACCCTGTAAAAAAAAGTCAGCATTTCCAAGGAGATAATATGGTGAAGTTCTTTTTCAGTGCCATAAGGTCAAGCCTGACATTCTGTATGATTTTTCATAGGATCTAGGTAGCAATAAGAGAAACGCCTCACTTGTAATATCCTCTCCTTGTTATGGGAAGTGTGACAGCAGTTGTGAAATTCTTTTAAATAGCTACCAAGCTGGGACACAGTGCAGTTGAAAAGTCAGATTGTACCTTAGAAACTAACCATCTTTTATCTTTTGTGCCCTTGTGGCTAGGAAAACGGCAACATATCATCAGCTTATAGCATTCTATGTGAGAATTATTTGACCTTTTTTTTTTTTTTTTTTTTTGAGTATAATAGATGATGAGCCTTTGTTTTTAGCCAAATTTCTTAAAAGCTAAATTGTACACCTGTAAACCAAACAAGTGGATCCATGGAGGAGAAGACCAGCTTATGACATCATGCCAGCTTTCGAACAGCTGCAGTCTTTCATCTCCCTAGCAGTCCACATACTGCTTCTGTCAATTCTGTCAAGAGATGGCCTCGTTTGCACACCTCTTGTATGCCACTCACTGTTATGAGGTCTAGACAAATCATTCTTTTCAAGGACTAAACTGGTATTTTCCACCTATCTTCAGCAGTTACTCCTCAGGGTGCTAATGAGGAAACAGCTCAGAAACAGTTTCAAATTCAGAAACTGTAAAGACATTTTTAAAAGGCTTAATAAATAAATAAACATATAAACACACAAATATAAACTGCATCATACTGTTCTTTATACACATTCTGTAAGGGCCTAGAAGGTCTTACCTATTGTCTAAGATCCTATTGTGCTTTGTGCTCTGTAAACACAAAACGAAAAGATGTCTGCTGTCATACTCTCTATTACCCTATGCCATTGTACATTCTGAAAAATCACTTTACAAAAGCCTTTAACAGAATCTGTAAGCATCCTTTGCCCTAGTATGTTCTTTGCTTAGCTAAGGAGCCTATAAATATAGTCCTGGAAATTTATTTCTCAAAATTTCCATAGAGGATGGTTTTGGGAAGTTCATTACTTCCAGACAATTTTCTTGCTTCTAATAAATATGATTTCAAGGAAAATTTTCTTACCAGAACTGGTAGCATTAATGCAGAAACAAGAAGTAATAGTGGAAAAAAGTACTGTGTAGCTAAAAGCATTTACTAAATGCACACTGAAAACTTGCCTATAAATCTAAGGAGATACTAGGAAGGTGTATTTTTTTAATTAGAAATTTACTTTCAAACTTCATTATGCATTGCAAAAAATATTTTTTCCCGTAAAATTAAAAGTTACTCTTTAACTAATTATAATAGACCGGTGCTCCGCACTGTTGATTATTTATAAATACTGTCATAATAGCATGGTAAAATTGACCCAGTCAAACAGATCTGCAGGTTAAGATCTTAGGATGATATAAATCAACATAGCAATTTTGACAGCAAGAAAATTACAACCGTTCAGATACGCTGAAGATTTGTGCCTATGTCCTAGGGACTGCTGGTTGATTCTCATTTATTTGATGAATATTTGTAATCAGTGACACTACCAGGAATGAATATACTTACTAATAAGAACCTGAGAAACGTAGTCCTGTGTCAGATCAGGTGTTCACCTAGCCTGACAGCTTGTGTTTGTAGCAAACGCTTAGGGATAGGCAGTAAAAACAGTGATACTTCCCCTGGCGTGTTGATCCGATTTCTGTTTTTAGTAGCTTAAGGACTTCCTGAGGTAGAGTCTGTATTCATCTCTTTGTGTTTTACCATTCTGGATACACTCTACTATTGGTTTATCTTCATTCTTTCTTCCCTCAGTTGATATTTACCTGCGATTTTTTTTTTTCACCTTGAATAGGAACATTATATAAAATAGGAAGGTTGTGAACAGAGATCCGGACAGGTGGTCCAGCCACTTCAGTGGGACCACCATAAATACACCCAAAAGGATACAGGCAGCCTTAGCACATAACATCAGTGGGCATACAGTTCACATGTTTCTGTGCATAAACCCCTACGCCTGTATGATTCCTCTCAGAGTCCTCATTTTTATCATTTTGCTTGTGAGCCAAGGATAATACCAAGGTGCAATTTACATGGTTTTAATGATTTCCAATATTAGCTCTGTATATGCAACCTTTTATGGATTTCTATAACTGCAAACTGGAAACAAGCAAACAACAATAACAAAAGGAAATTTAAATACTAACTCCAGTGTATAGCAAAATAAAGTTAAAAAATGTAATAGAAAGTCCAACTCTTTGGCAAGTTCAAACAGATTTTTTTTCTGTATTGTGTAACTTGCTACCAGAAATAGTCACTGGCATGACATCAAGGTATTTTTTGTTCCTATGATTGTGTTACTAGACTGCATCAATTAATCACGGTTCCAAAAGCTGATTTTCCTGTGTTAACCAGCTTCAACTCCAACAGAAGCTGCCAAGCAATAGACTGAAAAAAATGTTTACAAAGATAAAACATAAATAAGTTGCATTTATGGGTAAAAGAACATTTTGTGTCCTATCTCTATTTGCTGTAAAAGAGTAGGTGAGGTATTCCTTTCCTTCCAGATTCTCATCTTGATTCAAATATACTTTATTAAACAAGATGAAAAAAGTCCTGAGACTATCTATGCATACCTTTCACATTATTTTTTCCAATTTGTGCTTTTTTCCTCTTATTCCTATAGGTGTTGTATTGACATGACATAACTGCAGTCAGTTATCTTCAGGTTGTTAATTCAAATACCAGACAGACTATATATTTAACAGCAACCAACTAGGTTGGTAATCCATAATATGTTACTGGCAATAGACACAGGGCATTAGGGGAGTCTAAGTAAAGTGCTGGTGTAGCAGTAATTACGGTCACATTCAGCAGCATTGCCAGAGTTAAAGACTGCAGGTTGCTTTAAAGCCTGCTTTCAGTGGTTATATAATTCAGCTATGGTAATTTGCAGTTGAATGAGACCTGACATGAAAATTGTCAGCTCAAATGCAGATTTCCTTCTGAAAAACGGTTTGCAGAGGAATCTAGAACACAGCAGTCATTAGAGAGGAAGTTCATTTGGCCAGATGTGGTTAAGTAATAAATATAAACATCTGCAGCTTCCAAGAGTCTAATTCTGACTGATGTGTGGCTTTATTTTTAAAATACTTTATCAATGAAAAGGTATTTTTGCTTGCTACTTTGTGAAGCTAGCTGTCAAACTGCAGTGAATCCACATAAATCAAAGAAATTACAGTGGTACAGAATGGTTTAAGTGAGACCAGCCAGGAGAAGGTTTACTTCGAAATCAGTTCTTGGTCTTCATATGAGTAGCTCTAAATGACTACCGCTAATAACATTATTCACTCCTTCAGGTGACACTGAAGCTTGGTCTCCTAAAGAGTCACAATAGATGAAAGCGATAGAGAGAATTAGCAGGGCCTCTAAAACTTCAAATGGATATTAAATGGAGTTTTCAGCAATGATGTAGCTATATTTCTTCGAATGGCAGATCACTTTATGGCCTTTCACTCCCTTCATTCAGAGTTTTCTCTGTATTGCAGATTAAGAAGTTGAAGATTAGGTCACTAGCCAATCAACACAGCAAATTGATTGTAATTGCTCCAGTCCCCAAAGGTAATGATAACATTTTGCTTCAAGTGGCAGGTCTGAATAGCCTCATGGTAACCAAGGTCATCTGAATAACTTCAATCCTATGTAAATACTGCACCATGGGAAAGGAAAACCTGCTCTAGGAAGCCCTTTTTCTTGATTAAGACCTCTGGAGTTCAACCGTAAGTCCTTGCTAAGTTCAGATTCCACTTAAGTGTATTTAACTTCCAGTACTGTTATGTCTGTGCTTACTATGATTTATTTATTTATATATTTATTAGTTTAGCTTAGTTTTTTAAGAAATGAAGTAAAGAACAGTTAGGTATTTGCTCTTGAAGACTAATGTTATTTTTCTGAGATGTAATGCAGTGTCATCTTCTGGACTGTACTTTCTATTCAAGATTCCTTCGCTAATGTTTGTGCTGTGCATTTTACAAAGGTGTTACTGAAGTTTTAGGGACAGGCTTGTTCTTTTTTAATAGCGAACCATACTTAAGCCAAACAAAACAAACTTACAGTCATTTCTCTTTGGACTCATACCTCTTTAGTTGTGATTGCAAGACTCCTGTGTTGCTGGCATTGACTGTGATGGGTTTAGTTTCTCAGGGGCTGTAATGTGAAATAGAAGGTGTTACAAAAATCATTACTATTATAGTTTGTTGACCGAAGCAGCACAACATTCAGGCTTGCTTCACTTATAAGGAGAAGATGGATATATTTCATTGATGTCGTTTCATTTATTTATAAAATCTGTTTTCCTGAATGTGGGAACAATTAAATAGGGGCATTTTGTGCTCATGAGCTCAAGCCTTTTTCCACTAGCTCCTGGCACAGAAGCCTCTTGCTGTTGATTCTGAAGCTGTGTTAATCATATTAAGCATCTTATGGGAATTTAGAGCATGCTGGTCTTAGGATGTTCAGCCTCAGTTTACTGCTGCATGAAGAGTTTTAATTAGATGGACAAACTTGATTTCTGTGAGTAAAGCAATAGCCTTTGTGAAGCATTTTAATATCTTTTCTTGGTAATACCAGAAATAGCAAAACTAAGCACTCGGCCGTGAACCTTGGCTCTCTCCAGGCATTAATACTGACTAAGCCCAAATAACCTCTCATGCTGAAAATCTACAAAAATAATACAGCGGTTTGGACACTCCTTTCCCTGTCTCACTCTTCACTCCCTTCCTCCCTCCCTGTTCTTGTTGCAGCTTGCATTGCTCCCTCTTTTGCTTATGTATCCATGTTTAGTTGGAAACTGCTGTAAAGTGCTGTGGATGGCTTGGATTCTTGATGGCAATTATATGCACTTTTTGCACGTTTTCAACCTGGAGGAAATGAAAGGCAGTGCTGGCGAGAAATTATTTTTTTGCACTCAGTATTTTTTACTTGAAATGAAATAAAGAATAGGTGGGTAGGTATTAGTGCCACCAATTTTAAGTGGGCTATTCGAACTGCATCATCTCTCTTAGGACAGAGGGAAACAAAGAGGAGTGGGAATTCTCAAAGACTCTCAAGGATTCTGCTTTTATTATCTCTAAACCTGAACCTATTGCTGTTCAATAGAACTGTGTTTAGGTAGATTTTGTCCTCTTCTGAACCAGAGATGTAGAACCAGAGGCCTTGAAAAAATCAGCGCCCTTCAGAAGCAAGGGTTGCTTGGTGTCAGTGAATTAAACTGCAGTTTTATATTTAACTGGATAGTGACAGAATTCCATATTCTGAGCACCTTCCAGCACTCAGGCCTGTGCTCTGCTATGACAGCCTTGTGAAACCTCTTACAAGGTGTATTCATGGTGCGGCTAAGGGTACTTGCCGGTTTTCATTTTGAAAGCACGTTAATAAACCACAACCAGTCTCACTGTAGAAAAATATTAACTCTGAAGAGATGTAAAACTCACATATCTTTACCTTCAATGTTATTATAAATGCTATGAGACACTTTAGATGTCTTACTGTTCACATCAAAAAAACGAATGAGGAGATTTCCTCAAATAAAGTGCAAATCCCTCAGTTTTGTTGTGGTTTCTTCTGAAGTTCCCACTTATCTTTGAAGTAACTTCATTGACACTGTTGTTTACTCAGCTCAATCAGCTGTGTATGTTCCAAGAAGTTTAACAGATTTCTCTTGGCTATGTTGATGTGAGAATTCATTCTCGCTACCATGTCCTTATGGGTTCTGTACAGTGCTTTGTGAAGTACAATGCACATTCTTCCCACGTGGACAGCTTCCAGGCCCTGCTTCCTGACTAGAAGTTGTGTTCAAACTATAAAGTTGAAGAAAATGTGGAATTATCAAGTCTTTGTTAAGTCACTGTCTTAATTTGGGATTATGACCCCTTTAACTATATGAACTAGAATTAGGTAACAAAGGAGCCTACACTTAAAAGCTATCAGCCTGCTCCTGTGTGTTATTGGTTTTACACGGGTGGGGAGGGGAAGGAGAGGGAACAAACTCCAACTCCTCCAAAGCTTGAAAAACACTAAAATCTCCCAAATCTTTGTCCATACTACACTACTCTTTGCTGCTGATAGAGGCTTTTTAGATTGCTGCACTCAATTGCAGGGCTGTTTAATCCAAATCAGGATTTAAGCATACCCTGTGGCATAACAGGTCTTGCCTAGAGAGAGGAATTACTGCAAGTAAAATAAGCTGTATATTCATCTCTGTAATTTGTTCTGAGTACTCTCTTTATACTAGCTGCTTGCATAGACAATTTCAGAGCACATGCCCACAATGGTGCAGAAGTACCCATGCTAGTTTCAGAAACTGAAGCATTGTGGTTATGTCAGAGCTGCATTGCCACGAAGATGATGTAGCTGCACTCCTTTTAGATTAATTTGGTTAATAGCTCTCCATAAGGTCATGTGTATGTACCAGTTTGAGAGAGGTAGCTGCAGGCTGTCTATGCTGTACTCTGCTAAATGGCGTAGCATGGCTCTCTCCATGGTTTCCAATAAAAAACAAAAGCAAACAAACAAAAAACAACCAACTGTGTAATCTTCCTTAGATTAAACTAGGAGTGTTCACAGTGGGAAGTTCTAACAGTTAATCTGTTGTAATGTGTATTTTCCAGGCTAGTGTGCAATATAGCTTCTAGGCTAGCAGTCTTTAAGATAGAGACTGCGTCCCCGTCGTTGCCTCACAAAATTACCTGAAAGCACTTATGTGACCAGGATGAGAAAGTTGTTGGATTTCTAGCATCTCCCATTAAAGCACTGTAGCTGTTGAAATCAACAGTTAGGAAACTTGTAAAATATCAGGAGACTATTTTATTTTGGTTTGTTTAGGATCTGTGCAAAGAATCATTTCTTGTGTTTGTTATACATATAATGACAATATAATATAATGACACTACAGAAACTATACTTCATGATGTGCTTGGGTACAATAACTTATCTGGATGGTTGAATGAAGCTTAAATATGCAAAAGATGGACTAATGGAGGATCCTCAAGGAGCAGCTGATACCTTTATTTATAACTAGATCATACTATCTAATTTGCGAAGCTTTGTGTTTGTCAAGCATTGTGTTGAAATACAGAATTTTAGATATAAGTCCAAAAGGACCTATGAATTTTCAGTGCAAATTTACTGATTTATGCTGTTTTGTTTTTTTTAACCTGCACCATACCACTAATTTAAATGCCAGCTGAGAGTGGGTTCTCACAGCAGAGCACTTTTAGTTGGTACTGCTTCCCCCCCCCCTTAGAACATCCCTCTTTGCAGAAAAATACAAAAACCTGCACCTTTAGAGAGGAAAGCAGCAATGGGTTAAACAAATGGTGATGTTCTGTATGGTAGGGAAAATGTTACAGTGCTTAGCCTGAGAAGTTGGTGTAGTCTGCTGGTTTGAACTCCAGAGGTGGCTGTCTAGCAAAAACTGCTCCATGTCATTTTTTTGGTCCACATCTGCCACAACTGGACAGAAGCACCAGGGCCTGTGTGGAAAGCTCGTTATTTCCTAGAAATTAATTGCTATCATGTAGGAAAAGCTTATCCATCTCTTTCTGAAAGAAAAAAAAAAAGTGTGGTCCGAAACATCTAGAACATCCACTTTCTCTCAAACAGCAACATAACTAGTTGTGTGTGTTGTGGCCCCGAGGGATATCTCCTGCCCCCTGTGAATTTTGGTTGATTCCAAATTTTATTTAAGTACATTTTCTTCTGAACTCTCCCTAGGTACTTTCACAGTCATTCCTATTCATATGCGCTGAAAGGTATTTGTTTTTCTGATACTCTTGATCATTTCAATCAATATGATTGTCAGCTGCTAGTTCAAAAAATGGACTTGTACATAATTACATCTTTTTCATCTACAATCTGCTGGGCTTGTTTCTAATTCATTTTACTGCTCGCCTATCTGCTTTAATTCATTACAGGAAATTTAAACACCCTACTTAGAGTAGACTGTTCATTTCCTTACACTTGTAAAAGCACTCATCTCAAAGAAGTCATTGAAACCTTAGGTGCCTATGCTAGTTAGACCTTAAATCCATGCCACAGACCCTTGATGAAGGATGTGTTAATTTCTAAAACTTGCTGCAACTTCCCTGCATTTGCAGGGAAGCATTGCATGGTAGCATTGCAGGGTAGCATTGTTTTCCGTGCTACTTCAGCATTGAAATGCTGAAGCTACTAAATATATGATTTACGTATATTTAAATGATCTTATGACATCTTCAAATTATGGAAAACCAACCCCTACTGAAAATTACTGGAAATTAGGTGCATGGCATAGATTTTTGAAAGTACTCATTGCCAAAATAACTCTGTTCATGTTCATTGCCCCAGAACCCCAGAAATTTAACCTTTGCCTATAGTTAATCCAATGATTAATGCTCTTTAACATTTACAGTCCTGTTTCAAAATTAAATTTAATGTTTTGTCTGGATAAATGGTGTCCAAGAATGGAATTCAAAAGTAAAGTAAATATTGCAATGTACGAAAAACAGGATTTACAATTTAATTAGTGATACTCTTTTTAAAATAAGCAAGTTCAAATCAGTTTATGTATCTAGAGGGAAAATGCAAGGATTTATTAACACATGTTTTTGCAGGCAGTTTACAACCCAGAGGGCAGGAATAAAAACAATGCTAAAACTAAAAACAAACAAACAAAAAAACACAAAAAAAACCACAACAAACAACAAAAAATGGTTATAGGAATTTGTAAAGCTGTCTGCAGATAAGCACATATTTTCACTAGGTGTATTTTGGCAATATCTACAGAAATGTACTAAGGGCAGAGTTAACAAAGGATTTCTTTGTAGTTGTCAGTACTGAGCTCTTATGATTAAATGCATATATATTTGTAGCAGATGACCAGTTGCCAGTAATCTTTGCTAATGCCCACGGAAAACTGTGATAAAATTTCAAGTTTAGGTGTTATTCTAGACAGAACTAGTAGCAGCAATTTAAGTGTGAGTTAAAAGTTTTCTGCTTGTGTAACTCAACAATCTAGGCATATTAATAGTAAGCAGATTTATACACATATACACTAATATACCTAAAAAAATATATGACTGGGACCTAATTTGTTAGCAGAGTTGATGTGATGTATTCCAAACATTTCCAGTCCCCTGTACATGTAGTATCACGATATTTTGCGCTTGTTTGCAGTGTCCATTTGTCTAATATCATATGAGATGAAAACATAGTGATTTCAAGGACAGAGAGGACTCTTGGTCACTCGTGTAGTGTGTTTATGTGGCAAGGTTTTGGTAGCAGGGGGCCATAGGGGTGGCTTCTGTGAGAAGGCTCGAGAAGCTGCCCCATGTTTGGTAAGGGCCCCACTGCTGACCACAGATGAGCTAATAAGTGATGTTGTTTTGTGCCTCTGTGAGAGCATATTTAAGACAGAAAAAAAGCTACGACATACAGCAGCTGGGAGAGTGAGAGGAGTGAGGAACAGCCTTGCAGGCGCCAAGGTCAGTGAAGAAGGAGGGGGAGAGGTGCTCCAGGCGCCGGAGCAGAAGTCCCCTGCGGCCTGTGGTGAGGACCATGGTGAAGCAGGCTGTCCCCCTGCAGCCCATGGAGTACCACGGTGGAGCAGGGTTCCACCCTGCAGCCCATGGAGTAGACCGTGGTGGAGCAGGTGGATGTGGCCTGGAGGAGGCTACGGCCTGTGGAAGACCCCTGCCGGAGCAGATTCCGGGCCGGAGCTGCAGCCCGTGGAGAGGAGACCATGCAGGAGCAGGTGACGTGGCAGGAGCTGCTGCCCGTGGGGGATCCAGGTTGGAGCAGTTCGCTCCTGAGGGATGGACCCCGTGGTACGGACCCATATCTGGAGCAGTTCTTGAAGAGCTGCTGCCTGTGGGCAGCCCACGCCAGATCAGTTCAGCAAGGACTGCATCCCGTGGGAGGGACCCCACAGCACAGGGGACGAGAGTGACCGAGAAGGAGCTGCGGCGAAGAAGCGCTACAGACTGACCGTAACCCCCGTTCCCCCGTTCTCCTGCGCTGCTTGGGGGGAGGAGGTGGAAGGGGGTGGACAGGGGGGAAGGTGCTTTTGGTTTCTTTCCTTTGTTTCTCGCTTCTCTAGCTGTTAGTAATAGGCAATAAATCTTACTATCTCCCTTTGCTGAGTCTGTTTTGCCCGTCACGATAATTACTGTGCGATCTCCTTGTCCTTATCTCAACCCTTGAGCCCTTTTCATTGTATTTTCTCCCCGTTCCTCTTTGAGGAGGGGGAGTGAGAGAGCGGTTGTGGTGAAGCTCAGCCGCCCACCCGAGTAAAACCACCACATCATGTTATGATTCATGTTGTTCTGTTAAAGGTTTGTGCTGTTTCAGTGGACAAAGTTGGTAACATTTCCTGGGCTTGCAAGTAAACTGTAGAAGCAGATTAATGTCTATGTGTAGAATTTAATTCACAGCTTCTACCTGGAGAAGACCACCTAAAATTATGTGCTATAATACTGAGGGTGCTGCAAAAATTAAGGATTAAGTTTTGCAGTACAATTTTAGAAGCTGTCAGAAAGGTGGAAATTTTTAAAACCTAATTTATTTCTTCTCAGACTTTCAGGGTTACAATTTTAAGAAATGAGTGAAATGAATGCAAACAAGCGATGATTCATCATTAATAGCAAAGCAGCTTATCCACCTGGCATGTTTCATAGACACCTTTGGCTCTACTGGCTGAGATCAGTACATATTAACTTCCTAGTACTGGAAAAAAGAGTGATTTTCCTCCCAAAATATAATTTACGGAAGAATTAAAATGGTTACAAGCTATAAAAAGCTTATTTAAGGAGAAAATATTTTGGAAAAATATTTTGTTTAAAACAAAGGTACTAATCAATTGCTTCCAGAGGAGACCAATAGGAGGTTCCCTTGAAATCTGCTACTTGGCAAAAGCCTGCTGAACTGAACTGCAAGAATTACACAGATACCCTAACTTTGCACACACATCAGGAAAGAAACCTGATTTTGTGAGGGTGCTGCAGTAAAAAGTCCTGTGGGGAACTGAGAAGCTAAAACAGCTAGAACTGACCACAAAGAAAACAGTGATGTCTTTAAAGCTGTAGTCAGGAATAATTATTATATGCTTGTTCACTTCTTTACATTTTACACATTTGAAAAATTCACTCTATGTCAGTTTTCCAGCATGTAACTGAAGCAAACAAACCTCATGGGTATGTTAGTGTTGGGGAGAATCGAATGGATGTTCTATTAATGTTTCTCAGGTGATGGATCATACGGTATAATTAAATATTATTAAATGTACTTACATTATCAAGTAATCTATGTATACTGGAAACCTAGGGAGTACATTGAACATTTAAAGGAATCGTTGAAGGGGAACCCTGGGAGGGAACAGGTACAACCTGACCTTGGATAAGGGCCTGGAGATGATGAAATGAGTTGAAGCAGAACCAAGGAGCGGAGGGAGCATGCGTCGAGTGAGAAAGGTGAAAGAGTTTAGCGGAGAGGAAGACTCCTTACTTCATCTGGACGACCACCTGGACGACCACCAGAGTGCGCCACGCATGTGCAAAGGGGAGGGGAGCTAATTAGAATGAAAAGCGAGGCTGATGTTGCAACCTGTAATGAATATGTATACCTGACGCAATATTGTATGTATAAATAACGGCTGGGAAGTAACGGGACTTGAAGCCAGATTTGGGCACCTGCCCCGGCTTCCAGCGCTGAATAAAGCACCTTCATATAATCACTTGGTGGTTATGTGGTTGCTACGCTAACATTTTGGCGACCCAGATGGGACTGCGTGGGCACTGCTGAGGCGGATCGTGTCTCGGTTTCGCTCCAGCCGGCACCGAGGGATTCTCGGGGAGCAGTCGACCACGACCGACCTCCGCTGCTCACGACGTACCACTGGAACGGTAAGCAAAGGTGCTTTTAACTTTGGGTATTCGGTACCGATTTGGTTGGGAAAGCCTGCCGGTCAGACGCGGCGAAAGCCACGCTCGGTTGGGCAGGGAGCTCCCGGGGTAAGCCTAGGCGCCGTCCGTTAGACAGAGCGAAAGCTCTGCAGGTTCGGCATTGGTAACTGTATTGGTTTGTGCTGAAGGGTCAGCACCAGGTATTATTGGTATGTAGAAAGCGTGCTGCTGCTGCTCCGGCAGCTTTTGCGAAAGCACGCTGCTGCTCCGGCAGCTTTTGGGAAAGCACACTGCTGCTCCGGCAGCTTCTGGAAAGTGTGCTGTTGCTGCTCCGGCAGCTTTCGGGAGAGTGTGTTGCTGCTCCGGCAGCTTTCGGGAGAGTGTGTTGCTGCAGCTTTCGGGAGAGTGTGTTGCTGCAGCTTTCGGGAGAGTGTGTTGTTGCTCCAGCAGCTTTCGGGAGAGTGTGTTGTTGCTCCAGCAGCTTTCGGGAGAGTGTGTTGTTGCTCCGGCAGCTTTCGGGAGAGTGTGTTGCTGCAGCTTTCGGGAGAGTGTGTTGTTGCTCCAGCTTTCGGGAGAGTGTGTTGTTGCTCCAGCTTTCGGGAGAGTGTGTTGTTGCTCCAGCAGCTTTCGGGAGAGTGTGTTGCTGCAGCTTTCGGGAGAGTGTGTTGCTGCAGCTTTCGGGAGAGTGTGTTGTTGCTCCAGCAGCTTTCGGGAGAGTGTGTTGCTGCAGCTTTCGGGAGAGTGTGTTGTTGCTCCAGCAGCTTTCGGGAGAGTGTGTTGCTGCTCCGGCAGCTTTTGGGTCCGTATTATAAGCTCAAAATGAAAAAGATTAAAGAAATTCTGGGAAAAGATGTACCTATCCCGCGGACATCCCCGCTGGGGTGTTTGCTAGCACACTGGAAAGAGGGAGGTTTTGGTCAAGAAATGCGGAAAGGAAAGCTGATTGATTATTGTAACATTTGGTGGCCACAGTATAAACTAGAGGACCAAGAAACTTGGCCTGAGAATGGGACATTGCAATATAATACAATTTTACAATTGATGCTATTTTGTAAGCGGGAAGGAAAATATGATGAACTGCCGTATGTGGAATTATTCTTTTATTTGCGCCGAAAGCCTGAATGGCAGCATGCTTGTGGAATAATGGTGCTTGAGGTTTCAACTGAGGAACGTTGTTGTGCATGTACTAAGGAGAGACGCTGTATACAGCATCAGGCAATAGAGAATAATAAGTATTATGGGGAAATGAATAATGGAAATATCGATTTGGAAGTTGCGCCGTCGGCTCCGCCGAAAGAGCCAAGACAGGGAGGGAAAAGAGAAAAGGAAGATAGCAGTAGTGATGGAGAATCCCCGACTTTAGCCTCCCCTGTGTCACATAGGACCCGGCAACAGCGAAGGGCAGGGGAAACTATAAATGAAGAGGGAAGGAAAATAATCGCTCCCCTCAGGCAAGGAGTGGGGACAGAAGGACCGGTATATGTCAAGGTGCCTTTTCAGCTGGGGATTTAATGATATGGAAGCAAGCAGCCGGCACCTACAGGGAAAACCCAGATAAAGTAGCTAGGATAATGAAAATGATAATTAAAACCCAAAATCCCGATTGGGATGATCTCCAGGTGATCCTGGATACTTTGATGGATTCAACAGAAAAGGACATGGTATTACGGGCAGCCAGAGAGAGAGCCCGAGAAGATATACGTAATGGATTAGTGCTTGGAAACCTGGATCAAAACTTCCCCACCGAGGATCCCCAATGGGATTATAACACAGGGGATGGAATAAGGAGGCTGAAGAGATATCAAGATTGGGTACAAATCGGGGTACAGAATGCCATGCCCCGGACCATAAATTGGTCAAAATTGTATAATGTCAGGCAAGAAAAAGCGGAATCACCTTCCGCCTTTTTAGAGAGATTGAAAGAAACTGCTAAGAAATATACAGATTTAGACGTAGAGACTGAGCAAGCTAAAGCTCAATTAGCACTCATTTTCTTGGGACAAGCCCAAGAGGATATTAGGAAGAAATTGCAAAAGTTAGAAGGTGCAGATTTGAGAAATTTGGATAGGCTGTTGGAAATAGCCTGGAAAATCAAAACTAGCCCAGCCAGTAAAAATTGAACTTAAGGAAGGGGCCCGACCGGTACGGATTAAACAGTACCCGTTGAAGCTAGAAGCTAGGCTAGGGATAGTAAAGATTATAGATAAATTTCTTAGCTACCACATTCTGGAGGAATGCAAATCTGAATATAATACCCCAATTTTCCCAGTAAAGAAACCTAATGGGGAATACAGGCTAGTGCAGGACCTTAGGGCAATAAACGAAATAACAAAAGATATTCACCCAGTGGTGGCTAATCCTTATACATTGTTAACATCTGTAAAAGAGAAATATAAGTGGTTTACGGTAATTGATTTAAAAGACGCCTTCTTCTGCATAACCATAGACAAGGAAAGTAGAAAGCTTTTTGCTTTTGAATGGGAAAATCCACGGAACGGACGAAAGATGCAACTAACCTGGACAAGGTTGCCTCAAGGATTCAAGAATAGCCCGACCCTCTTCGGCAGTCAACTAGCTAAAGAAATAGAAGACTGGATTAACCAAGAACAGATCCAGGTACCAAAGGACCGATACTTGCTGCTACAATATGCGGACGATATATTAATAGCTACCGAAGGAGAGTCGGAATGTATTCAGGTAACTATTGATATTTTGAATCAATTGGGACTAAATGGGTATAAGGTTTCTAAACAAAAGGCACAAATCGCGTGCACAACAGTAATTTATTTGGGATGTGAAATTTCTCAAGGACAAAGAAAATTGGGAGTTAACCGAATACAAGCTATTTGTGAAATCCCCGAGCCGCGAAATCTGCACGAACTACGGGCTTTCCTAGGTATGGCCGGGTGGTGTAGACTGTGGGTAATGGACTATGGACTCATAGCAAAGCCCCTCTATGAAACCCAAAAGGCCTGTACATTTACCTGGGGAAAGCCACAACAAGAGGCCTTTAAGAAATTAAAAGAAGCCCTGATAAAGGCGCCTGCCTTGGGCTTGCCGGACTTATCAAAGGACTTTCAGCTGTTTGTGCATGAGAGACAACGATTGGCATTAGGAGTACTGACCCAGCGACTTGGGAGCTGGAAAAGACCTGTGGGGTATTTTTCTAAACAATTGGATGCGGTAAGCGCCGGATGGCCCTCGTGTTTAAGGGCCGTGGCAGCCACAGTCCTTTTAATACAGGAAGCCAGGAAGCTCACATTAGGGAAACAAATTGAAGTGTTCGTGCCACATATGGTGACTACGGTATTGGAGCAAAAGGGGGGCCATTGGCTATCGCCCAGCCGAATGATGAAATATCAAGCTATACTAACTGAGCAAGATGATGTAATCTTAAGAACTACTAACCTATTGAACCCAGCAGTGTTTCTAGGAACAACTGCGGAGGAAGGAGACCTCAGTCATGATTGCGTGGAGATCATCGAACATACCTATGCCAGCAGAACAGACTTAAAAGATCAGCCTCTGGAGAGACCAGATTGGGAACTTTTCACGGATGGAAGCAGCTTCGTGGAAAATGGGACTCGTTATGCAGGATACGCAGTAACTACATCAAAGGTAGTGATCGAGGCAAATTCCCTACCTCCGGGGACTTCAGCCCAACGAGCAGAAATAGTCGCCCTGACGCGGGCCCTGGAACTAAGCGAGGGTAAGAATGTGAATATTTGGACAGATTCAAAATATGCATTCGGGGTAGTCCACGTACATGGGGCATTATGGAAAGAAAGGGGAATGCTATCCTCACAAGGGACTAATATAAAATATCAGGAAGAAATATTGAAATTAATAACAGCTGTACAGAAACCCCAACAGGTGGCCATAATGCATTGTAAAGCTCATCAAGGAGGGATGTCAGAGATTGCAGAAGGTAACAGATTGGCAGATTTGACGGCCCGGAAGGTCGCGCGTGAAGTACGGAAAGTAATGGCTCTAATTCCATCGAAGGTAGGCCTCTCTTGTTTCAAATTACCTAAAAACCCAAGGTATTCCGCGGAAGATGAGAGACTTGCAAATTTGATGAAGGCCCAGAAGAATCCTGACGGGTGGTATGTGACTACGACAGGACAACTCATAGTGCCTCCTATAATAATGCGAGAAATTTTACAAATAAAACATAACGAATGTCACTGGGGTGCAGAAGCAATGGTGACCTATTTGAAACGAGGTGTCATCTCGGTACACATGTTAACAATGGCAAAATCAGTAATGTCAAAATGTGAGCTTTGCTTAAAGAATAACCCGGTAGCAAGGAAACATGCTGAGATGGGGAGAATTAGAGCTGGAATAGAGCCTGGAGATTACTGGCAAATAGACTTTGTGGAACTGCCTAAAGCAAGAGGTTATAAATACCTATTGGTAGGGGTTGATACTTTTTCAGGATGGCCGGAGGCCCTTCCCTGTCGCACCAACCAAGCAAAGGAAACGGTAAAATGGTTACTACGGGAAATAGTCCCTAGATTTGGTGTACCACTGGGTATTTCTTCAGACAGGGGACCACATTTCACTGCCAATGTGGTTAAGGAGGTTAGTAGGTTACTAGGAATTACCTGGAACTTACATACCCCATGGAGGCCTCAATCTAGTGGTCAAGTAGAAAGGATGAACCAAACCTTAAAAGGTCAATTAAGCAAAATCTGTCAGGAGGCTAGGATACAGTGGCCACAGGCCTTACCGATAGCTTTGCTAAGAATTAGAATAAAGCCAGCCAAGAAGTGGGATGTCAGTAAGTCCCTATGAAATCATGTATGGAAAACCTTATGAGTCTCCTGAACCGAACCCGAATATGCATGTTACCGGTAAACAGGATGTATATAATTATGTTTTAATAGTAATGAAAATACTTGCTCTTGGTATGAGTGAAGTATTTTCAAAGGGGGGAAATGTTAGTGTTGGGGAGAATCGAATGGATGTTCTATTAATGTTTCTCAGGTGATGGATCATACGGTATAATTAAATATTATTAAATGTACTTACATTATCAAGTAATCTATGTATACTGGAAACCTAGGGAGTACATTGAACATTTAAAGGAATCGTTGAAGGGGAACCCTGGGAGGGAACAGGTACAACCTGACCTTGGATAAGGGCCTGGAGATGATGAAATGAGTTGAAGCAGAACCAAGGAGCGGAGGGAGCATGCGTCGAGTGAGAAAGGTGAAAGAGTTTAGCGGAGAGGAAGACTCCTTACTTCATCTGGACGACCACCTGGACGACCACCAGAGTGCGCCACGCATGTGCAAAGGGGAGGGGAGCTAATTAGAATGAAAAGCGAGGCTGATGTTGCAACCTGTAATGAATATGTATACCTGACGCAATATTGTATGTATAAATAACGGCTGGGAAGTAACGGGACTTGAAGCCAGATTTGGGCACCTGCCCCGGCTTCCAGCGCTGAATAAAGCACCTTCATATAATCACTTGGTGGTTATGTGGTTGCTACGCTAACAGGTAAACTAAACCTTCAGGTACTTCACAGATAGTCTACACTCAGTCAGTGCTATAGCAGGGTCGCATGTGACTACAGACCAGCATGAAAAGATCTCAGTGAGAGCATTTTCCCCCACTTCTCTTGGGAAATCACAAGTTCACAAACTTATGAACAGGAATTTTCTCATGGCAGTCCACCTACGTTTCACCTTTTCCTTAATTTCTTCCTATTCACTCCAGTTGCACCACGGTATTTATTCTAAAGGGTTATTCTTCCTTACTATCACTGCACTTCAAATATTTATGGGTTACTCTCATTCTTCTCAGAGTTGTTGTGTGAAGGCCATACACTTTGCCTTCAAAGTATGCAAGGTCAGGAAACGTCATTTGCACCACAATGTCAAGGAGCTAAGCTAGCACTGTTTGGAACTGGCTGGATTTCTAGACAGAAGGTCTCAATACTGATCCAAAACTAACGGCTTAATCAGTTTTTCAGTACAGTATGAAAATATTTTCCTGTCCTTTCTAAATTACTAATTTTGGGGGAGAGCTTTTTTTCGGGGGGGGGGGGGTTGGAACTGGGAGCAGAGGTGGATAAATTACTCTCAATTGATATGGAATATCAGTTGATTTTTTTTACTGGTTTATAATGGATGTCTCTCATGCATTTTAATAAAATTTTAATGGCCATAAAGGAACATCTAAGCTACTTGCAAGAAAAACAACCCACATAGCATATCAAGTGAGGTTTGTGGTTCTTTTCACCCCTGCTTCCTGACTGCTGTTACACTAAATGTTGTGAGTGATGAGTGAATTATGAAGAACATCAGCAGAAAATATTGTCTATATGTGAATTTCTCAGGAATACTTACTGAAGAATAGCTTTTCCAGAACAGCAGTCTCTGAATAATTCATCTGTGAATACTGTTGTTCCAGGATAAAAGTGCCACATCTGGTTTAACATGATCCATTTTGAAAATGGTTTAAGATAAGTCATCGTGGCAATTCTGTAGCACATAAGCACAGTATTCTAGGGTAATTTTTCAAATCCATTCCTAACCTTAATCCAAGTTATCCATCAAGAAAAATTAAGACTTAAGTTACTAAAAGACTCCAAAAATTGTGAGCTCCTCGAGATAGCGGGCCAGGATCAGCACTGCATGGTGCAGGAAGTACATGAATGAGGTCTGCAGCATGGACATACCATTTCATACATTCTTTTCGCCCTCAAGTATATGCTCAACCACGGATCACAACAACAACAAAGTTCTTTCTAATATTCTTGATACCGCCACAGCGGCGCCACCAGCTCTGATGGGCTGAGAGGTGCCACTGGCTGCCTGGATTGGCCCGGTGGAGTCCTCCCGGTCCATTGGGGAACCATCCGGTACCATCCGGAACAGGCCAGAACCGGCTGTGCCTGGCCCGCCTCGAAGACAGTTAATTCCTGCTCAGTTGCAGTAGCAAGACTTTATTTTACAGTGCCAGTGTATCTAGTTAAAGAATGTTGTTTACTGGTGTATTCACAAATTAAAAAAGAAACAACACCAAGGTTTTTTGTTTGTTTGTTTGTTTTCAGGAATTTGCACCGTAACATCCATCTTATGCACGGTAGTACTCTCACAATAGTGCAATAGAATCGCTTTTATTGTCATGTCCAACCTTTACTCTTCTTCCTAAACACACTCATCTTTTTGACTGGGGCATGAAAAGTACAGAATAAAAGTAATTCAGGAGGTTATATAAGATCTGTTAAAGCAGCAGGTATCAAATGGCTGTCTCACTTCACTTTCACTACTTCAGACGTAATTACTGCTGCTTAATGGCGGACGGGCTGGAGTCAAATTTGCAGTCTAAATATTAAGAGTGGATGACGGCAACAATAAATACCTGTCAGCAGCTGCTTTCATATACTAAAAGAATCTGCTTGTGTCTGGTCAGAGTGATAAAACCATATGAGAGTTCACAAATTAACTGACTGTAAAAGGATTTGTCAGACCTGCTGGGCTTCTGAATTTATATATCATTTTGGAAAAATATTTGTAGCTACAGATTTGTGACTGTTGTTACAGGAAATCAAATCAGAGATAAGGAGAAAGGCAAGTATAAGGTTTTTTATCTACGTTTTATGCAACTGCCTCTACTTTTTGAACAGCGTATGCAGGACTTCCTAGTAAAGTACCTCACCTTCTGCTGACAAGGCAAGGAAAAGCGTGCAGCTTTGGGCGATAAGCGCACCTCTTACGTCATCAGCAGACACGTTTAGGATACTGTCATGTTAATGTATTGAAATTTCAGTAAGTATAGCTTTATATTTCTTCTGGCTTCTCTTGTCTTTCACTTCTAGCACTAGACATGTAAAAAAAGGCCCAGCAATCCCGCCAGGGAGCCAACCCGCTAAGTTTGTAAGCATCTGCCTCGGTAAGTTTCTTATCAAACACGCACATTGGGAACAAACGCCGACTCCACGCCACCGGGCACCGGGGGGACCCAAAGCCCCATCTTGGGGAGGGCTGGCGTGCTGTTACAGCATGCCCTTACGGCGTGTTGTTACAGCGTGCCCTTATGACACCGGGGCCATGGGCTGCACCCGCCGTGCCACAGTGGCGCCGCAAGCTCTGATTCGCTGAGAGGTGTCTCCGGGTGCCCCGGTGGAGTCCTCCCGGTCCATTGGGGAACCGGCTGGCACCATCTGGAACAGGCCAGAACCGGCCGTGCAGGCTGTGCCCGGGGCAGCCCCAGCCTTGGCTCCCTCAGGGCCGCTCCTGCAGCCCCCCGCAACCCAGCCCTCGCGCCCTGCCCCCAACGTGGGGTGGGAGGACGGGGCAGGGGGACGGGAGCAGGCCTCAGCCCAGAGGCGCTGAGCAGCGGCGGTGCGCTGGGCCCTGCCCCGCTCTCCCCTCGCCCAGCCTGGCTGTGGCTGCCGTCAGGCAGCTGAGGCACTCCGTCCCCCGGCATCGCACGTGCTGGCTGCTCCCCTCCCAGCCTCGTCCTGCACAGGGCTGGAAACGGTTCCGATCCCATCCCATCCCTGAGGACTGGGGTGAGGCCGACCTGCCCGCAGTGCCCAGGTCTCTCTCCTGGCCCACCTTGACGACAGGAGCGACGTTTGCTTTCTCCCAGTCCTCAGCAGCCTCTCCTGATCGCGGTGACATTTGAAGGATAATCCTGGGAGGCCTCACGGTGAGGTCCGCCAACTCCTTCAGAAGCCATTTGTGCATCCTGCCAGGCCTCGCCCCACAGGCTCCAGCGTGCCCCCCCTGGCCCTGGGAAAAAGACCCTTTGTCCACAGTGGTGAGGCCACATTGAGTTGTATTTCCCCAAGTACACAGCGGTGAGACCACGTGGGGAATTTTATTGCCCACAGTGTGCCACAGTCACGGAGGGCTTTGTCTGCCGCCTGCCACGCTCGGGTGTCCTCAGTGCTGCTCAGGCCTTGGAAAGCTGCAACAAGACAGAAAGAGCTGTGAGCAGCCAGCCCAGGCAGCTGTCCCCCCTGCCACCCTGGAGCTGCTCCCCCCTGGCTGGCCGGCCCCTGGTGCCGGGCATTTGCCGGGCTGCTTCTGGGCTCTGACCTCTGCCCAGACCCACGGATCCGGAGCTCAGCCCCACGTGAACCGACCTGCTATCTGACGGAGCCTCAATTCCTTCTTCTTCTTCTCGCCAGGATGTCATCTAAAGTACAGAGCAAAGAGGCAAACATCAGAGCACTGCTCCACAGCCCTGGCTTCCCGCCCTGCCCTACGGCTGGGACACATACTTGGGGAGCCACTGTGCAAGGCTCTAAATATCACAACTTGATGGTTGCTAAAGCTTTTTAAGGAACTCGGAGGCAGGTTGCAATGAAAAGCCCTGTGTCCCTGTCTACCCCATCTTGAGCCCATGGTACACAGCACGGTGGGTGCTGTGGCTCAGCCTCCGGAGCAGGCCCCGGCAAGGATGAACCAGCAAGCTGGTGCCTGGCAGGCTGCGGGGGGCAGGCTGGACTCGCTGCCCACCACGCTGCCTGCACCTCCCCGGGACGGGGCAGCGAGCCAATCTGAGCATCGCCCCGTGAGGGGCCCGGCCACTCTGCTAGCGCCAGCTGTGTGGTGCTTCTCCTGCACACAGGCCAAGCTCTGAGCAACCCTGTCTGCCCTGTTCTGCAAAGGCAGGGCCCAGAGGAAAGAGGAAAGAGAAAGCAGTTGCTCCCACAGCTCAAACCAACCGGAACTTCTGGAACCCGCTTGGACTAGGAGTTTCTCCTTTGCAGTCTGGTAGATCATCTACCATTAAACACAGGATTTTATGTACAAATATATACATGACAATGCAGTCATGTCCAAAACAGCTGGTGTGAATTCCTGTTCCTAACCCACTCCATGTGCAACAGGTCACATTTCAGTCACTGACAGCTTACAGGACTGCCCCTGTTAGCAATAGAAGAAGAAATAATACAATATTGTTTAATATGTTACATTTGCGATATACTGTTCCGAGGCTGTATCTTGGGAACCCCAAGATATTTGCCAGAGGATGAGAAATTAGCAAATCTCCTAAAGGCCCGAAAGAACTCTGATGGACGCTATGTAACCGCTACGGGCCAGATAGTAATATCCCCCTTGGTGATGCGAGAAATACTTCAGACAAGACATAATGAGTGTCACTGGGGTGCAGAGGCAATGGTACCATTTTTAAAACGTAGCATTGTCTCTACACATATGTTAACAATGGCAAAATCAGTAATGTCAGTGTGCGATTTGTCTGAAAAATAATCCAGTAGCAAGAAAACATGCTGAAATGGGAAGAGTTAGAGTAGGAATAGAACCAGGAGATTACTGGCAAGTTGATTTTGTAGAGGTACCTAGGACTGGGGGATATAGGTATTTGTTAGTAGGGGTTGACACCTTTTTCGGATGGCCAGAAGCCCTTCCCTGTTGCACCAATCAAGCTAAAGAGACAGTAAAATGGTTATATAATGGAAAACCATTCTGAGGTTTGGGGTTTCCGTTAGGAATATCCTCGGATAGGGGACCCCACTTTGTTGCATCTGTGGTTAAAGACGTAAGCCGGCTATTAGGAATTTCTTGGAATTTACATACTGCATGGAGACTCCAATCTAGCGGACAGGTAGAAAGGATGAACCAAACTCTAAAGGGACAGATCAGTAAAATCTGCCAGGAAGACAAAATACAATGGCCACAAGCTTTGCCTATAGCTTTACTGAGAATAAGGATAAAGCCAAGGAGTGGAATGTCAGTAAGCCCATATGAGATAATGTATGGAAAGCCTTATGAATCCCCAGAACCAAATCCTAATATGCATATAACAGGGAGCCAGGATGTTTATAATTATATATTGTCTCTTGGTAAAACTTTAGCTCAACTTCAAAGTGTTCTGGTGTGGAACCGACCGTTGTCACTGGAAAATCCTGTCCACGATATTCAGCCAGGTGACCGAGTGTACATTAAAAATTGGAATGAAGAACCCCTGAGAGAACGGTGGGCCGGACCTTATCAAGTATTATTGACTACTTTTACAGCTGTAAAGGTAGAAGGGGTGGATGCTTGGATTCATTATACTCGGGTGAAAAAGGTTCCCGAATTTTGGTCAGTGCGAGCAATCGGAAATACAAAACTACAGATGAGGCGCGTATAACCATACAATGTTGGGGTTCTTAACAACGGTAACGATAACAGTAATTGTTTTGTGTAAATACCTTGTAATTGAGTTCCTAGAAATACCAGAAAAATGGTGTATTAAATGGCAGGGAAAGCAGAATGGAACTGATCAGTTTTATACAGTAAGCCGGGTTGATAGTAGTGGTAGACAAGAGTCAACAAAGGTAGCTTGGTGGACTTGTGAGAAGAAATACACTTGCGACAGTAATAATGAAGATATCAAGCACTTACTTCCGGTATTGATAGCTCTTAGGGCAGGATGTGTTTGCCGAGGAATTAAGTACAATTTGGAAAGAAATAGCCAGGCTAGTCAAGTTGCAGTGGATTGTAGCTATAGTACCATACAAAGTCCAGGACAATTTGTATGGGCAGCCAGTAATGGAACTTGGACTACACACCTGCCGATAGATGGGGAGCTAAAAGAAATAATTCTAGGACTCCCTCCCCACACTGCGTCCAATAGGGAAAAAGTCTCCTTTTAAGGGAAAGTTGGAAACCCTACAAATTAGTAGAGCAAAAAGAAGTTTAGAAGAAGGGGCAGATGAAGATATATGGCATGAACCCTCGGATGGAGTAAAATTCAATTGGGCATTAGAATCTCTATTTGCAAAGGTAGTTACTTATCGAAATAGGGAAATGATTTATAAACTTACAGGACAAGTGAGTAGGCGCACAAGAGCCACAAAAGAAGGCTTTAGAGACCTTAATATCCAACTACAATCTACAACTAAAATGGTGCTACAAAAATCTATTGGCATTAGATACACTGTTATTAAAGGAACATGGAGTATGCAGATTTCTAAAAGATCATATTGATCATTGCTGCATTCACATTTCAAATGTGACTATTGATGTAGAACATGTCATAGAACAACTGGCTTGAGTAGAACAAGAAGCAGAACAGGAAGAGAAAGATATGACAACAAGCTGGTTGGATAAAATTTTTAGCTGATGGACTATTAGTAACTGGGTTAAGTCCTTACTGGAGACAATAATTATATTGGTGATTGTAGGGATACTAATTTGCTTAACATTTATAATGCTGAAAAGTCTGATGCTAAGGAAGACAACCTGGAACTGGACAGTGATGCAAACCATTGCTCGGCAAATGGAACCACGTCCTCAATATCCTCCACCAGCATCTAACAACTCCGGATTTCAGAGAAAGAATCTGAGGAACCCAGGAGGCGAAATGCAATGAAAACTGAATAGACAAAATCGGTTTCAGATCAAGTGAAACCAACCAGAAGAGCGAACATAAAATAAAGCAGAAGTGGTGGACTTATGAAATGTTGTGACAATCCTAATCTTTGTAATTTTCTTGCTTCCTAATGAAGTTATTTTCCTTGATTATATTATTGGTGAGCACTGAGTGTAAAACATTTTAGTTAGTTAGTGAAAGCATTTGCCCTCCTCGAAGGAGTGAAATGCTTTCAAAGGGGGGAAATGTTAGTAATAGAAGAAGAAATAATACAATATTGTTTAATATGTTACATTTGCGATGTACTGTTCCGAGGCTGTACTTGGAAGATACAAAATATATGTGCA
The DNA here is from genome assembly GCF_040182565.1 of Anser cygnoides. NCBI lineage: Eukaryota > Metazoa > Chordata > Aves > Anseriformes > Anatidae > Anser > Anser cygnoides. Next base: position 53,816,918 of record NC_089876.1, read on the forward strand.
AGGGTAACATGAGAACGCACCAATTCATGATGAGGAGTAAGGAGGATTAAAAGAATGCTCAATTTGCAAGACGTCTAGATAACTGGGGCTTCTTGGACTCTGGGAACTGGATCAAACCAACCTTGCGGTTTGGACTGAGACCAAGGGCTCAGAGAGCATGCGTGAGAAGGAAAGGTTAAAAAGTTCAACTCTGATGAAGACATCTTACTTCATCCTGACGACCATCAGAGATTAGTACGCAAGCGCAGAAGGACTGATAATTAGCATACGAAGCGAGGCTAGGCGGAGCTAGGAAATGAATATGCATAGATGAGTTGTGAAACCTAATGTGTCTGTAATAGCTTAGGGGATAAAAGAGAACTAAGAGAACAAATCAGACAAAGTTAGATTTGGGCAGGCATGCCCCTAACTTCCAGCGCCTAATAAAACACCTTCATATAATCACTTTGTGGATTATGTGTCTTCATGAACGCTAACACCCCCATCTGACATCCTCGTCCTGCGGGGCTGGGGCTGCAGGCGGTGCTCTGCGCTGCTTCCCCAGCCCTTGCCCCCCAGCGGCCTTTCCCTCCGTGCTGAGCGGGGCTGGCTAAAGCCCATCCCTGCGTCCGGTCTCGGCTGCTCCCCGTGCGCTGGGGCCTGTCCTGGTCTGGCCCCGTTCCAGCAGGCCACGCTGTTGCTGCATCTCGGGCTCGGCTTTTTCCCTTCCAGGCTTTCCTGTACAAGGCTCTTGGGACAACGCTGGGAGCTTGTCAGGAACTCCCACACGTCCAAGAGAAGCTGCTGCAACATCTGAAGAAAGCAAAACCTGAGGAGCCATCTGAGGCCCAGGTGAGTTTCCCTGGTCTGTCCCTGGGGGAAAGGGCTTCTTCCGGCCCTGCTCCAGGCCTTTTCCATCTCCTCATCGCTGCCTGCCACTGTGGCTGGCCGTGACTGAACGTCTGGGCCTGTGCCAACTGTCCCTCGGTCTTTTGTTGCAGGGAATCATTTCTCTTGTCTGCCAAGCCGCCGACAGCCACTTCCGCCTGGCCTTGGAGACCTTCACAACGTTTGCTGCCACACTGTGCAACGCCCAGTGTTTTGGGGCTTCCAGACGCAAGAAGGTGAAGCGTTTGGGGTTTCACTCATTGGCTTTCTTCCACCTTCTTTTCACTTCTGCACCAGTAGCGGCCAAATCATGGCAGCTGCATTTAGGTTGCCCCTAGTGTAAGAACCCCTCGAGACCTGCGCTTCGAAGGGGACCCCCCGCAGCTGGGGCCCGTGGGGTGTCTTCGGAGAGGATGGGGTTTTGTGCCTCGTGGATCCGAGCTGCAGCGGCTGCTTGCACACAGCCCTGTTCCCCTGACCGAAATGCAGCGTGACAGAGGCTGCGCCCTTCCGGCCCAGCCCCATGCGAGAGCCCTGCCTGCGGGCTCGGAACAACTCCTGGCCCCAGAGCTCACAGAGAGCTGGGGGAGCAGCTTGAGGAGCTGCCAGGACGTGCCCGGGGAAATAAGAAGCTGGTGCAGGGGCAGGGCAGCTCCTGCCTCGGGAGCCCAAGGGGCGTCGTGGGGTGTGGGGGGCCATCGGGCAGACGTCTCACAGCATCTTTACCAACGCAGATGACCCGGGCCAGCAGGAGAGCTCAGGCCACTTGCAATGCTGCCATGCTCACCTACAGCAGCATGGCACTGCGTGCCTCCAAGGAACAACTGCTCGCCCACGTGGAGGCAGACATCGTGGGCAACAGCCTGCTGCTCTACATCTCCAGTAGCCAGGTGAGAGCTCGGGGCGTGCAGGGGCAGGGATGCTGGGTGCCCCAGCTCCAGTCCCTCCGCGCTAGGGCATACTGAGATGGGCCGTCTCTTTCAAAAGGTCCCCCAAGAAACACTTTGTCCCAGCATGAAGATCCAAGCCCTTCCCCTAGATTTCCCCCACGTGCACATGTTCCTCTTGCAGCCCGCGGACCTTCATCCAGTTCAAAGTGTTTTCTTCTCTGCTGGGCCTCAGAACTTGGAGAAAAATCTCGCCCTGGTGCAGAGCATCACCGAGGTCGGTTGTGCCATCCAAGCTGTGGGTAACTTCAGCAGCTTTGATCCTGTCCTGCAGCACAAGCTGCTGCTGATCCTGCAGGTGAGTGCCCAGAGCCAGAGCTGTCTTGCAGGGGAGTTTTGGGCCATGCCATGAGGCATGAAGGTCTCCCTCAGCTGAGTGGGAGCTCCTGAGCTCCTAGAGCCATGTCCCCAGCTGGTGGGGCCGTTGGGTGCTGGCAGTCAGTGGCCATGGCTGGGCAGCCGCTGGGGAGCTGCTACATCCTGCAGCGCCTCTGTGGGAGCTGCAGGAGTGATGGAGCCAGTGTCTGGTAGTAGCGCCCGTCTCTGGGCAGGGTGCAAGAGCTCTCCTACGCCCAATGCCCACTTTGCAAATTTCTCTCTGGGACTTGCAGAACTTGATGAGGAAGACTCTCTGGGACTTCCCGGCATCGTCACTGCACCTGAAGGTGATTCTGGCCCTGGAGCAGTGGAGGTAAGAGCGAGGAGCTGCGGGGGCTGTGAGGCGGGATGACGTTCGTCGTGTCGGGGAACTCCCAAAGGGGGTAGGGGAAGAGGAGCAGCATCTACAAGAGGGAGGGCTGGTCTGTTGTGCCCAGTGACCTGTAGGGAAGGTTCTGGGCGGGGAGAAAGGCTCTGGTCCTCCTGCCATCTGGCAGGGAAGATAAGGAGCCCCAGGGTCTCCCTCACTTTGGAGCTGGGGGTTATTTGCTGCCGGGGAGGAGAGAGCAGCTGCTGGAGCTGAAGGCAGCACTCACCGCCACAGGCTAGGCTGGTTGGATTTGGGGCGGTCGATGAGGACAAGACCAGATGCCATTTGACCGTCTCTGGAGAGCGCTAGTAACTCTTCTTTTTTTTTTCTCTTCCTTTTTCCCCTTGCCAGCAAGCTGAAGATCTCTTTTAGCAGGAAGGAAATTTGCAGCCTGCTGTCTGACTGCTGCCAGTCCATTCTGCCACTTCCTTCAGCGGATGAGCAGATGGAGGAGATAGGGAACGCGGAGGTGGCATTGCTGCAGCTACAGGTACCTTGCTGTCCCTTCCCTGCCCACATCTTGGTCAGGACCCCACCCCCCAGCACAACCTGTGCGCTGGCAGCAACCGTGATACCGCATCTCTGTCCCTCTCCTCTGCTTCCAGTCTCTGCACATGGCCACGAAGGCTCTGGGCCGGCTCATGGCAGTCCTGCTCAAGACAAAGCCAACCACTGTCGTCTTCGTAGACATCGTCCACGTGAGTATCCATGGGGCGGTGGGGAAAGCATCCCTCCTGTCAGTAGTGGGGACCGAGATCTGGGGCCCCTGGCGAATTAGCAGAGGAGCAGGAACCTCCTGCTGCCATGCCAGGTCACTGTGACCTCAGGGAGGCAAAGAAATGGGCCCTGCAGGGGGAGAGCCAAGAGGCATCCCTTGGCCGGCTGGAGCAAGGAGATGGCTGCATGAAAAAGCTCCTGGGTGGGGGCAGGTGTGTCTGAAGAGAGTGGGGCAGTGCAGGCAGCAGTGCCAGTGCCCACTCGGTGGGGCCGCGGGGCAGGCCCTCAGGGAAAGTGCCAGGAAGGGAGGGAAATGGAGAGGGATGGCGGGAAGGGAAAGATGCCCCCTGTGAGACAGAGCTGTTCTGCCCCAGGTACTGTGGCTCCGGCTCTCCTCGGACAATCCGTGGGAGCGCAAGAGGGCCCTGCAGGTCTACGCCCAGCTGCTGGCGGATTGCAGAGATGGAGTCACTTTCCAGGTGAGTAAGGATGCCCACCGTGTGCCCCTGCTCCCTGGAACCACTGGGGCCTGGAAGGGGAGCTCTGCCCAGCTGTGCACGGGCTTTCGGGTCCCCCAGCACTATGGGGTGGCCCCTCTGCCCAGTCCTGGCTTGAGTGGGGCACGGGTGGGAGATGCAAGGGGGCGCTGGGGCCGCCTACAGCCTTTGTTCTTCCTCTCCCCCATGCAGACAAGATGTGCCTACGTGCCGTTTGGCTCCTTGGCGGGATTGCTGGGGCCTCTGACCTATGACCCCGTGATCAGCTCCCGCCAGCTGGCCGCTACCTGCCTCAGCTCCCTTCTCCACATCCAAGGTGAGTAGAGCAGGCGCCTGCCGGCCCTCTGTGCCCCGCCTGGCCCTACCAGGCTCCCAGGGGCTGGGCCCTGCTGCCAGGAGGGAAAGGAGAGGCACGGTGCTCGGCTGCTGTCCTCTCCCCACCCTGTTCGTCCTCCACCTCCCCAGCCACCTGGGGAGGGATCCTGGCAGAGGAACACCCAGTCCCACCTGCCAGCAGCGTTTCCTGCAGCCGGGGGCACTCAGGGCCATCCCCCGCTGCTGACAGCAGGACGTAGACCCCTCAAGTGAGGAGCGTTAGGAAGGAGGGAGCTGAGCTGCAGGCCCATGTTACATTTACATGTTACAAATATGTTACATTTGCGATGTACTGTTCCGAGGCTGTACTTGGAAGATACAAAATATATGTGCAAGGGTAACATGAGAACGCACCAATTCATGATGAGGAGTAAGGAGGATTAAAAGAATGCTCAATTTGCAAGACGTCTAGATAACTGGGGCTTCTTGGACTCTGGGAACTGGATCAAACCAACCTTGCGGTTTGGACTGAGACCAAGGGCTCAGAGAGCATGCGTGAGAAGGAAAGGTTAAAAAGTTCAACTCTGATGAAGACATCTTACTTCATCCTGACGACCATCAGAGATTAGTACGCAAGCGCAGAAGGACTGATAATTAGCATACGAAGCGAGGCTAGGCGGAGCTAGGAAATGAATATGCATAGATGAGTTGTGAAACCTAATGTGTCTGTAATAGCTTAGGGGATAAAAGAGAACTAAGAGAACAAATCAGACAAAGTTAGATTTGGGCAGGCATGCCCCTAACTTCCAGCGCCTAATAAAACACCTTCATATAATCACTTTGTGGATTATGTGTCTTCATGAACGCTAACACCCCCATCTGACATCCTCGTCCTGCGGGGCTGGGGCTGCAGGCGGTGCTCTGCGCTGCTTCCCCAGCCCTTGCCCCCCAGCGGCCTTTCCCTCCGTGCTGAGCGGGGCTGGCTAAAGCCCATCCCTGCGTCCGGTCTCGGCTGCTCCCCGTGCGCTGGGGCCTGTCCTGGTCTGGCCCCGTTCCAGCAGGCCACGCTGTTGCTGCATCTCGGGCTCGGCTTTTTCCCTTCCAGGCTTTCCTGTACAAGGCTCTTGGGACAACGCTGGGAGCTTGTCAGGAACTCCCACACGTCCAAGAGAAGCTGCTGCAACATCTGAAGAAAGCAAAACCTGAGGAGCCATCTGAGGCCCAGGTGAGTTTCCCTGGTCTGTCCCTGGGGGAAAGGGCTTCTTCCGGCCCTGCTCCAGGCCTTTTCCATCTCCTCATCGCTGCCTGCCACTGTGGCTGGCCGTGACTGAACGTCTGGGCCTGTGCCAACTGTCCCTCGGTCTTTTGTTGCAGGGAATCATTTCTCTTGTCTGCCAAGCCGCCGACAGCCACTTCCGCCTGGCCTTGGAGACCTTCACAACGTTTGCTGCCACACTGTGCAACGCCCAGTGTTTTGGGGCTTCCAGACGCAAGAAGGTGAAGCGTTTGGGGTTTCACTCATTGGCTTTCTTCCACCTTCTTTTCACTTCAGCACCAGTAGCGGCCAAATCATGGCAGCTGCATTTAGGTTGCCCCTAGTGTAAGAACCCCTCGAGACCTGCGCTTCGAAGGGGACCCCCCGCAGCTGGGGCCCGTGGGGTGTCTTCGGAGAGGATGGGGTTTTGTGCCTCGTGGATCCGAGCTGCAGCGGCTGCTTGCACACAGCCCTGTTCCCCTGACCGAAATGCAGCGTGACGGAGGCTGCGCCCTTCCGACCCAGCCCCATGCGAGAGCCCTGCCTGCGGGCTCGGAACAACTCCTGGCCCCAGAGCTCACAGAGAGCTGGGGGAGCAGCTTGAGGAGCTGCCAGGACGTGCCCGGGGAAATAAGAAGCTGGTGCAGGGGCAGGGCAGCTCCTGCCTCGGGAGCCCAAGGGGCGTCGTGGGGTGTGGGGGGCCATCGGGCAGACGTCTCACAGCATCTTTACCAACGCAGATGACCCGGGCCAGCAGGAGAGCTCAGGCCACTTGCAATGCTGCCATGCTCACCTACAGCAGCATGGCACTGCGTGCCTCCAAGGAACAACTGCTCGCCCACGTGGAGGCAGACATCGTGGGCAACATCCTGCTGCTCTACATCTCCAGTAGCCAGGTGAGAGCTCGGGGCGTGCAGGGGCAGGGATGCTGGGTGCCCCAGCTCCAGTCCCTCCGCGCTAGGGCATACTGAGATGGGCCGTCTCTTTCAAAAGGTCCCCCAAGAAACAGTTTGTCCCAGCATGAAGATCCAAGCCCTTCCCTAGATTTCCCCCACGTGCACATGTTCCTCTTGCAGCCCGCGGACCTTCATCCAGTTCAAAGTGTTTTCTTCTCTGCTGGGCCTCAGAACTTGGAGAAAAATCTCGCCCTGGTGCAGAGCATCACCGAGGTCGGTTGTGCCATCCAAGCTGTGGGTAACTTCGGCAGCTTTGATCCCGTCCTGCAGCACAAGCTGCTGCTGATCCTGCAGGTGAGTGCCGAGAGCCAGAGCTGTCTTGCAGGGGAGTTTTGGGCCATGCCATGAGGCATGAAGGTCTCCCTCAGCTGAGTGGGAGCTCCTGAGCTCCTAGAGCCATGTCCCCAGCTGGTGGGGCCGTTGGGTGCTGGCAGTCAGTGGCCATGGCTGGGCAGCCGCTGGGGAGCTGCTACATCCTGCAGCGCCTCTGTGGGAGCTGCAGGAGTGATGGAGCCAGTGTCTGGTAGTAGCGCCCGTCTCTGGGCAGGGTGCAAGAGCTCTCCTACGCCCAATGCCCACTTTGCAAATTTCTCTCTGGGACTTGCAGAACTTGATGAGGAAGACTCTCTGGGACTTCCCGGCATCGTCACTGCACCTGAAGGTGATTCTGGCCCTGGAGCAGTGGAGGTAAGAGCGAGGAGCTGCGGGGGCTGTGAGGCGGGATGACGTTCGTCGTGTCGGGGAACTCCCAAAGGGGGTAGGGGAAGAGGAGCAGCATCTACAAGAGGGAGGGCTGGTCTGTTGTGCCCAGTGACCTGTAGGGAAGGTTCTGGGCGGGGAGAAAGGCTCTGGTCCTCCTGCCATCTGGCAGGGAAGATAAGGAGCCCCAGGGTCTCCCTCACTTTGGAGCTGGGGGGTATTTGCTGCCGGGGAGGAGAGAGCAGCTGCTGGAGCTGAAGGCAGCACTCACCGCCACAGGCTAGGCTGGTTGGATTTGGGGCGGTCGATGAGGACAAGACCAGATGCCATTTGACCGTCTCTGGAGAGCGCTAGTAACTCTTCTTTTTTTTTTCTCTTCCTTTTTCCCCTTGCCAGCAAGCTGAAGATCTCTTTTAGCAGGAAGGAAATTTGCAGCCTGCTGTCTGACTGCTGCCAGTCCATTCTGCCACTTCCTTCAGCGGATGAGCAGATGGAGGAGATAGGGAACGCGGAGGTGGCATTGCTGCAGCTACAGGTACCTTGCTGTCCCTTCCCTGCCCACATCTTGGTCAGGACCCCACCCCCCAGCACAACCTGTGCGCTGGCAGCAACCGTGATACCGCATCTCTGTCCCTCTCCTCTGCTTCCAGTCTCTGCACATGGCCACGAAGGCTCTGGGCCGGCTCATGGCAGTCCTGCTCAAGACAAAGCCAACCACTGTCGTCTTCGTAGACATCGTCCACGTGAGTATCCATGGGGCGGTGGGGAAAGCATCCCTCCTGTCAGTAGTGGGGACCGAGATCTGGGGCCCCTGGCGAATTAGCAGAGGAGCAGGAACCTCCTGCTGCCATGCCAGGTCACTGTGACCTCAGGGAGGCAAAGAAATGGGCCCTGCAGGGGGGAGAGCCAAGAGGCATCCCTTGGCCGGCTGGAGCAAGGAGATGGCTGCATGAAAAAGCTCCTGGGTGGGGGCAGGTGTGTCTGAAGAGAGTGGGGCAGTGCAGGCAGCAGTGCCAGTGCCCACTCGGTGGGGCCGCGGGGCAGGCCTTCAGGGAAAGTGCCAGGAAGGGAGGGAAATGGAGAGGGATGGCGGGAAGGGAACGATGCCCCCTGTGAGACAGAGCTGTTCTGCCCCAGGTACTGTGGCTCCGGCTCTCCTCGGACAATCCGTGGGAGCGCAAGAGGGCCCTGCAGGTCTACGCCCAGCTGCTGGCGGATTGCAGAGATGGAGTCACTTTCCAGGTGAGTAAGGATGCCCACCGTGTGCCCCTGCTCCCTGGAACCACTGGGGCCTGGAAGGGGAGCTCTGCCCAGCTGTGCACGGGCTTTCGGGTCCCCCAGCACTATGGGGTGGCCCCTCTGCCCAGTCCTGGCTTGAGTGGGGCACGGGTGGGAGATGCAAGGGGGCGCTGGGGCCGCCTACAGCCTTTGTTCTTCCTCTCCCCCATGCAGACAAGATGTGCCTACGTGCCGTTTGGCTCCTTGGCGGGATTGCTGGGGCCTCTGACCTATGACCCCGTGATCAGCTCCCGCCAGCTGGCCGCTACCTGCCTCAGCTCCCTTCTCCACATCCAAGGTGAGTAGAGCAGGCGCCTGCCGGCCCTCTGTGCCCCGCCTGGCCCTACCAGGCTCCCAGGGGCTGGGCCCTGCTGCCAGGAGGGAAAGGAGAGGCACGGTGCTCGGCTGCTGTCCTCTCCCCACCCTGTTCGTCCTCCACCTCCCCAGCCACCTGGGGAGGGATCCTGGCAGAGGAACACCCAGTCCCACCTGCCAGCAGCGTTTCCTGCAGCCGGGGGCACTCAGGGCCATCCCCCGCTGCTGACAGCAGGACGTAGACCCCTCAAGTGAGGAGCGTTAGGAAGGAGGGAGCTGAGCTGCAGGCCCATGTTACATTTACATGTTCCAAATATGTTACATTTGCGATGTACTGTTCCGAGGCTGTACTTGGAAGATACAAAATATATGTGCAAGGGTAACATGAGAACGCACCAATTCATGATGAGGAGTAAGGAGGATTAAAAGAATGCTCAATTTGCAAGACGTCTAGATAACTGGGGCTTCTTGGACTCTGGGAACTGGATCAAACCAACCTTGCGGTTTGGACTGAGACCAAGGGCTCAGAGAGCATGCGTGAGAAGGAAAGGTTAAAAAGTTCAACTCTGATGAAGACATCTTACTTCATCCTGACGACCATCAGAGATTAGTACGCAAGCGCAGAAGGACTGATAATTAGCATACGAAGCGAGGCTAGGCGGAGCTAGGAAATGAATATGCATAGATGAGTTGTGAAACCTAATGTGTCTGTAATAGCTTAGGGGATAAAAGAGAACTAAGAGAACAAATCAGACAAAGTTAGATTTGGGCAGGCATGCCCCTAACTTCCAGCGCCTAATAAAACACCTTCATATAATCACTTTGTGGATTATGTGTCTTCATGAACGCTAACACCCCCATCTGACATCCTCGTCCTGCGGGGCTGGGGCTGCAGGCGGTGCTCTGCGCTGCTTCCCCAGCCCTTGCCCCCCAGCGGCCTTTCCCTCCGTGCTGAGCGGGGCTGGCTAAAGCCCATCCCTGCGTCCGGTCTCGGCTGCTCCCCGTGCGCTGGGGCCTGTCCTGGTCTGGCCCCGTTCCAGCAGGCCACGCTGTTGCTGCATCTCGGGCTCGGCTTTTTCCCTTCCAGGCTTTCCTGTACAAGGCTCTTGGGACAACGCTGGGAGCTTGTCAGGAACTCCCACACGTCCAAGAGAAGCCGCTGCAACATCTGAAGAAAGCAAAACCTGAGGAGCCATCTGAGGCCCAGGTGAGTTTCCCTGGTCTGTCCCTGGGGGAAAGGGCTTCTTCCGGCCCTGCTCCAGGCCTTTTCCATCTCCTCATCGCTGCCTGCCACTGTGGCTGGCCGTGACTGAACGTCTGGGCCTGTGCCAACTGTCCCTCGGTCTTTTGTTGCAGGGAATCATTTCTCTTGTCTGCCAAGCCGCCGACAGCCACTTCCGCCTGGCCTTGGAGACCTTCACAACGTTTGCTGCCACACTGTGCAACGCCCAGTGTTTTGGGGCTTCCAGACGCAAGAAGGTGAAGCGTTTGGGGTTTCACTCATTGGCTTTCTTCCACCTTCTTTTCACTTCAGCACCAGTAGCGGCCAAATCATGGCAGCTGCATTTAGGTTGCCCCTAGTGTAAGAACCCCTCGAGACCTGCGCTTCGAAGGGGACCCCCCGCAGCTGGGGCCCGTGGGGTGTCTTCGGAGAGGATGGGGTTTTGTGCCTCGTGGATCCGAGCTGCAGCGGCTGCTTGCACACAGCCCTGTTCCCCTGACCGAAATGCAGCGTGACAGAGGCTGCGCCCTTCCGGCCCAGCCCCATGCGAGAGCCCGGCCTGCGGGCTCGGAACAACTCCTGGCCCCAGAGCTCACAGAGAGCTGGGGGAGCAGCTTGAGGAGCTGCCAGGACGTGCCCGGGGAAATAAGAAGCTGGTGCAGGGGCAGGGCAGCTCCTGCCTCGGGAGCCCAAGGGGCGTCGTGGGGTGTGGGGGGCCATCGGGCAGACGTCTCACAGCATCTTTACCAACGCGGATGACCCGGGCCAGCAGGAGAGCTCAGGCCACTTGCAATGCTGCCATGCTCACCTACAGCAGCATGGCACTGCGTGCCTCCAAGGAACAACTGCTCGCCCACGTGGAGGCAGACATCGTGGGCAACATCCTGCTGCTCTACATCTCCAGTAGCCAGGTGAGAGCTCGGGGCGTGCAGGGGCAGGGATGCTGGGTGCCCCAGCTCCAGTCCCTCCGCGCTAGGGCATACTGAGATGGGCCGTCTCTTTCAAAAGGTCCCCCAAGAAACAGTTTGTCCCAGCATGAAGATCCAAGCCCTTCCCCTAGATTTCCCCCACGTGCACATGTTCCTCTTGCAGCCCGCGGACCTTCATCCAGTTCAAAGTGTTTTCTTCTCTGCTGGGCCTCAGAACTTGGAGAAAAATCTCGCCCTGGTGCAGAGCATCACCGAGGTCGGTTGTGCCATCCAAGCTGTGGGTAACTTCGGCAGCTTTGATCCCGTCCTGCAGCACAAGCTGCTGCTGATCCTGCAGGTGAGTGCCGAGAGCCAGAGCTGTCTTGCAGGGGAGTTTTGGGCCATGCCATGAGGCATGAAGGTCTCCCTCAGCTGAGTGGGAGCTCCTGAGCTCCTAGAGCCATGTCCCCAGCTGGTGGGGCCGTTGGGTGCTGGCAGTCAGTGGCCATGGCTGGGCAGCCGCTGGGGAGCTGCTACATCCTGCAGCGCCTCTGTGGGAGCTGCAGGAGTGATGGAGCCAGTGTCTGGTAGTAGCGCCCGTCTCTGGGCAGGGTGCAAGAGCTCTCCTACGCCCAATGCCCACTTTGCAAATTTCTCTCTGGGACTTGCAGAACTTGATGAGGAAGACTCTCTGGGACTTCCCGGCATCGTCACTGCACCTGAAGGTGATTCTGGCCCTGGAGCAGTGGAGGTAAGAGCGAGGAGCTGCGGGGGCTGTGAGGCGGGATGACGTTCGTCGTGTCGGGGAACTCCCAAAGGGGGTAGGGGAAGAGGAGCAGCATCTACAAGAGGGAGGGCTGGTCTGTTGTGCCCAGTGACCTGTAGGGAAGGTTCTGGGCGGGGAGAAAGGCTCTGGTCCTCCTGCCATCTGGCAGGGAAGATAAGGAGCCCCAGGGTCTCCCTCACTTTGGAGCTGGGGGTTATTTGCTGCCGGGGAGGAGAGAGCAGCTGCTGGAGCTGAAGGCAGCACTCACCGCCACAGGCTAGGCTGGTTGGATTTGGGGCGGTCGATGAGGACAAGACCAGATGCCATTTGACCGTCTCTGGAGAGCGCTAGTAACTCTTCTTTTTTTTTTCTCTTCCTTTTTCCCCTTGCCAGCAAGCTGAAGATCTCTTTTAGCAGGAAGGAAATTTGCAGCCTGCTGTCTGACTGCTGCCAGTCCATTCTGCCACTTCCTTCAGCGGATGAGCAGATGGAGGAGATAGGGAACGCGGAGGTGGCATTGCTGCAGCTACAGGTACCTTGCTGTCCCTTCCCTGCCCACATCTTGGTCAGGACCCCACCCCCCAGCACAACCTGTGCGCTGGCAGCAACCGTGATACCGCATCTCTGTCCCTCTCCTCTGCTTCCAGTCTCTGCACATGGCCACGAAGGCTCTGGGCCGGCTCATGGCAGTCCTGCTCAAGACAAAGCCAACCACTGTCGTCTTCGTAGACATCGTCCACGTGAGTATCCATGGGGCGGTGGGGAAAGCATCCCTCCTGTCAGTAGTGGGGACCGAGATCTGGGGCCCCTGGCGAATTAGCAGAGGAGCAGGAACCTCCTGCTGCCATGCCAGGTCACTGTGACCTCAGGGAGGCAAAGAAATGGGCCCTGCAGGGGGGAGAGCCAAGAGGCATCCCTTGGCCGGCTGGAGCAAGGAGATGGCTGCATGAAAAAGCTCCTGGGTGGGGGCAGGTGTGTCTGAAGAGAGTGGGGCAGTGCAGGCAGCAGTGCCAGTGCCCACTCGGTGGGGCCGCGGGGCAGGCCTTCAGGGAAAGTGCCAGGAAGGGAGGGAAATGGAGAGGGATGGCGGGAAGGGAACGATGCCCCCTGTGAGACAGAGCTGTTCTGCCCCAGGTACTGTGGCTCCGGCTCTCCTCGGACAATCCGTGGCAGCGCAAGAGGGCCCTGCAGGTCTACGCCCAGCTGCTGGCGGATTGCAGAGATGGAGTCACTTTCCAGGTGAGTAAGGATGCCCACCGTGTGCCCCTGCTCCCTGGAACCACTGGGGCCTGGAAGGGGAGCTCTGCCCAGCTGTGCACGGGCTTTCGGGTCCCCCAGCACTATGGGGTGGCCCCTCTGCCCAGTTCTGGCTTGAGTGGGGCACGGGTGGGAGATGCAAGGGGGCGCTGGGGCCGCCTACAGCCTTTGTTCTTCCTCTCCCCCATGCAGACAAGATGTGCCTACGTGCCGTTTGGCTCCTTGGCGGGATTGCTGGGGCCTCTGACCTATGACCCCGTGACCAGCTCCCGCCAGCTGGCCGCTACCTGCCTCAGCTCCCTTCTCCACATCCAAGGTGAGTAGAGCAGGCGCCTGCCGGCCCTCTGTGCCCCGCCTGGCCCTACCAGGCTCCCAGGGGCTGGGCCCTGCTGCCAGGAGGGAAAGGAGAGGCACGGTGCTCGGCTGCTGTCCTCTCCCCACCCTGTTCGTCCTCCACCTCCCCAGCCACCTGGGGAGGGATCCTGGCAGAGGAACACCCAGTCCCACCTGCCAGCAGCGTTTCCTGCAGCCGGGGGCACTCAGGGCCATCCCCCGCTGCTGACAGCAGGACGTAGACCCCTCAAGTGAGGAGCGTTAGGAAGGAGGGAGCTGAGCTGCAGGCCCATGTTACATTTACATGTTCCAAATATGTTACATTTGCGATGTACTGTTCCGAGGCTGTACTTGGAAGATACAAAATATATGTGCAAGGGTAACATGAGAACGCACCAATTCATGATGAGGAGTAAGGAGGATTAAAAGAATGCTCAATTTGCAAGACGTCTAGATAACTGGGGCTTCTTGGACTCTGGGAACTGGATCAAACCAACCTTGCGGTTTGGACTGAGACCAAGGGCTCAGAGAGCATGCGTGAGAAGGAAAGGTTAAAAAGTTCAACTCTGATGAAGACATCTTACTTCATCCTGACGACCATCAGAGATTAGTACGCAAGCGCAGAAGGACTGATAATTAGCATACGAAGCGAGGCTAGGCGGAGCTAGGAAATGAATATGCATAGATGAGTTGTGAAACCTAATGTGTCTGTAATAGCTTAGGGGATAAAAGAGAACTAAGAGAACAAATCAGACAAAGTTAGATTTGGGCAGGCATGCCCCTAACTTCCAGCGCCTAATAAAACACCTTCATATAATCACTTTGTGGATTATGTGTCTTCATGAACGCTAACACCCCCATCTGACATCCTCGTCCTGCGGGGCTGGGGCTGCAGGCGGTGCTCTGCGCTGCTTCCCCAGCCCTTGCCCCCCAGCGGCCTTTCCCTCCGTGCTGAGCGGGGCTGGCTAAAGCCCATCCCTGCGTCCGGTCTCGGCTGCTCCCCGTGCGCTGGGGCCTGTCCTGGTCTGGCCCCGTTCCAGCAGGCCACGCTGTTGCTGCATCTCGGGCTCGGCTTTTTCCCTTCCAGGCTTTCCTGTACAAGGCTCTTGGGACAACGCTGGGAGCTTGTCAGGAACTCCCACACGTCCAAGAGAAGCTGCTGCAACATCTGAAGAAAGCAAAACCTGAGGAGCCATCTGAGGCCCAGGTGAGTTTCCCTGGTCTGTCCCTGGGGGAAAGGGCTTCTTCCGGCCCTGCTCCAGGCCTTTTCCATCTCCTCATCGCTGCCTGCCACTGTGGCTGGCCGTGACTGAACGTCTGGGCCTGTGCCAACTGTCCCTCGGTCTTTTGTTGCAGGGAATCATTTCTCTTGTCTGCCAAGCCGCCGACAGCCACTTCCGCCTGGCCTTGGAGACCTTCACAACGTTTGCTGCCACACTGTGCAACGCCCAGTGTTTTGGGGCTTCCAGACGCAAGAAGGTGAAGCGTTTGGGGTTTCACTCATTGGCTTTCTTCCACCTTCTTTTCACTTCTGCACCAGTAGCGGCCAAATCATGGCAGCTGCATTTAGGTTGCCCCTAGTGTAAGAACCCCTCGAGACCTGCGCTTCGAAGGGGACCCCCCGCAGCTGGGGCCCGTGGGGTGTCTTCGGAGAGGATGGGGTTTTGTGCCTCGTGGATCCGAGCTGCAGCGGCTGCTTGCACACAGCCCTGTTCCCCTGACCGAAATGCAGCGTGACAGAGGCTGCGCCCTTCCGGCCCAGCCCCATGCGAGAGCCCTGCCTGCGGGCTCGGAACAACTCCTGGCCCCAGAGCTCACAGAGAGCTGGGGGAGCAGCTTGAGGAGCTGCCAGGACGTGCCCGGGGAAATAAGAAGCTGGTGCAGGGGCAGGGCAGCTCCTGCCTCGGGAGCCCAAGGGGCGTCGTGGGGTGTGGGGGGCCATCGGGCAGACGTCTCACAGCATCTTTACCAACGCAGATGACCCGGGCCAGCAGGAGAGCTCAGGCCACTTGCAATGCTGCCATGCTCACCTACAGCAGCATGGCACTGCGTGCCTCCAAGGAACAACTGCTCGCCCACGTGGAGGCAGACATCGTGGGCAACATCCTGCTGCTCTACATCTCCAGTAGCCAGGTGAGAGCTCGGGGCGTGCAGGGGCAGGGATGCTGGGTGCCCCAGCTCCAGTCCCTCCACGCTAGGGCATACTGAGATGGGCCGTCTCTTTCAAAAGGTCCCCCAAGAAACAGTTTGTCCCAGCATGAAGATCCAAGCCCTTCCCCTAGATTTCCCCCACGTGCACATGTTCCTCTTGCAGCCCGCGGACCTTCATCCAGTTCAAAGTGTTTTCTTCTCTGCTGGGCCTCAGAACTTGGAGAAAAATCTCGCCCTGGTGCAGAGCATCACCGAGGTCGGTTGTGCCATCCAAGCTGTGGGTAACTTCGGCAGCTTTGATCCCGTCCTGCAGCACAAGCTGCTGCTGATCCTGCAGGTGAGTGCCCAGAGCCAGAGCTGTCTTGCAGGGGAGTTTTGGGCCATGCCATGAGGCATGAAGGTCTCCCTCAGCTGAGTGGGAGCTCCTGAGCTCCTAGAGCCATGTCCCCAGCTGGTGGGGCCGTTGGGTGCTGGCAGTCAGTGGCCATGGCTGGGCAGCCGCTGGGGAGCTGCTACATCCTGCAGCGCCTCTGTGGGAGCTGCAGGAGTGATGGAGCCAGTGTCTGGTAGTAGCGCCCGTCTCTGGGCAGGGTGCAAGAGCTCTCCTACGCCCAATGCCCACTTTGCAAATTTCTCTCTGGGACTTGCAGAACTTGATGAGGAAGACTCTCTGGGACTTCCCGGCATCGTCACTGCACCTGAAGGTGATTCTGGCCCTGGAGCAGTGGAGGTAAGAGCGAGGAGCTGCGGGGGCTGTGAGGCGGGATGACGTTCGTCGTGTCGGGGAACTCCCAAAGGGGGTAGGGGAAGAGGAGCAGCATCTACAAGAGGGAGGGCTGGTCTGTTGTGCCCAGTGACCTGTAGGGAAGGTTCTGGGCGGGGAGAAAGGCTCTGGTCCTCCTGCCATCTGGCAGGGAAGATAAGGAGCCCCAGGGTCTCCCTCACTTTGGAGCTGGGGGGTATTTGCTGCCGGGGAGGAGAGAGCAGCTGCTGGAGCTGAAGGCAGCACTCACCGCCACAGGCTAGGCTGGTTGGATTTGGGGCGGTCGATGAGGACAAGACCAGATGCCATTTGACCGTCTCTGGAGAGCGCTAGTAACTCTTCTTTTTTTTTTCTCTTCCTTTTTCCCCTTGCCAGCAAGCTGAAGATCTCTTTTAGCAGGAAGGAAATTTGCAGCCTGCTGTCTGACTGCTGCCAGTCCATTCTGCCACTTCCTTCAGCGGATGAGCAGATGGAGGAGATAGGGAACGCGGAGGTGGCATTGCTGCAGCTACAGGTACCTTGCTGTCCCTTCCCTGCCCACATCTTGGTCAGGACCCCACCCCCCAGCACAACCTGTGCGCTGGCAGCAACCGTGATACCGCATCTCTGTCCCTCTCCTCTGCTTCCAGTCTCTGCACATGGCCACGAAGGCTCTGGGCCGGCTCATGGCAGTCCTGCTCAAGACAAAGCCAACCACTGTCGTCTTCGTAGACATCGTCCACGTGAGTATCCATGGGGCGGTGGGGAAAGCATCCCTCCTGTCAGTAGTGGGGACCGAGATCTGGGGCCCCTGGCGAATTAGCAGAGGAGCAGGAACCTCCTGCTGCCATGCCAGGTCACTGTGACCTCAGGGAGGCAAAGAAATGGGCCCTGCAGGGGGGAGAGCCAAGAGGCATCCCTTGGCCGGCTGGAGCAAGGAGATGGCTGCATGAAAAAGCTCCTGGGTGGGGGCAGGTGTGTCTGAAGAGAGTGGGGCAGTGCAGGCAGCAGTGCCAGTGCCCACTCGGTGGGGCCGCGGGGCAGGCCCTCAGGGAAAGTGCCAGGAAGGGAGGGAAATGGAGAGGGATGGCGGGAAGGGAAAGATGCCCCCTGTGAGACAGAGCTGTTCTGCCCCAGGTACTGTGGCTCCGGCTCTCCTCGGACAATCCGTGGGAGCGCAAGAGGGCCCTGCAGGTCTACGCCCAGCTGCTGGCGGATTGCAGAGATGGAGTCACTTTCCAGGTGAGTAAGGATGCCCACCGTGTGCCCCTGCTCCCTGGAACCACTGGGGCCTGGAAGGGGAGCTCTGCCCAGCTGTGCACGGGCTTTCGGGTCCCCCAGCACTATGGGGTGGCCCCTCTGCCCAGTCCTGGCTTGAGTGGGGCACGGGTGGGAGATGCAAGGGGGCGCTGGGGCCGCCTACAGCCTTTGTTCTTCCTCTCCCCCATGCAGACAAGATGTGCCTACGTGCCGTTTGGCTCCTTGGCGGGATTGCTGGGGCCTTTGACCTATGACCCCGTGACCAGCTCCCGCCAGCTGGCCGCTACCTGCCTCAGCTCCCTTCTCCACATCCAAGGTGAGTAGAGCAGGCGCCTGCCGGCCCTCTGTGCCCCGCCTGGCCCTACCAGGCTCCCAGGGGCTGGGCCCTGCTGCCAGGAGGGAAAGGAGAGGCACGGTGCTCGGCTGCTGTCCTCTCCCCACCCTGTTCGTCCTCCACCTCCCCAGCCACCTGGGGAGGGATCCTGGCAGAGGAACACCCAGTCCCACCTGCCAGCAGCGTTTCCTGCAGCCGGGGGCACTCAGGGCCATCCCCCGCTGCTGACAGCAGGACGTAGACCCCTCAAGTGAGGAGCGTTAGGAAGGAGGGAGCTGAGCTGCAGGCCCAGAGCGTGAGGCGATGGATTTTGGTTCAACCCCTTTCCAGCCCCTTGAGAAACACTCTCTGTACTGAAGGAAGCTGCTGGATGGGGCACCAACCAACCCCCCCCCCGGGAAATCACGTCGAAGGCAGTTCTTACCACCTTTTCACCGAGCAGCATCTGTCTGCGCAGAGTAGAGTGTTGGCCTCCCAGAGACGCTGGTGGCCTGTGTGGCAGGAGGAGAGGCAGCTGCAGGGAGCAGAGGCCTGCAGCCCCTGAAACAAGCACCGCCAGCTTGTCAGCTGCAGAACCTGGCAAGGGACATCCCGCTGCACCGAGTTAAAGACTAACTACCCTGGCTTCTGGTCCCCCTTCAGCAAAGCCCGGGAACGGAAGTTCAGTTTCCCTAAGTGTGACTCCCCTTTTCTCCCCATGCTCGTTCCAGCCAAGGCCACGAACAGGGTGTTTGAGACAGACGACCCTGCGAGCTGGTGTGAGGGGCTGAGTAATCAGATCGCCGCATCTCAGCAGCTCCAGACCTCTGTCAAAATTGGAAAGGTAAAGAGTGCCCTCAAGTTTGCATTAAGTTCTGAAGAGCTGGAGCAGAGCCGTGACAGGATCTCTCCTGTTTCTTGTTTCTTTCCAGATCGTTTGCAAAAACTTCCCCAAAGAACAGGCCACGGACTTCATGATGGCCATCAAGGAGACCTTCCGGCGTGCCAGAGGAAGACGTGTGCGTGCTGCAGGGAACTGGATGATCACCTTCGTGAAAATATGTGGAAAGGACATTCTTCCAGACGTAAGAGACATTTTTCCGCGACGTGGACTTTCTCGTTTTGGCTGTCGCACCACACATCTTGCCGTTTGTGTGCTAAAGAAGCTCTCGGTGCAGAGCCAGGGCTTGGGCAAGGTGGTAGGGGTGAAATTTCGCCTTAAAGCTTGAAAGCGTGGCAAGGGAGCAGGCGTGGCTCATGGGCTGAACGTCCATGTCCCCGCAGAAGCAAGGACGTACCAAGACATTCCTTCTCCCCTGCTTCTTTCAGGTGCCAGGAGTCCTCTCCATCCTGCACACCTGCACATGGTCCATGCTGCAGACCTCGTTCATGTACTTTGTGCACGATGCGGTGCTGATCCTGGCCCGCTATCACGAGGAGCTCACGACGGATGTCATCATCCAGAAGTTTGTGCCTATGGACAGGTATGTGCACTACTCCCTTTCTTGCTGGGGTCAGAGAGCCGTAGCTTGTCTCCACTAGGGTGATCCAAGTGAAGCAGCAGCTCCTTTTCCTACACCAAAATGTCTGAGGTGTGCTCGTATCGCTGGTAGGAACCGGGCATCTTCAGCCCAGCTGCTGAAGAAGAGTGAGGTGAAGGCATCACAGGTAACAGAGCATACGGGCTCATGGTTGCACATCTTCTCCTTTGCAGAAACACACTGGAGCTGTGGAGGACTCTGGGGAAAGACAGCATTGGCATCTGTGTGCTGAGGCGCTTATCCGAGAAGCTGAAGAGAGTGGGAGACGACAGCTCCGAGCCCAGCTCGTCCAGTCGCAGGCTGGAGGACCACCAGCCTTCTCCGGAGTCCTTGACTGTACGTTCAGTGGCAGGGGCTTTGCGTCTGCTCCCCCACACAAAGTCCGAGGCAAAGGCGTTGGGTGCCCTTTGCAAATGTCTCTGGACACTGCCAGGACGCTGTGCTGGGGCGTCTCCGCGTTAGCAGTTCGGGACGGCCGGGACAGCCGCTGCTCCCAGGCTGCAAGGCTGTCACGGATACGGGACGTGCAGGCAGTAAAAGTGCCCCAGGCAGCCAGGGGGCCGGGGCTGGTGGCAAAGCTTTTGTTTAACAGGTGGTTCTCGGTCTAATTTCCCTGTAGGTCGCCTGTGCCATCTCAGAAGTGGTGTCTGTGCAGTCCGAGAAGGGGGTCCAGAGCTTGCTTCCCTCCCTCCTCCCTGGGCTCCTGCTGCAGGTCAGCGAGGCACTGGGGGAAGAGATGCTGTTTGCGCCCCTCAGCCCCTGGAGAGGGCTCTCTGAGGATCAGCGGCGAGAGGACAACGTGCGCAGGTCAGGAGCGGGAGGAGCAGGGAAGGGGGGCTTGAATTGCCTAGGCAAGCATGTTTGTTTGTTTCCTGTCCTGCTTCCTAGGCATGAGGCCACTTGAGGCTGCGGATTTGTTTTTTTCCTCCCATCCCCGTTTGTTTGGGGTTTCTTTTCTCTGTTTTTCTCTCGGGCAGGCTGTAATTATTGCATGATGGCTTGTCCAAAGTTTGTTTTCATTACGGTAGAGATGTCTGTGTGCTGAGGGTCTTCCTGCGCGGTGACTTCCAGGGAGCACGAGCACAGCTGCCACATCCTCGTAGGGTTTGTGGCCCAGCTCTGACCACAGGCAGCTGTGCTTTCCTGCCCTAGAGGCCCTGCCGGTGTAATTCATGGCCTGTCAGGGTGCACCAACCATTGCACTCAGGCGGTGCTGCCTCCCTGCGGAGGTTCGAGTGGTCAGGTCAGTCCCCCCACAACATAACAGGGCACTTTGCCGCAGGGTGCCCTTAAGGCCCAGCTGGGGGGCCCCATCCCGGGAATTCTTTGTAGCACCGCGCTCTGCCCCTGCTCCCGCTCCTCAAGGGCAGGAGAAAGCTGGGGCCGTCTGTAGCCTGCAAGCCCCTCTGCGCAACGTGCTGGCGGCAAGGGCCCGTAGGGAGGGCTGTGGGTGCCTGGCATCGATTGAGCCTGGGGGCCCTGGGTTTTGTCCTTCTGTAAGTGGCTTGGGGCATTGCCAGGTCTAAGAAAGACAGTTGTTTTTTTGCCAGCTTTACAGACTTGGCGGCTACACAGCGTTGCTTCAGCGGTTCTTTGCCTCTCCCTCGATGGAGCTTGGGATGAGTGAAGAACCGGCTCGTAAAGCTGCTGAGCATTCTTGCTCTGCTAAGTCTTCCCCTCCGGAATGCTGCTGTGATCTGAGACTCCTCTGGCTCTTGTTCTTTCACCAGGCCTTTTTGCGAAACTCTTATGTCAGTGCTGAGCAAATGCACTCAGAAGAACTGGCTGACGCCGTCCTGGATGCAAAAAATGTCGGCGATGCTGGAGAGCCCCCACACTCATGCCGAGGGCATGTGCCTCCTGACGAGGTGAGAGCCCCAAGGCAGCATCTCACCACCTTCCTCTGGGTGGCTGCGTCCAGGGCAACGGCTGGCGGGGACCTTTCCTGCGTGCTCGGGGAGCTCTGCTGCAGGACAGAACAGCGCCTGTGCTGGAGGAGGGGAAGTCCGGGGTGGCAGCCTGCAGCCTTCCCGCCTGACCAGGCGTTGCCTCTTGTGCTCTTTGTGCAGAGTCCTGGTCCGTGCGCAGCTCATCTCACAGGAGCTGATTGAGAGCTTCTCCCAGTGGCTGGACTGCCCATCAGCAAACCTGCAGCTGACAGCCATGGCTTTCTTTGCTGAGGTGAGGCACTAGGAGGGCAGGAGGGCTCCAGAGGGCTTTTCTTAAAGGTATTGCTGCTTGGGCTGCCTCTTTCTGTGGGAAGAGATCAGAAGAAAGCGTCGCCATCGAGACTCGGATGGAAGCTCCTTTGTTCGAACCCTGTTTGTGTGCTGTGCCTGGGCTGAGGTTGTGTCCTGACTCTCGTGGATGTGTTGCTCTATTGTAGCTGATGAATGACCCGCCTATCGAGGGGAGGAACGTCCTGAAGATTCTCAGGGTCTTCACTGAGAAAGCACAGCACCGAAGCAGCACCATAAGGCAGATGGCAGCGAGAGCTCTGGGCAACGCAGTCAGCAGTGTGCCCGTGGAGGTGAGACGGATTTTCCTGTGCTCTGACTGGAGCCCCTCCCTAGCAAGACCCCGGGGGAGAGCTGCTTCGAGAGCCTGGACAGAGCGGCAAAGGCAAAAACAGGGCTCTTTCCTAAGGCCACGCTCTTTCCCCCGATGCCAGCAGGGCTGCCAAGGGAAAATTTGGTGCAAAATGTCAGAGTAACAATGCTTCGTAACAGGCCTGTCAGCCACGTAAAGAGCAGCTCTTTGAGGCAGGAAGAGCCCTAAGTCTGTGCGTGTCTTTGGCTTTGCAGGTGCGAAAGCACAGGAGACCTGTTGTACAGGTGCTGCAACAGAGCCTGGCGGACATTGCCTGTCCCGAGGTGGTTGCAGAAAGCATGGTGGCGCTAGCTGAGTTCGTGAGGGTGCTGCAGGCAGTGAACTTGGGATCGGCCTTTGAAGCCATCGCCAGGTCCACCAAGATGTTCTTCGAGTCTGTGAGTGAACCCAACTCTTTCTGCCGCTGGTCTGAGAAGTGGGGGGTGGGCAGGGGCCTGCACGCGCCGCGTGGATGGCCTCTGCTGGTGAATGTCTGCTTTGGCCTCGTTACCCAGCTGACAAACGGGTTTCTGGGTTGCAGGAACTAGAGTACCTTCGCTACTCGGCACTATGTCTAGCATGTCTAGCTAGTTTACATGTCTAGCACTAGACATATAAAAAAAGGCCTAGCAATCCCGCCAAGGAGCCAACCCGCTAAGTTTGTAAGCATCTGCCTCGGTAAGTTTCTTATCAAACACGCACATTGGGAACAAACGCCGACTCCACGCCACCGGGCCCTGGGGGACGCAAAGCCCCATCTTGGGGAGGGCTGGCGTGCTGTTACAGCGTGCCCTTATGGCGTGTTGTTACAGCATGCCCTTATGGCGTGCTGTTACAGCGTGCCCTTATGGCGTGTTGTTACAGCGTGCCCTTATGGCGTGCTGTTACAGCGTGCCCTTATGGCGTGTTGTTACAGCGTGCCCTTATGGCGTGCTGTTACAGCGTGCCCTTATGGCGTGTTGTTACAGCATGCCCTTATGGCGTGCTGTTACAGCGTGCCCTTATGACACCGGGGCCATGGGCTGCACCCGCCGTGCCACAGTGGCGCCGCAAGCTCTGATTCGCTGAGAGGTGTCTCCGGGTGCCCCGGTGGAGTCCTCCCGGTCCATTGGGGAACCGGCTGGCACCATCTGGAACAGGCCAGAACCGGCCGTGCAGGCTGTGCCCGGGGCAGCCCCAGCCTTGGCTCCCTCAGGGCCGCTCCTGCAGCCCCCCGCAACCCAGCCCTCGCGCCCTGCCCCCAACGTGGGGTGGGAGGACGGGGCAGGGGGACGGGAGCAGGCCTCAGCCCAGAGGCGCTGAGCAGCGGCGGTGCGCTGGGCCCTGCCCCGCTCTCCCCTCGCCCAGCCTGGCTGTGGCTGCCGTCAGGCAGCTGAGGCACTCCGTCCCCCGGCATCGCACGTGCTGGCTGCTCCCCTCCCAGCCTCGTCCTGCACAGGGCTGGAAACGGTTCCGATCCCATCCCATCCCTGAGGACTGGGGTGAGGCCGACCTGCCCGCAGTGCCCAGGTCTCTCTCCTGGCCCACCTTGACGACAGGAGCGACGTTTGCTTTCTCCCAGTCCTCAGCAGCCTCTCCTGATCGCGGTGACATTTGAAGGATAATCCTGGGAGGCCTCACGGTGAGGTCCGCCAACTCCTTCAGAAGCCATTTGTGCATCCTGCCAGGCCTCGCCCCACAGGCTCCAGCGTGCCCCCCCTGGCCCTGGGAAAAAGACCCTTTGTCCACAGTGGTGAGGCCACATTGAGTTGTATTTCCCCAAGTACACAGCGGTGAGACCACGTGCGGAATTTTATTGCCCACAGTGTGCCACAGTCACGGAGGGCTTTGTCTGCCGCCTGCCACGCTCGGGTGTCCTCAGTGCTGCTCAGGCCTTGGAAAGCTGCAACAAGACAGAAAGAGCTGTGAGCAGCCAGCCCAGGCAGCTGTCCCCCCTGCCACCCTGGAGCTGCTCCCCCCTGGCTGGCCGGCCCCTGGTGCCGGGCATTTGCCGGGCTGCTTCTGGGCTCTGACCTCTGCCCAGACCCACGGATCCGGAGCTCAGCCCCACGTGAACCGACCTGCTATCTGACGGAGCCTCAATTCCTTCTTCTTCTTCTCGCCAGGATGTCATCTAAAGTACAGAGCAAAGAGGCAAACATCAGAGCACTGCTCCACAGCCCTGGCTTCCCGCCCTGCCCTACGGCTGGGACACATACTTGGGGAGCCACTGTGCAAGGCTCTAAATATCACAACTTGATGGTTGCTAAAGCTTTTTAAGGAACTCGGAGGCAGGTTGCAATGAAAAGCCCTGTGTCCCTGTCTACCCCATCTTGAGCCCATGGTACACAGCACGGTGGGTGCTGTGGCTCAGCCTCCGGAGCAGGCCCCGGCAAGGATGAACCAGCAAGCTGGTGCCTGGCAGGCTGCGGGGGGCAGGCTGGACTCGCTGCCCACCACGCTGCCTGCACCTCCCCGGGACGGGGCAGCGAGCCAATCTGAGCATCGCCCCGTGAGGGGCCCGGCCACTCTGCTAGCGCCAGCTGTGTGGTGCTTCTCCTGCACACAGGCCAAGCTCTGAGCAACCCTGTCTGCCCTGTTCTGCAAAGGCAGGGCCCAGAGGAAAGAGGAAAGAGAAAGCAGTTGCTCCCACAGCTCAAACCAACCGGAACTTCTGGAACCCGCTTGGACCAGGAGTTTCTCCTTTGCAGTCTGGTAGATCATCTACCATTAAACACAGGATTTTATGTACAAATATATACATGACAATGCAGTCATGTCCAAAACAGCTGGTGTGAATTCCTGTTCCTAACCCACTCCATGTGCAACAGGTCACATTTCAGTCACTGACAGCTTACAGGACTGCCCCTGTTAGCAATAGAAGAAGAAATAATACAATATTGTTTAATATGTTACATTTGCGATATACTGTTCCGAGGCTGTATCTTGGGAGACCCAATATATTTGCCAGAGGATGAGAAATTAGCAAATCTCCTAAAGGCCCGAAAGAACTCTGATGGACGCTATGTAACCGCTACGGGCCAGATAGTAATATCCCCCTTGGTGATGCGAGAAATACTTCAGACAAGACATAATGAGTGTCACTGGGGTGCAGAGGCAATGGTACCATTTTTAAAACGTAGCATTGTCTCTACACATATGTTAACAATGGCAAAATCAGTAATGTCAGTGTGCGATTTGTCTGAAAAATAATCCAGTAGCAAGAAAACATGCTGAAATGGGAAGAGTTAGAGTAGGAATAGAACCAGGAGATTACTGGTAAGTTGATTTTGTAGAGGTACCTAGGACTGGGGGATATAGGTATTTGTTAGTAGGGGTTGACACCTTTTTCGGATGGCCAGAAGCCCTTCCCTGTTGCACCAATCAAGCTAAAGAGACAGTAAAATGGTTATATAATGGAAAACCATTCCGAGGTTTGGGGTTTCCGTTAGGAATATCCTCGGATAGGGGACCCCACTTTGTTGCATCTGTGGTTAAAGACGTAAGCCGGCTATTAGGAATTTCTTGGAATTTACATACTGCATGGAGACTCCAATCTAGCGGACAGGTAGAAAGGATGAACCAAACTCTAAAGGGACAGATCAGTAAAATCTGCCAGGAAGCCAAAATACAATGGCCACAAGCTTTGCCTATAGCTTTACTGAGAATAAGGATAAAGCCAAGGAGTGGAATGTCAGTAAGCCCATATGAGATAATGTATGGAAAGCCTTATGAATCCCCAGAACCAAATCCTAATACGCATATAACAGGGAGCCAGGATGTTTATAATTATATATTGTCTCTTGGTAAAACTTTAGCTCAACTTCAAAGTGTTCTGGTGTGGAACCGACCGTTGTCACTGGAAAATCCTGTCCACGATATTCAGCCAGGTGACCGAGTGTACATTAAAAACTGGAATGAAGAACCCCTGAGAGAACGGTGGGCCGGACCTTATCAAGTATTATTGACTACTTTTACAGCTGTAAAGGTAGAAGGGGTGGATGCTTGGATTCATTATACTCGGGTGAAAAAGGTTCCCGAATTTTGGTCAGTGCGAGCAATCGGAAATACAAAACTACAGATGAGGCGCGTATAACCATACAATGTTGGGGTTCTTAACAACGGTAACGATAACAGTAATTGTTTTGTGTAAATACCTTGTAATTGAGTTCCTAGAAATACCAGAAAAATATAAGAAAGAGGAAATATTCGAAGGAGAAAATGTTACTTTGGAATGTCGAATGCATAACAATAAACCAATAACAATTAGCTCTCTACAGGTGGTCTGGGAAAAAATAAATGACTCCGGACAGAGCCAGGAAATATACGTAGACACAACCAGGGACAATACAGGATTGAAGGCTGGATGGAAGGGGAAGGCGTACGTAAGTAAAACCATAGAATTGGGACAACAACTGAGAGGAGCTACCACCTGAACCCTGTTTAGTGTTACTAAAGTCAACAAAGGAAACTAGCGGTGCATGGTAACACATGAAAATAGCCCAGATTACGGGATAAGAGAAATATTGGTATATCCGAAATTGGATAAAGGAATATTGGTAGCCCACCGAAAAGGATCTAGAAGAAAAAGAGAGGGCCAGGTACCATGGACACAAGTGGTACAGATCCCACACAGGCAACCATCAGAGAATTTACTGGTCGGATGGATTAAAGATTTTGCCATAATTAAAGGAACTGATAGAATTACTGCTTGTATGCCCATTCCAAAAGCAACGGGGGACCCGCTTGAGTGGGGTACAATAACCTCCCCACTGCCCCAAGTAAAAGGAAATGAAACAATTCAATGTAAAGAAGTGAAAGTTTTAGAGAGGATAAATGTTACACAATACTATAGGAAACTGAGCCCCCCCAACATCAAGGTCTGAATGTGAAAAGAAGAACTACCAATTCATAACGATAGGCAGATTTAAGAATGTGGGACAGTGTTATTACGACAAACTACGTGTAGTAGAAGGAGTTAGAGAAAAGATTGTTTGGGAATGTCAAGAGAAAAATGAGCCAAAAGGAATGAAAGGGTGGGATAGTTCTTGGACAGTAAGTTTATTGCAGAAATTCCAGTATGGAGGGAATACATCATGGTGTATTAAATGGCAGGGAAAGCAGAATGGAACTGATCAGTTTTATACAGTAAGCCGGGTTGATAGTAGTGGTAGACAAGAGTCAACAAAGGTAGCTTGGTGGACTTGTGAGAAGAAATACACTTGCGACAGTAATAATGAAGATATCAAGCACTTACTTCCGGTATTGATAGCTCTTAGGGCAGGATGTGTTTGCCGAGGAATTAAGTACAATTTGGAAAGAAATAGCCAGGCTAGTCAAGTTGCAGTGGATTGTAGCTATAGTACCATACAAAGTCCAGGACAATTTGTATGGGCAGCCAGTAATGGAACTTGGACTACACACCTGCCGATAGATGGGGAGCTAAAAGAAATAATTCTAGGACTCCCTCCCCACACTGCGTCCAATAGGGAAAAAGTCTCCTTTTAAGGGAAAGTTGGAAACCCTACAAATTAGTAGAGCAAAAAGAAGTTTAGAAGAAGGGGCAGATGAAGATATATGGCATGAACCCTCGGATGGAGTAAAATTCAATTGGGCATTAGAATCTCTATTTGCAAAGGTAGTTACTTATCGAAATAGGGAAATGATTTATAAACTTACAGGACAAGTGAGTAGGCGCACGAGAGCCACAAAAGAAGGCTTTAGAGACCTTAATATCCAACTACAATCTACAACTAAAATGGTGCTACAAAAATCTATTGGCATTAGATACACTGTTATTAAAGGAACATGGAGTATGCAGATTTCTAAAAGATCATATTGATCATTGCTGCATTCACATTTCAAATGTGACTATTGATGTAGAACATGTCATAGAACAACTGGCTTGAGTAGAACAAGAAGCAGAACAGGAAGAGAAAGATATGACAACAAGCTGGTTGGATAAAATTTTTAGCTGATGGACTATTAGTAACTGGGTTAAGTCCTTACTGGAGACAATAATTATATTGGTGATTGTAGGGATACTAATTTGCTTAACATTTATAATGCTGAAAAGTCTGATGCTAAGGAAGACAACCTGGAACTGGACAGTGATGCAAACCATTGCTCGGCAAATGGAACCACGTCCTCAATATCCTCCACCAGCATCTAACAACTCCGGATTTCAGAGAAAGAATCTGAGGAACCCAGGAGGCGAAATGCAATGAAAACTGAATAGACAAAATCGGTTTCAGATCAAGTGAAACCAACCAGAAGAGCGAACATAAAATAAAGCAGAAGTGGTGGACTTATGAAATGTTGTGACAATCCTAATCTTTGTAATTTTCTTGCTTCCTAATGAAGTTATTTTCCTTGATTATATTATTGGTGAGCACTGAGTGTAAAACATTTTAGTTAGTTAGTGAAAGCATTTGCCCTCCTCGAAGGAGTGAAATGCTTTCAAAGGGGGGAAATGTTAGTAATAGAAGAAGAAATAATACAATATTGTTTAATATGTTACATTTGCGATGTACTGTTCCGAGGCTGTACTTGGAAGATACAAAATATATGTGCAAGGGTAACATGAGAACGCACCAATTCATGATGAGGAGTAAGGAGGATTAAAAGAATGCTCAATTTGCAAGACGTCTAGATAACTGGGGCTTCTTGGACTCTGGGAACTGGATCAAACCAACCTTGCGGTTTGGACTGAGACCAAGGGCTCAGAGAGCATGCGTGAGAAGGAAAGGTTAAAAAGTTCAACTCTGATGAAGACATCTTACTTCATCCTGACGACCATCAGAGATTAGTACGCAAGCGCAGAAGGACTGATAATTAGCATACGAAGCGAGGCTAGGCGGAGCTAGGAAATGAATATGCATAGATGAGTTGTGAAACCTAATGTGTCTGTAATAGCTTAGGGGATAAAAGAGAACTAAGAGAACAAATCAGACAAAGTTAGATTTGGGCAGGCATGCCCCTAACTTCCAGCGCCTAATAAAACACCTTCATATAATCACTTTGTGGATTATGTGTCTTCATGAACGCTAACACCCCCATCTGACATCCTCGTCCTGCGGGGCTGGGGCTGCAGGCGGTGCTCTGCGCTGCTTCCCCAGCCCTTGCCCCCCAGCGGCCTTTCCCTCCGTGCTGAGCGGGGCTGGCTAAAGCCCATCCCTGCGTCCGGTCTCGGCTGCTCCCCGTGCGCTGGGGCCTGTCCTGGTCTGGCCCCGTTCCAGCAGGCCACGCTGTTGCTGCATCTCGGGCTCGGCTTTTTCCCTTCCAGGCTTTCCTGTACAAGGCTCTTGGGACAACGCTGGGAGCTTGTCAGGAACTCCCACACGTCCAAGAGAAGCCGCTGCAACATCTGAAGAAAGCAAAACCTGAGGAGCCATCTGAGGCCCAGGTGAGTTTCCCTGGTCTGTCCCTGGGGGAAAGGGCTTCTTCCGGCCCTGCTCCAGGCCTTTTCCATCTCCTCATCGCTGCCTGCCACTGTGGCTGGCCGTGACTGAACGTCTGGGCCTGTGCCAACTGTCCCTCGGTCTTTTGTTGCAGGGAATCATTTCTCTTGTCTGCCAAGCCGCCGACAGCCACTTCCGCCTGGCCTTGGAGACCTTCACAACGTTTGCTGCCACACTGTGCAACGCCCAGTGTTTTGGGGCTTCCAGACGCAAGAAGGTGAAGCGTTTGGGGTTTCACTCATTGGCTTTCTTCCACCTTCTTTTCACTTCTGCACCAGTAGCGGCCAAATCATGGCAGCTGCATTTAGGTTGCCCCTAGTGTAAGAACCCCTCGAGACCTGCGCTTCGAAGGGGACCCCCCGCAGCTGGGGCCCGTGGGGTGTCTTCGGAGAGGATGGGGTTTTGTGCCTCGTGGATCCGAGCTGCAGCGGCTGCTTGCACACAGCCCTGTTCCCCTGACCGAAATGCAGCGTGACAGAGGCTGCGCCCTTCCGGCCCAGCCCCATGCGAGAGCCCGGCCTGCGGGCTCGGAACAACTCCTGGCCCCAGAGCTCACAGAGAGCTGGGGGAGCAGCTTGAGGAGCTGCCAGGACGTGCCCGGGGAAATAAGAAGCTGGTGCAGGGGCAGGGCAGCTCCTGCCTCGGGAGCCCAAGGGGCGTCGTGGGGTGTGGGGGGCCATCGGGCAGACGTCTCACAGCATCTTTACCAACGCAGATGACCCGGGCCAGCAGGAGAGCTCAGGCCACTTGCAATGCTGCCATGCTCACCTACAGCAGCATGGCACTGCGTGCCTCCAAGGAACAACTGCTCGCCCACGTGGAGGCAGACATCGTGGGCAACATCCTGCTGCTCTACATCTCCAGTAGCCAGGTGAGAGCTCGGGGCGTGCAGGGGCAGGGATGCTGGGTGCCCCAGCTCCAGTCCCTCCACGCTAGGGCATACTGAGATGGGCCGTCTCTTTCAAAAGGTCCCCCAAGAAACAGTTTGTCCCAGCATGAAGATCCAAGCCCTTCCCCTAGATTTCCCCCACGTGCACATGTTCCTCTTGCAGCCCGCGGACCTTCATCCAGTTCAAAGTGTTTTCTTCTCTGCTGGGCCTCAGAACTTGGAGAAAAATCTCGCCCTGGTGCAGAGCATCACCGAGGTCGGTTGTGCCATCCAAGCTGTGGGTAACTTCGGCAGCTTTGATCCCGTCCTGCAGCACAAGCTGCTGCTGATCCTGCAGGTGAGTGCCGAGAGCCAGAGCTGTCTTGCAGGGGAGTTTTGGGCCATGCCATGAGGCATGAAGGTCTCCCTCAGCTGAGTGGGAGCTCCTGAGCTCCTAGAGCCATGTCCCCAGCTGGTGGGGCCGTTGGGTGCTGGCAGTCAGTGGCCATGGCTGGGCAGCCGCTGGGGAGCTGCTACATCCTGCAGCGCCTCTGTGGGAGCTGCAGGAGTGATGGAGCCAGTGTCTGGTAGTAGCGCCCGTCTCTGGGCAGGGTGCAAGAGCTCTCCTACGCCCAATGCCCACTTTGCAAATTTCTCTCTGGGACTTGCAGAACTTGATGAGGAAGACTCTCTGGGACTTCCCGGCATCGTCACTGCACCTGAAGGTGATTCTGGCCCTGGAGCAGTGGAGGTAAGAGCGAGGAGCTGCGGGGGCTGTGAGGCGGGATGACGTTCGTCGTGTCGGGGAACTCCCAAAGGGGGTAGGGGAAGAGGAGCAGCATCTACAAGAGGGAGGGCTGGTCTGTTGTGCCCAGTGACCTGTAGGGAAGGTTCTGGGCGGGGAGAAAGGCTCTGGTCCTCCTGCCATCTGGCAGGGAAGATAAGGAGCCCCAGGGTCTCCCTCACTTTGGAGCTGGGGGGTATTTGCTGCCGGGGAGGAGAGAGCAGCTGCTGGAGCTGAAGGCAGCACTCACCGCCACAGGCTAGGCTGGTTGGATTTGGGGCGGTCGATGAGGACAAGACCAGATGCCATTTGACCGTCTCTGGAGAGCGCTAGTAACTCTTCTTTTTTTTTTCTCTTCCTTTTTCCCCTTGCCAGCAAGCTGAAGATCTCTTTTAGCAGGAAGGAAATTTGCAGCCTGCTGTCTGACTGCTGCCAGTCCATTCTGCCACTTCCTTCAGCGGATGAGCAGATGGAGGAGATAGGGAACGCGGAGGTGGCATTGCTGCAGCTACAGGTACCTTGCTGTCCCTTCCCTGCCCACATCTTGGTCAGGACCCCACCCCCCAGCACAACCTGTGCGCTGGCAGCAACCGTGATACCGCATCTCTGTCCCTCTCCTCTGCTTCCAGTCTCTGCACATGGCCACGAAGGCTCTGGGCCGGCTCATGGCAGTCCTGCTCAAGACAAAGCCAACCACTGTCGTCTTCGTAGACATCGTCCACGTGAGTATCCATGGGGCGGTGGGGAAAGCATCCCTCCTGTCA
Organism: Anser cygnoides; assembly: GCF_040182565.1. Taxonomy (NCBI): domain Eukaryota; kingdom Metazoa; phylum Chordata; class Aves; order Anseriformes; family Anatidae; genus Anser; species Anser cygnoides. The sequence goes on from NC_089876.1 coordinate 53,848,449, forward strand.
GTAGTGGGGACCGAGATCTGGGGCCCCTGGCGAATTAGCAGAGGAGCAGGAACCTCCTGCTGCCATGCCAGGTCACTGTGACCTCAGGGAGGCAAAGAAATGGGCCCTGCAGGGGGGAGAGCCAAGAGGCATCCCTTGGCCGGCTGGAGCAAGGAGATGGCTGCATGAAAAAGCTCCTGGGTGGGGGCAGGTGTGTCTGAAGAGAGTGGGGCAGTGCAGGCAGCAGTGCCAGTGCCCACTCGGTGGGGCCGCGGGGCAGGCCCTCAGGGAAAGTGCCAGGAAGGGAGGGAAATGGAGAGGGATGGCGGGAAGGGAAAGATGCCCCCTGTGAGACAGAGCTGTTCTGCCCCAGGTACTGTGGCTCCGGCTCTCCTCGGACAATCCGTGGCAGCGCAAGAGGGCCCTGCAGGTCTACGCCCAGCTGCTGGCGGATTGCAGAGATGGAGTCACTTTCCAGGTGAGTAAGGATGCCCACCGTGTGCCCCTGCTCCCTGGAACCACTGGGGCCTGGAAGGGGAGCTCTGCCCAGCTGTGCACGGGCTTTCGGGTCCCCCAGCACTATGGGGTGGCCCCTCTGCCCAGTCCTGGCTTGAGTGGGGCACGGGTGGGAGATGCAAGGGGGCGCTGGGGCCGCCTACAGCCTTTGTTCTTCCTCTCCCCCATGCAGACAAGATGTGCCTACGTGCCGTTTGGCTCCTTGGCGGGATTGCTGGGGCCTCTGACCTATGACCCCGTGACCAGCTCCCGCCAGCTGGCCGCTACCTGCCTCAGCTCCCTTCTCCACATCCAAGGTGAGTAGAGCAGGCGCCTGCCGGCCCTCTGTGCCCCGCCTGGCCCTACCAGGCTCCCAGGGGCTGGGCCCTGCTGCCAGGAGGGAAAGGAGAGGCACGGTGCTCGGCTGCTGTCCTCTCCCCACCCTGTTCGTCCTCCACCTCCCCAGCCACCTGGGGAGGGATCCTGGCAGAGGAACACCCAGTCCCACCCGCCAGCAGCGTTTCCTGCAGCCGGGGGCACTCAGGGCCATCCCCCGCTGCTGACAGCAGGACGTAGACCCCTCAAGTGAGGAGCGTTAGGAAGGAGGGAGCTGAGCTGCAGGCCCAGAGCGTGAGGCGATGGATTTTGGTTCAACCCCTTTCCAGCCCCTTGAGAAACACTCTCTGTACTGAAGGAAGCTGCTGGATGGGGCACCAACCAACCCCCCCCCCGGGAAATCACGTCGAAGGCAGTTCTTACCACCTTTTCACCGAGCAGCATCTGTCTGCGCAGAGTAGAGTGTTGGCCTCCCAGAGACGCTGGTGGCCTGTGTGGCAGGAGGAGAGGCAGCTGCAGGGAGCAGAGGCCTGCAGCCCCTGAAACAAGCACCGCCAGCTTGTCAGCTGCAGAACCTGGCAAGGGACATCCCGCTGCACCGAGTTAAAGACTAACTACCCTGGCTTCTGGTCCCCCTTCAGCAAAGCCCGGGAACGGAAGTTCAGTTTCCCTAAGTGTGACTCCCCTTTTCTCCCCATGCTCGTTCCAGCCAAGGCCACGAACAGGGTGTTTGAGACAGACGACCCTGCGAGCTGGTGTGAGGGGCTGAGTAATCAGATCGCCGCATCTCAGCAGCTCCAGACCTCTGTCAAAATTGGAAAGGTAAAGAGTGCCCTCAAGTTTGCATTAAGTTCTGAAGAGCTGGAGCAGAGCCGTGACAGGATCTCTCCTGTTTCTTGTTTCTTTCCAGATCGTTTGCAAAAACTTCCCCAAAGAACAGGCCACGGACTTCATGATGGCCATCAAGGAGACCTTCCGGCGTGCCAGAGGAAGACGTGTGCGTGCTGCAGGGAACTGGATGATCACCTTCGTGAAAATATGTGGAAAGGACATTCTTCCAGACGTAAGAGACATTTTTCCGCGACGTGGACTTTCTCGTTTTGGCTGTCGCACCACACATCTTGCCGTTTGTGTGCTAAAGAAGCTCTCGGTGCAGAGCCAGGGCTTGGGCAAGGTGGTAGGGGTGAAATTTCGCCTTAAAGCTTGAAAGCGTGGCAAGGGAGCAGGCGTGGCTCATGGGCTGAACGTCCATGTCCCCGCAGAAGCAAGGACGTACCAAGACATTCCTTCTCCCCTGCTTCTTTCAGGTGCCAGGAGTCCTCTCCATCCTGCACACCTGCACATGGTCCATGCTGCAGACCTCGTTCATGTACTTTGTGCACGATGCGGTGCTGATCCTGGCCCGCTATCACGAGGAGCTCACGACGGATGTCATCATCCAGAAGTTTGTGCCTATGGACAGGTATGTGCACTACTCCCTTTCTTGCTGGGGTCAGAGAGCCGTAGCTTGTCTCCACTAGGGTGATCCAAGTGAAGCAGCAGCTCCTTTTCCTACACCAAAATGTCTGAGGTGTGCTCGTATCGCTGGTAGGAACCGGGCATCTTCAGCCCAGCTGCTGAAGAAGAGTGAGGTGAAGGCATCACAGGTAACAGAGCATACGGGCTCATGGTTGCACATCTTCTCCTTTGCAGAAACACACTGGAGCTGTGGAGGACTCTGGGGAAAGACAGCATTGGCATCTGTGTGCTGAGGCGCTTATCCGAGAAGCTGAAGAGAGTGGGAGACGACAGCTCCGAGCCCAGCTCGTCCAGTCGCAGGCTGGAGGACCACCAGCCTTCTCCGGAGTCCTTGACTGTACGTTCAGTGGCAGGGGCTTTGCGTCTGCTCCCCCACACAAAGTCCGAGGCAAAGGCATTGGGTGCCCTTTGCAAATGTCTCTGGACACTGCCAGGACGCTGTGCTGGGGCGTCTCCGCGTTAGCAGTTCGGGACGGCCGGGACAGCCGCTGCTCCCAGGCTGCAAGGCTGTCACGGATACGGGACGTGCAGGCAGTAAAAGTGCCCCAGGCAGCCAGGGGGCCGGGGCTGGTGGCAAAGCTTTTGTTTAACAGGTGGTTCTCGGTCTAATTTCCCTGTAGGTCGCCTGTGCCATCTCAGAAGTGGTGTCTGTGCAGTCCGAGAAGGGGGTCCAGAGCTTGCTTCCCTCCCTCCTCCCTGGGCTCCTGCTGCAGGTCAGCGAGGCACTGGGGGAAGAGATGCTGTTTGCGCCCCTCAGCCCCTGGAGAGGGCTCTCTGAGGATCAGCGGCGAGAGGACAACGTGCGCAGGTCAGGAGCGGGAGGAGCAGGGAAGGGGGGCTTGAATTGCCTAGGCAAGCATGTTTGTTTGTTTCCTGTCCTGCTTCCTAGGCATGAGGCCACTTGAGGCTGCGGATTTGTTTTTTTCCTCCCATCCCCGTTTGTTTGGGGTTTCTTTTCTCTGTTTTTCTCTCGGGCAGGCTGTAATTATTGCATGATGGCTTGTCCAAAGTTTGTTTTCATTACGGTAGAGATGTCTGTGTGCTGAGGGTCTTCCTGCGCGGTGACTTCCAGGGAGCACGAGCACAGCTGCCACATCCTCGTAGGGTTTGTGGCCCAGCTCTGACCACAGGCAGCTGTGCTTTCCTGCCCTAGAGGCCCTGCCGGTGTAATTCATGGCCTGTCAGGGTGCACCAACCATTGCACTCAGGCGGTGCTGCCTCCCTGCGGAGGTTCGAGTGGTCAGGTCAGTCCCCCCACAACATAACAGGGCACTTTGCCGCAGGGTGCCCTTAAGGCCCAGCTGGGGGGCCCCATCCCGGGAATTCTTTGTAGCACCGCGCTCTGCCCCTGCTCCCGCTCCTCAAGGGCAGGAGAAAGCTGGGGCCGTCTGTAGCCTGCAAGCCCCTCTGCGCAACGTGCTGGCGGCAAGGGCCCGTAGGGAGGGCTGTGGGTGCCTGGCATCGATTGAGCCTGGGGGCCCTGGGTTTTGTCCTTCTGTAAGTGGCTTGGGGCATTGCCAGGTCTAAGAAAGACAGTTGTTTTTTTGCCAGCTTTACAGACTTGGCGGCTACACAGCGTTGCTTCAGTTGCCTCTCCCTCGATGGAGCTTGGGATGAGTGAAGAACCGGCTCGTAAAGCTGCTGAGCATTCTTGCTCTGCTAAGTCTTCCCCTCCGGAATGCTGCTGTGATCTGAGACTCCTCTGGCTCTTGTTCTTTCACCAGGCCTTTTTGCGAAACTCTTATGTCAGTGCTGAGCAAATGCACTCAGAAGAACTGGCTGACGCCGTCCTGGATGCAAAAAATGTCGGCGATGCTGGAGAGCCCCCACACTCATGCCGAGGGCATGTGCCTCCTGACGAGGTGAGAGCCCCAAGGCAGCATCTCACCACCTTCCTCTGGGTGGCTGCGTCCAGGGCAACGGCTGGCGGGGACCTTTCCTGCGTGCTCGGGGAGCTCTGCTGCAGGACAGAACAGCGCCTGTGCTGGAGGAGGGGAAGTCCGGGGTGGCAGCCTGCAGCCTTCCCGCCTGACCAGGCGTTGCCTCTTGTGCTCTTTGTGCAGAGTCCTGGTCCGTGCGCAGCTCATCTCACAGGAGCTGATTGAGAGCTTCTCCCAGTGGCTGGACTGCCCATCAGCAAACCTGCAGCTGACAGCCATGGCTTTCTTTGCTGAGGTGAGGCACTAGGAGGGCAGGAGGGCTCCAGAGGGCTTTTCTTAAAGGTATTGCTGCTTGGGCTGCCTCTTTCTGTGGGAAGAGATCAGAAGAAAGCGTCGCCATCGAGACTCGGATGGAAGCTCCTTTGTTCGAACCCTGTTTGTGTGCTGTGCCTGGGCTGAGGTTGTGTCCTGACTCTCGTGGATGTGTTGCTCTATTGTAGCTGATGAATGACCCGCCTATCGAGGGGAGGAACGTCCTGAAGATTCTCAGGGTCTTCACTGAGAAAGCACAGCACCGAAGCAGCACCATAAGGCAGATGGCAGCGAGAGCTCTGGGCAACGCAGTCAGCAGTGTGCCCGTGGAGGTGAGACGGATTTTCCTGTGCTCTGACTGGAGCCCCTCCCTAGCAAGACCCCGGGGGAGAGCTGCTTCGAGAGCCTGGACAGAGCGGCAAAGGCAAAAACAGGGCTCTTTCCTAAGGCCACGCTCTTTCCCCCGATGCCAGCAGGGCTGCCAAGGGAAAATTTGGTGCAAAATGTCAGAGTAACAATGCTTCGTAACAGGCCTGTCAGCCACGTAAAGAGCAGCTCTTTGAGGCAGGAAGAGCCCTAAGTCTGTGCGTGTCTTTGGCTTTGCAGGTGCGAAAGCACAGGAGACCTGTTGTACAGGTGCTGCAACAGAGCCTGGCGGACATTGCCTGTCCCGAGGTGGTTGCAGAAAGCATGGTGGCGCTAGCTGAGTTCGTGAGGGTGCTGCAGGCAGTGAACTTGGGATCGGCCTTTGAAGCCATCGCCAGGTCCACCAAGATGTTCTTCGAGTCTGTGAGTGAACCCAACTCTTTCTGCCGCTGGTCTGAGAAGTGGGGGGTGGGCAGGGGCCTGCACGCGCCGCGTGGATGGCCTCTGCTGGTGAATGTCTGCTTTGGCCTCGTTACCCAGCTGACAAACGGGTTTCTGGGTTGCAGGAACTAGAGTACCTTCGCTACTCGGCACTATGTCTAGCATGTCTAGCTAGTTTACATGTCTAGCACTAGACATATAAAAAAAGGCCTAGCAATCCCGCCAAGGAGCCAACCCGCTAAGTTTGTAAGCATCTGCCTCGGTAAGTTTCTTATCAAACACGCACATTGGGAACAAACGCCGACTCCACGCCACCGGGCCCTGGGGGACGCAAAGCCCCATCTTGGGGAGGGCTGGCGTGCTGTTACAGCGTGCCCTTATGGCGTGTTGTTACAGCATGCCCTTATGGCGTGCTGTTACAGCGTGCCCTTATGGCGTGTTGTTACAGCGTGCCCTTATGGCGTGCTGTTACAGCGTGCCCTTATGGCGTGTTGTTACAGCGTGCCCTTATGGCGTGCTGTTACAGCGTGCCCTTATGGCGTGTTGTTACAGCATGCCCTTATGGCGTGCTGTTACAGCGTGCCCTTATGGCGTGCTGTTACAGCGTGCCCTTATGGCGTGTTGTTACAGCATGCCCTTATGGCGTGCTGTTACAGCGTGCCCTTACGGCGTGTTGTTACAGCGTGCCCTTATGACACCGGGGCCATGGGCTGCACCCGCCGTGCCACAGTGGCGCCGCAAGCTCTGATTCGCTGAGAGGTGTCTCCGGGTGCCCCGGTGGAGTCCTCCCGGTCCATTGGGGAACCGGCTGGCACCATCTGGAACAGGCCAGAACCGGCCGTGCAGGCTGTGCCCGGGGCAGCCCCAGCCTTGGCTCCCTCAGGGCCGCTCCTGCAGCCCCCCGCAACCCAGCCCTCGCGCCCTGCCCCCAACGTGGGGTGGGAGGACGGGGCAGGGGGACGGGAGCAGGCCTCAGCCCAGAGGCGCTGAGCAGCGGCGGTGCGCTGGGCCCTGCCCCGCTCTCCCCTCGCCCAGCCTGGCTGTGGCTGCCGTCAGGCAGCTGAGGCACTCCGTCCCCCGGCATCGCACGTGCTGGCTGCTCCCCTCCCAGCCTCGTCCTGCACAGGGCTGGAAACGGTTCCGATCCCATCCCATCCCTGAGGACTGGGGTGAGGCCGACCTGCCCGCAGTGCCCAGGTCTCTCTCCTGGCCCACCTTGACGACAGGAGCGACGTTTGCTTTCTCCCAGTCCTCAGCAGCCTCTCCTGATCGCGGTGACATTTGAAGGATAATCCTGGGAGGCCTCACGGTGAGGTCCGCCAACTCCTTCAGAAGCCATTTGTGCATCCTGCCAGGCCTCGCCCCACAGGCTCCAGCGTGCCCCCCCTGGCCCTGGGAAAAAGACCCTTTGTCCACAGTGGTGAGGCCACATTGAGTTGTATTTCCCCAAGTACACAGCGGTGAGACCACGTGCGGAATTTTATTGCCCACAGTGTGCCACAGTCACGGAGGGCTTTGTCTGCCGCCTGCCACGCTCGGGTGTCCTCAGTGCTGCTCAGGCCTTGGAAAGCTGCAACAAGACAGAAAGAGCTGTGAGCAGCCAGCCCAGGCAGCTGTCCCCCCTGCCACCCTGGAGCTGCTCCCCCCTGGCTGGCCGGCCCCTGGTGCCGGGCATTTGCCGGGCTGCTTCTGGGCTCTGACCTCTGCCCAGACCCACGGATCCGGAGCTCAGCCCCACGTGAACCGACCTGCTATCTGACGGAGCCTCAATTCCTTCTTCTTCTTCTCGCCAGGATGTCATCTAAAGTACAGAGCAAAGAGGCAAACATCAGAGCACTGCTCCACAGCCCTGGCTTCCCGCCCTGCCCTACGGCTGGGACACATACTTGGGGAGCCACTGTGCAAGGCTCTAAATATCACAACTTGATGGTTGCTAAAGCTTTTTAAGGAACTCGGAGGCAGGTTGCAATGAAAAGCCCTGTGTCCCTGTCTACCCCATCTTGAGCCCATGGTACACAGCACGGTGGGTGCTGTGGCTCAGCCTCCGGAGCAGGCCCCGGCAAGGATGAACCAGCAAGCTGGTGCCTGGCAGGCTGCGGGGGGCAGGCTGGACTCGCTGCCCACCACGCTGCCTGCACCTCCCCGGGACGGGGCAGCGAGCCAATCTGAGCATCGCCCCGTGAGGGGCCCGGCCACTCTGCTAGCGCCAGCTGTGTGGTGCTTCTCCTGCACACAGGCCAAGCTCTGAGCAACCCTGTCTGCCCTGTTCTGCAAAGGCAGGGCCCAGAGGAAAGAGGAAAGAGAAAGCAGTTGCTCCCACAGCTCAAACCAACCGGAACTTCTGGAACCCGCTTGGACCAGGAGTTTCTCCTTTGCAGTCTGGTAGATCATCTACCATTAAACACAGGATTTTATGTACAAATATATACATGACAATGCAGTCATGTCCAAAACAGCTGGTGTGAATTCCTGTTCCTAACCCACTCCATGTGCAACAGGTCACATTTCAGTCACTGACAGCTTACAGGACTGCCCCTGTTAGCAATAGAAGAAGAAATAATACAATATTGTTTAATATGTTACATTTGCGATATACTGTTCCGAGGCTGTATCTTGGGAACCCCAAGATATTTGCCAGAGGATGAGAAATTAGCAAATCTCCTAAAGGCCCGAAAGAACTCTGATGGACGCTATGTAACCGCTACGGGCCAGATAGTAATATCCCCCTTGGTGATGCGAGAAATACTTCAGACAAGACATAATGAGTGTCACTGGGGTGCAGAGGCAATGGTACCATTTTTAAAACGTAGCATTGTCTCTACACATATGTTAACAATGGCAAAATCAGTAATGTCAGTGTGCGATTTGTCTGAAAAATAATCCAGTAGCAAGAAAACATGCTGAAATGGGAAGAGTTAGAGTAGGAATAGAACCAGGAGATTACTGGTAAGTTGATTTTGTAGAGGTACCTAGGACTGGGGGATATAGGTATTTGTTAGTAGGGGTTGACACCTTTTTCGGATGGCCAGAAGCCCTTCCCTGTTGCACCAATCAAGCTAAAGAGACAGTAAAATGGTTATATAATGGAAAACCATTCCGAGGTTTGGGGTTTCCGTTAGGAATATCCTCGGATAGGGGACCCCACTTTGTTGCATCTGTGGTTAAAGACGTAAGCCGGCTATTAGGAATTTCTTGGAATTTACATACTGCATGGAGACTCCAATCTAGCGGACAGGTAGAAAGGATGAACCAAACTCTAAAGGGACAGATCAGTAAAATCTGCCAGGAAGCCAAAATACAATGGCCACAAGCTTTGCCTATAGCTTTACTGAGAATAAGGATAAAGCCAAGGAGTGGAATGTCAGTAAGCCCATATGAGATAATGTATGGAAAGCCTTATGAATCCCCAGAACCAAATCCTAATACGCATATAACAGGGAGCCAGGATGTTTATAATTATATATTGTCTCTTGGTAAAACTTTAGCTCAACTTCAAAGTGTTCTGGTGTGGAACCGACCGTTGTCACTGGAAAATCCTGTCCACGATATTCATCCAGGTGACCGAGTGTACATTAAAAACTGGAATGAAGAACCCCTGAGAGAACGGTGGGCCGGACCTTATCAAGTATTATTGACTACTTTTACAGCTGTAAAGGTAGAAGGGGTGGATGCTTGGATTCATTATACTCGGGTGAAAAAGGTTCCCGAATTTTGGTCAGTGCGAGCAATCGGAAATACAAAACTACAGATGAGGCGCGTATAACCATACAATGTTGGGGTTCTTAACAACGGTAACGATAACAGTAATTGTTTTGTGTAAATACCTTGTAATTGAGTTCCTAGAAATACCAGAAAAATATAAGAAAGAGGAAATATTCGAAGGAGAAAATGTTACTTTGGAATGTCGAATGCATAACAATAAACCAATAACAATTAGCTCTCTACAGGTGGTCTGGGAAAAAATAAATGACTCCGGACAGAGCCAGGAAATATACGTAGACACAACCAGGGACAATACAGGATTGAAGGCTGGATGGAAGGGGAAGGCGTACGTAAGTAAAACCATAGAATTGGGACAACAACTGAGAGGAGCTACCACCTGAACCCTGTTTAGTGTTACTAAAGTCAACAAAGGAAACTAGCGGTGCATGGTAACACATGAAAATAGCCCAGATTACGGGATAAGAGAAATATTGGTATATCCGAAATTGGATAAAGGAATATTGGTAGCCCACCGAAAAGGATCTAGAAGAAAAAGAGAGGGCCAGGTACCATGGACACAAGTGGTACAGATCCCACACAGGCAACCATCAGAGAATTTACTGGTCGGATGGATTAAAGATTTTGCCATAATTAAAGGAACTGATAGAATTACTGCTTGTATGCCCATTCCAAAAGCAACGGGGGACCCGCTTGAGTGGGGTACAATAACCTCCCCACTGCCCCAAGTAAAAGGAAATGAAACAATTCAATGTAAAGAAGTGAAAGTTTTAGAGAGGATAAATGTTACACAATACTATAGGAAACTGAGCCCCCCCAACATCAAGGTCTGAATGTGAAAAGAAGAACTACCAATTCATAACGATAGGCAGATTTAAGAATGTGGGACAGTGTTATTACGACAAACTACGTGTAGTAGAAGGAGTTAGAGAAAAGATTGTTTGGGAATGTCAAGAGAAAAATGAGCCAAAAGGAATGAAAGGGTGGGATAGTTCTTGGACAGTAAGTTTATTGCAGAAATTCCAGTATGGAGGGAATACATCATGGTGTATTAAATGGCAGGGAAAGCAGAATGGAACTGATCAGTTTTATACAGTAAGCCGGGTTGATAGTAGTGGTAGACAAGAGTCAACAAAGGTAGCTTGGTGGACTTGTGAGAAGAAATACACTTGCGACAGTAATAATGAAGATATCAAGCACTTACTTCCGGTATTGATAGCTCTTAGGGCAGGATGTGTTTGCCGAGGAATTAAGTACAATTTGGAAAGAAATAGCCAGGCTAGTCAAGTTGCAGTGGATTGTAGCTATAGTACCATACAAAGTCCAGGACAATTTGTATGGGCAGCCAGTAATGGAACTTGGACTACACACCTGCCGATAGATGGGGAGCTAAAAGAAATAATTCTAGGACTCCCTCCCCACACTGCGTCCAATAGGGAAAAAGTCTCCTTTTAAGGGAAAGTTGGAAACCCTACAAATTAGTAGAGCAAAAAGAAGTTTAGAAGAAGGGGCAGATGAAGATATATGGCATGAACCCTCGGATGGAGTAAAATTCAATTGGGCATTAGAATCTCTATTTGCAAAGGTAGTTACTTATCGAAATAGGGAAATGATTTATAAACTTACAGGACAAGTGAGTAGGCGCACGAGAGCCACAAAAGAAGGCTTTAGAGACCTTAATATCCAACTACAATCTACAACTAAAATGGTGCTACAAAAATCTATTGGCATTAGATACACTGTTATTAAAGGAACATGGAGTATGCAGATTTCTAAAAGATCATATTGATCATTGCTGCATTCACATTTCAAATGTGACTATTGATGTAGAACATGTCATAGAACAACTGGCTTGAGTAGAACAAGAAGCAGAACAGGAAGAGAAAGATATGACAACAAGCTGGTTGGATAAAATTTTTAGCTGATGGACTATTAGTAACTGGGTTAAGTCCTTACTGGAGACAATAATTATATTGGTGATTGTAGGGATACTAATTTGCTTAACATTTATAATGCTGAAAAGTCTGATGCTAAGGAAGACAACCTGGAACTGGACAGTGATGCAAACCATTGCTCGGCAAATGGAACCACGTCCTCAATATCCTCCACCAGCATCTAACAACTCCGGATTTCAGAGAAAGAATCTGAGGAACCCAGGAGGCGAAATGCAATGAAAACTGAATAGACAAAATCGGTTTCAGATCAAGTGAAACCAACCAGAAGAGCGAACATAAAATAAAGCAGAAGTGGTAGACTTATGAAATGTTGTGACAATCCTAATCTTTGTAATTTTCTTGCTTCCTAATGAAGTTATTTTCCTTGATTATATTATTGGTGAGCACTGAGTGTAAAACATTTTAGTTAGTTAGTGAAAGCATTTGCCCTCCTCGAAGGAGTGAAATGCTTTCAAAGGGGGGAAATGTTAGTAATAGAAGAAGAAATAATACAATATTGTTTAATATGTTACATTTGCGATGTACTGTTCCGAGGCTGTACTTGGAAGATACAAAATATATGTGCAAGGGTAACATGAGAACGCACCAATTCATGATGAGGAGTAAGGAGGATTAAAAGAATGCTCAATTTGCAAGACGTCTAGATAACTGGGGCTTCTTGGACTCTGGGAACTGGATCAAACCAACCTTGCGGTTTGGACTGAGACCAAGGGCTCAGAGAGCATGCATGAGAAGGAAAGGTTAAAAAGTTCAACTCTGATGAAGACATCTTACTTCATCCTGACGACCATCAGAGATTAGTACGCAAGCGCAGAAGGACTGATAATTAGCATACGAAGCGAGGCTAGGCGGAGCTAGGAAATGAATATGCATAGATGAGTTGTGAAACCTAATGTGTCTGTAATAGCTTAGGGGATAAAAGAGAACTAAGAGAACAAATCAGACAAAGTTAGATTTGGGCAGGCATGCCCCTAACTTCCAGCGCCTAATAAAACACCTTCATATAATCACTTTGTGGATTATGTGTCTTCATGAACGCTAACACCCCCATCTGACATCCTCGTCCTGCGGGGCTGGGGCTGCAGGCGGTGCTCTGCGCTGCTTCCCCAGCCCTTGCCCCCCAGCGGCCTTTCCCTCCGTGCTGAGCGGGGCTGGCTAAAGCCCATCCCTGCGTCCGGTCTCGGCTGCTCCCCGTGCGCTGGGGCCTGTCCTGGTCTGGCCCCGTTCCAGCAGGCCACGCTGTTGCTGCATCTCGGGCTCGGCTTTTTCCCTTCCAGGCTTTCCTGTACAAGGCTCTTGGGACAACGCTGGGAGCTTGTCAGGAACTCCCACACGTCCAAGAGAAGCCGCTGCAACATCTGAAGAAAGCAAAACCTGAGGAGCCATCTGAGGCCCAGGTGAGTTTCCCTGGTCTGTCCCTGGGGGAAAGGGCTTCTTCCGGCCCTGCTCCAGGCCTTTTCCATCTCCTCATCGCTGCCTGCCACTGTGGCTGGCCGTGACTGAACGTCTGGGCCTGTGCCAACTGTCCCTCGGTCTTTTGTTGCAGGGAATCATTTCTCTTGTCTGCCAAGCCGCCGACAGCCACTTCCGCCTGGCCTTGGAGACCTTCACAACGTTTGCTGCCACACTGTGCAACGCCCAGTGTTTTGGGGCTTCCAGACGCAAGAAGGTGAAGCGTTTGGGGTTTCACTCATTGGCTTTCTTCCACCTTCTTTTCACTTCTGCACCAGTAGCGGCCAAATCATGGCAGCTGCATTTAGGTTGCCCCTAGTGTAAGAGCCCCTCGAGACCTGCGCTTCGAAGGGACCCCCCGCAGCTGGGGCCCGTGGGGTGTCTTCGGAGAGGATGGGGTTTTGTGCCTCGTGGATCCAAGCTGCAGCGGCTGCTTGCACACAGCCCTGTTCCCCTGACCGAAATGCAGCGTGACAGAGGCTGCGCCCTTCCGGCCCAGCCCCATGCGAGAGCCCGGCCTGCGGGCTCGGAACAGCTCCTGGCCCCAGAGCTCACAGAGAGCTGGGGGAGCAGCTTGAGGAGCTGCCAGGACGTGCCCGGGGAAATAAGAAGCTGGTGCAGGGGCAGGGCAGCTCCTGCCTCGGGAGCCCAAGGGGCGTCGTGGGGTGTGGGGGGCCATCGGGCAGACGTCTCACAGCATCTTTACCAACGCAGATGACCCGGGCCAGCAGGAGAGCTCAGGCCACTTGCAATGCTGCCATGCTCACCTACAGCAGCATGGCACTGCGTGCCTCCAAGGAACAACTGCTCGCCCACGTGGAGGCAGACATCGTGGGCAACATCCTGCTGCTCTACATCTCCAGTAGCCAGGTGAGAGCTCGGCGCGTGCAGGGGCAGGGATGCTGGGTGCCCCAGCTCCAGTCCCTCCGCGCTAGGGCATACTGAGATGGGCCGTCTCTTTCAAAAGGTCCCCCAAGAAACAGTTTGTCCCAGCATGAAGATCCAAGCCCTTCCCCTAGATTTCCCCCACGTGCACATGTTCCTCTTGCAGCCCGCGGACCTTCATCCAGTTCAAAGTGTTTTCTTCTCTGCTGGGCCTCAGAACTTGGAGAAAAATCTCGCCCTGGTGCAGAGCATCACCGAGGTCGGTTGTGCCATCCAAGCTGTGGGTAACTTCGGCAGCTTTGATCCCGTCCTGCAGCACAAGCTGCTGCTGATCCTGCAGGTGAGTGCCCAGAGCCAGAGCTGTCTTGCAGGGGAGTTTTGGGCCATGCCATGAGGCATGAAGGTCTCCCTCAGCTGAGTGGGAGCTCCTGAGCTCCTAGAGCCATGTCCCCAGCTGGTGGGGCCGTTGGGTGCTGGCAGTCAGTGGCCATGGCTGGGCAGCCGCTGGGGAGCTGCTACATCCTGCAGCGTCTCTGTGGGAGCTGCAGGAGTGATGGAGCCAGTGTCTGGTAGTAGCGCCCGTCTCTGGGCAGGGTGCAAGAGCTCTCCTATGCCCAATGCCCACTTTGCAAATTTCTCTCTGGGACTTGCAGAACTTGATGAGGAAGACTCTCTGGGACTTCCCGGCATCGTCACTGCACCTGAAGGTGATTCTGGCCCTGGAGCAGTGGAGGTAAGAGCGAGGAGCTGCGGGGGCTGTGAGGCGGGATGACGTTCGTCGTGTCGGGGAACTCCCAAAGGGGGTAGGGGAAGAGGAGCAGCATCTACAAGAGGGAGGGCTGGTCTGTTGTGCCCAGTGACCTGTAGGGAAGGTTCTGGGCGGGGAGAAAGGCTCTGGTCCTCCTGCCATCTGGCAGGGAAGATAAGGAGCCCCAGGGTCTCCCTCACTTTGGAGCTGGGGGGTATTTGCTGCCGGGGAGGAGAGAGCAGCTGCTGGAGCTGAAGGCAGCACTCACCGCCACAGGCTAGGCTGGTTAGATTTGGGGCGGTCGATGAGGACAAGACCAGATGCCATTTGACCGTCTCTGGAGAGCGCTAGTAACTCTTTTTTTTTTTTTTTTTTCCTCTTCCTTTTTCCCCTTGCCAGCAAGCTGAAGATCTCTTTTAGCAGGAAGGAAATTTGCAGCCTGCTGTCTGACTGCTGCCAGTCCATTCTGCCACTTCCTTCAGCGGATGAGCAGATGGAGGAGATAGGGAACGCGGAGGTGGCATTGCTGCAGCTACAGGTACCTTGCTGTCCCTTCCCTGCCCACATCTTGGTCAGGACCCCACCCCCCAGCACAACCTGTGCGCTGGCAGCAACCGTGATACCGCATCTCTGTCCCTCTCCTCTGCTTCCAGTCTCTGCACATGGCCACGAAGGCTCTGGGCCGGCTCATGGCAGTCCTGCTCAAGACAAAGCCAACCACTGTCGTCTTCGTAGACATCGTCCACGTGAGTATCCATGGGGCGGTGGGGAAAGCATCCCTCCTGTCAGTAGTGGGGACCGAGATCTGGGGCCCCTGGCGAATTAGCAGAGGAGCAGGAACCTCCTGCTGCCATGCCAGGTCACTGTGACCTCAGGGAGGCAAAGAAATGGGCCCTGCAGGGGGGAGAGCCAAGAGGCATCCCTTGGCCGGCTGGAGCAAGGAGATGGCTGCATGAAAAAGCTCCTGGGTGGGGGCAGGTGTGTCTGAAGAGAGTGGGGCAGTGCAGGCAGCAGTGCCAGTGCCCACTCGGTGGGGCCGCGGGGCAGGCCCTCAGGGAAAGTGCCAGGAAGGGAGGGAAATGGAGAGGGATGGCGGGAAGGGAAAGATGCCCCCTGTGAGACAGAGCTGTTCTGCCCCAGGTACTGTGGCTCCGGCTCTCCTCGGACAATCCGTGGGAGCGCAAGAGGGCCCTGCAGGTCTACGCCCAGCTGCTGGCGGATTGCAGAGATGGAGTCACTTTCCAGGTGAGTAAGGATGCCCACCGTGTGCCCCTGCTCCCTGGAACCACTGGGGCCTGGAAGGGGAGCTCTGCCCAGCTGTGCACGGGCTTTCGGGTCCCCCAGCACTATGGGGTGGCCCCTCTGCCCAGTCCTGGCTTGAGTGGGGCACGGGTGGGAGATGCAAGGGGGCGCTGGGGCCGCCTACAGCCTTTGTTCTTCCTCTCCCCCATGCAGACAAGATGTGCCTACGTGCCGTTTGGCTCCTTGGCGGGATTGCTGGGGCCTCTGACCTATGACCCCGTGACCAGCTCCCGCCAGCTGGCCGCTACCTGCCTCAGCTCCCTTCTCCACATCCAAGGTGAGTAGAGCAGGCGCCTGCCGGCCCTCTGTGCCCCGCCTGGCCCTACCAGGCTCCCAGGGGCTGGGCCCTGCTGCCAGGAGGGAAAGGAGAGGCACGGTGCTCGGCTGCTGTCCTCTCCCCACCCTGTTCGTCCTCCACCTCCCCAGCCACCTGGGGAGGGATCCTGGCAGAGGAACACCCAGTCCCACCCGCCAGCAGCGTTTCCTGCAGCCGGGGGCACTCAGGGCCATCCCCCGCTGCTGACAGCAGGACGTAGACCCCTCAAGTGAGGAGCGTTAGGAAGGAGGGAGCTGAGCTGCAGGCCCAGAGCGTGAGGCGATGGATTTTGGTTCAACCCCTTTCCAGCCCCTTGAGAAACACTCTCTGTACTGAAGGAAGCTGCTGGATGGGGCACCAACCAACCCCCCCCCGGGAAATCACATCGAAGGCAGTTCTTACCACCTTTTCACCGAGCAGCATCTGTCTGCGCAGAGTAGAGTGTGGGCCTCCCAGAGACGCTGGTGGCCTGTGTGGCAGGAGGAGAGGCAGCTGCAGGGAGCAGAGGCCTGCAGCCCCTGAAACAAGCACCGCCAGCTTGTCAGCTGCAGAACCTGGCAAGGGACATCCCGCTGCACCGAGTTAAAGACTAACTACCCTGGCTTCTGGTCCCCCTTCAGCAAAGCCCGGGAACGGAAGTTCAGTTTCCCTAAGTGTGACTCCCCTTTTCTCCCCATGCTCGTTCCAGTCAAGGCCACGAACAGGGTGTTTGAGACAGATGACCCTGCGAGCTGGTGTGAGGGGCTGAGTAATCAGATCGCCGCATCTCAGCAGCTCCAGACCTCTGTCAAAATTGGAAAGGTAAAGAGTGCCCTCAAGTTTGCATTAAGGCCACTGACTTCATGATGGCCATCAAGGAGACCTTCCGGCGTGCCAGAGGAAGACGTGTGCGTGCTGCAGGGAACTGGATGATCACCTTCGTGAAAATATGTGGAAAGGACATTCTTCCAGACGTAAGAGACATTTTTCTGCGACGTGGACTTTCTCGTTTTGGCTGTCGCACCACACATCTTGCCGTTTGTGTGCTAAAGAAGCTCTCGGTGCAGAGCCAGGGCTTGGGCAAGGTGGTAGGGGTGAAATTTCGCCTTAAAGCTTGAAAGCGTGGCAAGGGAGAAGGCGTGGCTCATGGGCTGAACGTCCATGTCCCCGCAGAAGCAAGGACGTACCAAGACATTCCTTCTCCCCTGCTTCTTTCAGGTGCCAGGAGTCCTCTCCATCCTGCACACCTGCACATGGTCCATGCTGCAGACCTCGTTCATGTACTTTGTGCACGATGCGGTGCTGATCCTGGCCCGCTATCACGAGGAGCTCACGACGGATGTCATCATCCAGAAGTTTGTGCCTATGGACAGGTATATGCACTACTCCCTTTCTTGCTGGGGTCAGAGAGCCGTAGCTTGTCTCCACTAGGGTGATCCAAGTGAAGCAGCAGCTCCTTTTCCTACACCAAAATGTCTGAGGTGTGCTCGTATCGCTGGTAGGAACCGGGCATCTTCAGCCCAGCTGCTGAAGAAGAGTGAGGTGAAGGCATCACAGGTAACAGAGCATACGGGCTCATGGTTGCACATCTTCTCCTTTGCAGAAACACACTGGAGCTGTGGAGGACTCTGGGGAAAGACAGCATTGGCATCTGTGTGCTGAGGCGCTTATCCGAGAAGCTGAAGAGAGTGGGAGACGACAGCTCCGAGCCCAGCTCGTCCAGTCGCAGGCTGGAGGACCACCAGCCTTCTCCGGAGTCCTTGACTGTACGTTCAGTGGCAGGGGTTTGCGTCTGCTCCCCCACACAAAGTCCGAGGCAAAGGCGTTGGGTGCCCTTTGCAAACGTCTCTGGACACTGCCAGGACGCTGTGCTGGGGCGTCTCCGCGTTAGCAGTTCGGGACGGCCGGGACAGCCGCTGCTCCCAGGCTGCAAGGCTGTCACGGATACGGGACGTGCAGGCAGTAAAAGTGCCCCAGGCAGCCAGGGGGCCGGGGCTGGTGGCAAAGCTCTTGTTTAACAGGTGGTTCTCGGTCTAATTTCCCTGTAGGTCGCCTGTGCCATCTCAGAAGTGGTGTCTGTGCAGTCCGAGAAGGGGGTCCAGAGCTTGCTTCCCTCCCTCCTCCCTGGGCTCCTGCTGCAGGTCAGCGAGGCACTGGGGGAAGAGATGCTGTTTGCGCCCCTCAGCCCCTGGAGAGGGCTCTCTGAGGATCAGCGGCGAGAGGACAACGTGCGCAGGTCAGGAGCGGGAGGAGCAGGGAAGGGGGGCTTGAATTGCCTAGGCAAGCATGTTTGTTTGTTTCCTGTCCTGCTTCCTAGGCATGAGGCCACTTGAGGCTGCGGATTTGTTTTTTTCCTCCCATCCCCGTTTGTTTGGGGTTTCTTTTCTCTGTTTTTCGCTCGGGCAGGCTGTAATTATTGCATGATGGCTTGTCCAAAGTTTGTTTTCATTACGGTAGAGATGTCTGTGTGCTGAGGGTCTTCCTGCGCGGTGACTTCCAGGGAGCACGAGCACAGCTGCCACATCCTCGTAGGGTTTGTGGCCCAGCTCTGACCACAGGCAGCTGTGCTTTCCTGCCCTAGAGGCCCTGCCGGTGTAATTCATGGCCTGTCAGGGTGCACCAACCATTGCACTCAGGCGGTGCTGCCTCCCTGCGGAGGTTCGAGTGGTCAGGTCAGTCCCCCCACAACATAACAGGGCACTTTGCCGCAGGGTGCCCTTAAGGCCCAGCTGGGGGGCCCCATCCCGGGAATTCTTTGTAGCACCGCGCTCTGTCCCTGCTCCCGCTCCTCAAGGGCAGGAGAAAGCTGGGGCCGTCTGTAGCCTGCAAGCCCCTCTGCGCAACGTGCTGGCAGCAAGGGCCCGTAGGGAGGGCTGTGGGTGCCTGGCATCGATTGAGCCTGGGGGCCCTGGGTTTTGTCCTTCTGTAAGTGGCTTGGGGCATTGCCAGGTCTAAGAAAGACAGTTGTTTTTTTGCCAGCTTTACAGACTTGGCGGCTACACAGCGTTGCTTCAGCGGTTCTTTGCCTCTCCCTCGATGGAGCTTGGGATGAGTGAAGAACCGGCTCGTAAAGCTGCTGAGCATTCTTGCTCTGCTAAGTCTTCCCCTCCGGAATGCTGCTGTGATCTGAGACTCCTCTGGCTCTTGTTCTTTCACCAGGCCTTTTTGCGAAACTCTTATGTCAGTGCGGAGCAAATGCACTCAGAAGAACTGGCTGACGCCGTCCTGGATGCAAAAAATGTCGGCGATGCTGGAGAGCCCCCACACTCATGCCGAGGGCATGTGCCTCCTGACGAGGTGAGAGCCCCAAGGCAGCATCTCACCTTCCTCTGGGTGGCTGCGTCCAGGGCAACGGCTGGCGGGGACCTTTCCTGCGTGCTCGGGGAGCTCTGCTGCAGGACAGAACAGCGCCTGTGCTGGAGGAGGGGAAGTCCGGGGTGGCAGCCTGCAGCCTTCCCGCCTGACCAGGCGTTGCCTCTTGTGCTCTTTGTGCAGAGTCCTGGTCCGTGCGCAGCTCATCTCACAGGAGCTGATTGAGAGCTTCTCCCAGTGGCTGGACTGCCCATCAGCAAACCTGCAGCTGACGGCCATGGCTTTCTTTGCTGAGGTGAGGCACTAGGAGGGCAGGAGGGCTCCAGAGGGCTTTTCTTAAAGGTATTGCTGCTTGGGCTGCCTCTTTCTGTGGGAAGAGATCAGAAGAAAGCGTCGCCATCGAGACTCGGATGGAAGCTCCTTTGTTCGAACCCTGTTTGTGTGCTGTGCCTGGGCTGAGGTTGTGTCCTGACTCTCGTGGATGTGTTGCTCTATTGTAGCTGATGAATGACCCGCCTATCGAGGGGAGGAACGTCCTGAAGATTCTCAGGGTCTTCACTGAGAAAGCACAGCACCGAAGCAGCACCATAAGGCAGATGGCAGCGAGAGCTCTGGGCAACGCAGTCAGCAGTGTGCCCGTGGAGGTGAGACGGATTTTCCTGTGCTCTGACTGGAGCCCCTCCCTAGCAAGACCCCGGGGGAGAGCTGCTTCGAGAGCCTGGACAGAGCGGCAAAGGCAAAAACAGGGCTCTTTCCTAAGGCCACGCTCTTTCCCCCGATGCCAGCAGGGCTGCCAAGGGAAAATTTGGTGCAAAATGTCAGAGTAACAATGCTTCGTAACAGGCCTGTCAGCCACGTAAAGAGCAGCTCTTTGAGGCAGGAAGAGCCCTAAGTCTGTGCGTGTCTTTGGCTTTGCAGGTGCGAAAGCACAGGAGACCTGTTGTACAGGTGCTGCAACAGAGCCTGGCGGACATTGCCTGTCCCGAGGTGGTTGCAGAAAGCATGGTGGCGCTAGCTGAGTTCGTGAGGGTGCTGCAGGCAGTGAACTTGGGATCGGCCTTTGAAGCCATCGCCAGGTCCACCAAGATGTTCTTCGAGTCTGTGAGTGAACCCAACTCTTTCTGCCGCTGGTCTGAGAAGTGGGGGGTGGGCAGGGGCCTGCACGCGCCGCGTGGATGGCCTCTGCTGGCTGAATGTCTGCTTTGGCCTCGTTACCCAGCTGACAAACGGGTTTCTGGGTTGCAGGAACTAGAGTACCTTCGCTACTCGGCACTATGTCTAGCATGTCTAGCTAGTTTACATGTCTAGCACTAGACATATAAAAAAAGGCCCAGCAATCCCGCCAAGGAGCCAACCCGCTAAGTTTGTAAGCATCTGCCTCGGTAAGTTTCTTATCAAACACGCACATTGGGAACAAACGCCGACTCCACGCCACCGGGCCCTCTGGGACGCAAAGCCCCATCTTGGGGAGGGCTGGCGTGCTGTTACAGCATGCCCTTACGGCGTGTTGTTACAGCGTGCCCTTATGGCGTGCTGTTACAGCGTGCCCTTATGGCGTGTTGTTACAGCGTGCCCTTATGGCGTGCTGTTACAGCGTGCCCTTATGGCGTGTTGTTACAGCGTGCCCTTATGGCGTGCTGTTACAGCGTGCCCTTATGACACCGGGGCCATGGGCTGCACCCGCCGTGCCACAGTGGCGCCGCAAGCTCTGATTCGCTAAGAGGTGTCTCCGGGTGCCCCGGTGGAGTCCTCCCGGTCCATTGGGGAACCGGCTGGCACCATCTGGAACAGGCCAGAACCGGCCGTGCAGGCTGTGCCCGGGGCAGCCCCAGCCTTGGCTCCCTCAGGGCCGCTCCTGCAGCCCCCCGCAACCCAGCCCTCGCGCCCTGCCCCCAACGTGGGGTGGGAGGACGGGGCAGGGGGACGGGAGCAGGCCTCAGCCCAGAGGCGCTGAGCAGCGGCGGTGCGCTGGGCCCTGCCCCGCTCTCCCCTCGCCCAGCCTGGCTGTGGCTGCCGTCAGGCAGCTGAGGCACTCCGTCCCCCGGCATCGCACGTGCTGGCTGCTCCCCTCCCAGCCTCGTCCTGCACAGGGCTGGAAACGGTTCCGATCCCATCCCATCCCTGAGGACTGGGGTGAGGCCGACCTGCCCGCAGTGCCCAGGTCTCTCTCCTGGCCCACCTTGACGACAGGAGCGACGTTTGCTTTCTCCCAGTCCTCAGCAGCCTCTCCTGATCGCGGTGACATTTGAAGGATAATCCTGGGAGGCCTCACGGTGAGGTCCGCCAACTCCTTCAGAAGCCATTTGTGCATCCTGCCAGGCCTCGCCCCACAGGCTCCAGCGTGCCCCCCCTGGCCCTGGGAAAAAGACCCTTTGTCCACAGTGGTGAGGCCACATTGAGTTGTATTTCCCCAAGTACACAGCGGTGAGACCACGTGCGGAATTTTATTGCCCACAGTGTGCCACAGTCACGGAGGGCTTTGTCTGCCGCCTGCCACGTTCGGGTGTCCTCAGTGCTGCTCAGGCCTTGGAAAGCTGCAACAAGACAGAAAGAGCTGTGAGCAGCCAGCCCAGGCAGCTGTCCCCCCTGCCACCCTGGAGCTGCTCCCCCCTGGCTGGCCGGCCCCTGGTGCCGGGCATTTGCCGGGCTGCTTCTGGGCTCTGACCTCTGCCCAGACCCACGGATCCGGAGCTCAGCCCCACGTGAACCGACCCGCTATCTGACGGAGCCTCAATTCCTTCTTCTTCTTCTCGCCAGGATGTCATCTAAAGTACAGAGCAAAGAGGCAAACATCAGAGCACTGCTCCACAGCCCTGGCTTCCCGCCCTGCCCTACGGCTGGGACACATACTTGGGGAGCCACTGTGCAAGGCTCTAAATATCACAACTTGATGGTTGCTAAAGCTTTTTAAGGAACTCGGAGGCAGGTTGCAATGAAAAGCCCTGTGTCCCTGTCTACCCCATCTTGAGCCCATGGTACACAGCACGGTGGGTGCTGTGGCTCAGCCTCCGGAGCAGGCCCCGGCAAGGATGAACCAGCAAGCTGGTGCCTGGCAGGCTGCGGGGGGCAGGCTGGACTCGCTGCCCACCACGCTGCCTGCACCTCCCCGGGACGGGGCAGCGAGCCAATCTGAGCATCGCCCCGTGAGGGGCCCGGCCACTCTGCTAGCGCCAGCTGTGTGGTGCTTCTCCTGCACACAGGCCAAGCTCTGAGCAACCCTGTCTGCCCTGTTCTGCAAAGGCAGGGCCCAGAGGAAAGAGGAAAGAGAAAGCAGTTGCTCCCACAGCTCAAACCAACCGGAACTTCTGGAACCCGCTTGGACCAGGAGTTTCTCCTTTGCAGTCTGGTAGATCATCTACCATTAAACACAGGATTTTATGTACAAATATATACATGACAATGCAGTCATGTCCAAAACAGCTGGTGTGAATTCCTGTTCCTAACCCACTCCATGTGCAACAGGTCACATTTCAGTCACTGACAGCTTACAGGACTGCCCCTGTTAGCAATAGAAGAAGAAATAATACAATATTGTTTAATATGTTACATTTGCGATATACTGTTCCGAGGCTGTATCTTGGGAA
This sequence comes from Anser cygnoides, assembly GCF_040182565.1. Lineage (NCBI taxonomy): Eukaryota > Metazoa > Chordata > Aves > Anseriformes > Anatidae > Anser > Anser cygnoides. Next base: position 53,871,029 of record NC_089876.1, read on the forward strand.
CCCCAAGATATTTGCCAGAGGATGAGAAATTAGCAAATCTCCTAAAGGCCCGAAAGAACTCTGATGGACGCTATGTAACCGCTACGGGCCAGATAGTAATATCCCCCTTGGTGATGCGAGAAATACTTCAGACAAGACATAATGAGTGTCACTGGGGTGCAGAGGCAATGGTACCATTTTTAAAACGTAGCATTGTCTCTACACATATGTTAACAATGGCAAAATCAGTAATGTCAGTGTGCGATTTGTCTGAAAAATAATCCAGTAGCAAGAAAACATGCTGAAATGGGAAGAGTTAGAGTAGGAATAGAACCAGGAGATTACTGGCAAGTTGATTTTGTAGAGGTACCTAGGACTGGGGGACATAGGTATTTGTTAGTAGGGGTTGACACCTTTTTCGGATGGCCAGAAGCCCTTCCCTGTTGCACCAATCAAGCTAAAGAGACAGTAAAATGGTTATATAATGGAAAACCATTCCGAGGTTTGGGGTTTCCGTTAGGAATATCCTCGGATAGGGGACCCCACTTTGTTGCATCTGTGGTTAAAGACGTAAGCCGGCTATTAGGAATTTCTTGGAATTTACATACTGCATGGAGACTCCAATCTAGCGGACAGGTAGAAAGGATGAACCAAACTCTAAAGGGACAGATCAGTAAAATCTGCCAGGAAGCCAAAATACAATGGCCACAAGCTTTGCCTATAGCTTTACTGAGAATAAGGATAAAGCCAAGGAGTGGAATGTCAGTAAGCCCATATGAGATAATGTATGGAAAGCCTTATGAATCCCCAGAATCAAATCCTAATATGCATATAACAGGGAGCCAGGATGTTTATAATTATATATTGTCTCTTGGTAAAACTTTAGCTCAACTTCAAAGTGTTCTGGTGTGGAACCGACCGTTGTCACTGGAAAATCCTGTCCACGATATTCAGCCAGGTGACCGAGTGTACATTAAAAACTGGAATGAAGAACCCCTGAGAGAACGGTGGGCCGGACCTTATCAAGTATTATTGACTACTTTTACAGCTGTAAAGGTAGAAGGGGTGGATGCTTGGATTCATTATACTCGGGTGAAAAAGGTTCCCGAATTTTGGTCAGTGCGAGCAATCGGAAATACAAAACTACAGATGAGGCGCGTATAACCATACAATGTTGGGGTTCTTAACAACGGTAACGATAACAGTAATTGTTTTGTGTAAATACCTTGTAATTGAGTTCCTAGAAATACCAGAAAAATATAAGAAAGAGGAAATATTCGAAGGAGAAAATGTTACTTTGGAATGTCGAATGCATAACAATAAACCAATAACAATTAGCTCTCTACAGGTGGTCTGGGAAAAAATAAATGACTCCGGACAGAGCCAGGAAATATACGTAGACACAACCAGGGACAATACAGGATTGAAGGCTGGATGGAAGGGGAAGGCGTACGTAAGTAAAACCATAGAATTGGGACAACAACTGAGAGGAGCTACCACCTGAACCCTGTTTAGTGTTACTAAAGTCAACAAAGGAAACTAGCGGTGCATGGTAACACATGAAAATAGCCCAGATTACGGGATAAGAGAAATATTGGTATATCCGAAATTGGATAAAGGAATATTGGTAGCCCACCGAAAAGGATCTAGAAGAAAAAGAGAGGGCCAGGTACCATGGACACAAGTGGTACAGATCCCACACAGGCAACCATCAGAGAATTTACTGGTCGGATGGATTAAAGATTTTGCCATAATTAAAGGAACTGATAGAATTACTGCTTGTATGCCCATTCCAAAAGCAACGGGGGACCCGCTTGAGTGGGGTACAATAACCTCCCCACTGCCCCAAGTAAAAGGAAATGAAACAATTCAATGTAAAGAAGTGAAAGTTTTAGAGAGGATAAATGTTACACAATACTATAGGAAACTGAGCCCCCCCAACATCAAGGTCTGAATGTGAAAAGAAGAACTACCAATTCATAACGATAGGCAGATTTAAGAATGTGGGACAGTGTTATTACGACAAACTACGTGTAGTAGAAGGAGTTAGAGAAAAGATTGTTTGGGAATGTCAAGAGAAAAATGAGCCAAAAGGAATGAAAGGGTGGGATAGTTCTTGGACAGTAAGTTTATTGCAGAAATTCCAGTATGGAGGGAATACATCATGGTGTATTAAATGGCAGGGAAAGCAGAATGGAACTGATCAGTTTTATACAGTAAGCCGGGTTGATAGTAGTGGTAGACAAGAGTCAACAAAGGTAGCTTGGTGGACTTGTGAGAAGAAATACACTTGCGACAGTAATAATGAAGATATCAAGCACTTACTTCCGGTATTGATAGCTCTTAGGGCAGGATGTGTTTGCCGAGGAATTAAGTACAATTTGGAAAGAAATAGCCAGGCTAGTCAAGTTGCAGTGGATTGTAGCTATAGTACCATACAAAGTCCAGGACAATTTGTATGGGCAGCCAGTAATGGAACTTGGACTACACACCTGCCGATAGATGGGGAGCTAAAAGAAATAATTCTAGGACTCCCTCCCCACACTGCGTCCAATAGGGAAAAAGTCTCCTTTTAAGGGAAAGTTGGAAACCCTACAAATTAGTAGAGCAAAAAGAAGTTTAGAAGAAGGGGCAGATGAAGATATATGGCATGAACCCTCGGATGGAGTAAAATTCAATTGGGCATTAGAATCTCTATTTGCAAAGGTAGTTACTTATCGAAATAGGGAAATGATTTATAAACTTACAGGACAAGTGAGTAGGCGCACGAGAGCCACAAAAGAAGGCTTTAGAGACCTTAATATCCAACTACAATCTACAACTAAAATGGTGCTACAAAAATCTATTGGCATTAGATACACTGTTATTAAAGGAACATGGAGTATGCAGATTTCTAAAAGATCATATTGATCATTGCTGCATTCACATTTCAAATGTGACTATTGATGTAGAACATGTCATAGAACAACTGGCTTGAGTAGAACAAGAAGCAGAACAGGAAGAGAAAGATATGACAACAAGCTGGTTGGATAAAATTTTTAGCTGATGGACTATTAGTAACTGGGTTAAGTCCTTACTGGAGACAATAATTATATTGGTGATTGTAGGGATACTAATTTGCTTAACATTTATAATGCTGAAAAGTCTGATGCTAAGGAAGACAACCTGGAACTGGACAGTGATGCAAACCATTGCTCGGCAAATGGAACCACGTCCTCAATATCCTCCACCAGCATCTAACAACTCCGGATTTCAGAGAAAGAATCTGAGGAACCCAGGAGGCGAAATGCAATGAAAACTGAATAGACAAAATCGGTTTCAGATCAAGTGAAACCAACCAGAAGAGCGAACATAAAATAAAGCGGAAGTGGTGGACTTATGAAATGTTGTGACAATCCTAATCTTTGTAATTTTCTTGCTTCCTAATGAAGTTATTTTCCTTGATTATATTATTGGTGAGCACTGAGTGTAAAACATTTTAGTTAGTTAGTGAAAGCATTTGCCCTCCTCGAAGGAGTGAAATGCTTTCAAAGGGGGGAAATGTTAGTAATAGAAGAAGAAATAATACAATATTGTTTAATATGTTACATTTGCGATGTACTGTTCCGAGGCTGTACTTGGAAGATACAAAATATATGTGCAAGGGTAACATGAGAACGCACCAATTCATGATGAGGAGTAAGGAGGATTAAAAGAATGCTCAATTTGCAAGACGTCTAGATAACTGGGGCTTCTTGGACTCTGGGAACTGGATCAAACCAACCTTGCGGTTTGGACTGAGACCAAGGGCTCAGAGAGCATGCGTGAGAAGGAAAGGTTAAAAAGTTCAACTCTGATGAAGACATCTTACTTCATCCTGACGACCATCAGAGATTAGTACGCAAGCGCAGAAGGACTGATAATTAGCATACGAAGCGAGGCTAGGCGGAGCTAGGAAATGAATATGCATAGATGAGTTGTGAAACCTAATGTGTCTGTAATAGCTTAGGGGATAAAAGAGAACTAAGAGAACAAATCAGACAAAGTTAGATTTGGGCAGGCATGCCCCTAACTTCCAGCGCCTAATAAAACACCTTCATATAATCACTTTGTGGATTATGTGTCTTCATGAACGCTAACACCCCCATCTGACATCCTCGTCCTGCGGGGCTGGGGCTGCAGGCGGTGCTCTGCGCTGCTTCCCCAGCCCTTGCCCCCCAGCGGCCTTTCCCTCCGTGCTGAGCGGGGCTGGCTAAAGCCCATCCCTGCGTCCGGTCTCGGCTGCTCCCCGTGCGCTGGGGCCTGTCCTGGTCTGGCCCCGTTCCAGCAGGCCACGCTGTTGCTGCATCTCGGGCTCGGCTTTTTCCCTTCCAGGCTTTCCTGTACAAGGCTCTTGGGACAACGCTGGGAGCTTGTCAGGAACTCCCACACGTCCAAGAGAAGCCGCTGCAACATCTGAAGAAAGCAAAACCTGAGGAGCCATCTGAGGCCCAGGTGAGTTTCCCTGGTCTGTCCCTGGGGGAAAGGGCTTCTTCCGGCCCTGCTCCAGGCCTTTTCCATCTCCTCATCGCTGCCTGCCACTGTGGCTGGCCGTGACTGAACGTCTGGGCCTGTGCCAACTGTCCCTCGGTCTTTTGTTGCAGGGAATCATTTCTCTTGTCTGCCAAGCCGCCGACAGCCACTTCCGCCTGGCCTTGGAGACCTTCACAACGTTTGCTGCCACACTGTGCAACGCCCAGTGTTTTGGGGCTTCCAGACGCAAGAAGGTGAAGCGTTTGGGGTTTCACTCATTGGCTTTCTTCCACCTTCTTTTCACTTCTGCACCAGTAGCGGCCAAATCATGGCAGCTGCATTTAGGTTGCCCCTAGTGTAAGAGCCCCTCGAGACCTGCGCTTCGAAGGGACCCCCCGCAGCTGGGGCCCGTGGGGTGTCTTCGGAGAGGATGGGGTTTTGTGCCTCGTGGATCCAAGCTGCAGCGGCTGCTTGCACACAGCCCTGTTCCCCTGACCGAAATGCAGCGTGACAGAGGCTGCGCCCTTCCGGCCCAGCCCCATGCGAGAGCCCGGCCTGCGGGCTCGGAACAGCTCCTGGCCCCAGAGCTCACAGAGAGCTGGGGGAGCAGCTTGAGGAGCTGCCAGGACGTGCCCGGGGAAATAAGAAGCTGGTGCAGGGGCAGGGCAGCTCCTGCCTCGGGAGCCCAAGGGGCGTCGTGGGGTGTGGGGGGCCATCGGGCAGACGTCTCACAGCATCTTTACCAACGCAGATGACCCGGGCCAGCAGGAGAGCTCAGGCCACTTGCAATGCTGCCATGCTCACCTACAGCAGCATGGCACTGCGTGCCTCCAAGGAACAACTGCTCGCCCACGTGGAGGCAGACATCGTGGGCAACATCCTGCTGCTCTACATCTCCAGTAGCCAGGTGAGAGCTCGGGGCGTGCAGGGGCAGGGATGCTGGGTGCCCCAGCTCCAGTCCCTCCGCGCTAGGGCATACTGAGATGGGCCGTCTCTTTCAAAAGGTCCCCCAAGAAACAGTTTGTCCCAGCATGAAGATCCAAGCCCTTCCCCTAGATTTCCCCCACGTGCACATGTTCCTCTTGCAGCCCGCGGACCTTCATCCAGTTCAAAGTGTTTTCTTCTCTGCTGGGCCTCAGAACTTGGAGAAAAATCTCGCCCTGGTGCAGAGCATCACCGAGGTCGGTTGTGCCATCCAAGCTGTGGGTAACTTCGGCAGCTTTGATCCCGTCCTGCAGCACAAGCTGCTGCTGATCCTGCAGGTGAGTGCCCAGAGCCAGAGCTGTCTTGCAGGGGAGTTTTGGGCCATGCCATGAGGCATGAAGGTCTCCCTCAGCTGAGTGGGAGCTCCTGAGCTCCTAGAGCCATGTCCCCAGCTGGTGGGGCCGTTGGGTGCTGGCAGTCAGTGGCCATGGCTGGGCAGCCGCTGGGGAGCTGCTACATCCTGCAGCGTCTCTGTGGGAGCTGCAGGAGTGATGGAGCCAGTGTCTGGTAGTAGCGCCCGTCTCTGGGCAGGGTGCAAGAGCTCTCCTATGCCCAATGCCCACTTTGCAAATTTCTCTCTGGGACTTGCAGAACTTGATGAGGAAGACTCTCTGGGACTTCCCGGCATCGTCACTGCACCTGAAGGTGATTCTGGCCCTGGAGCAGTGGAGGTAAGAGCGAGGAGCTGCGGGGGCTGTGAGGCGGGATGACGTTCGTCGTGTCGGGGAACTCCCAAAGGGGGTAGGGGAAGAGGAGCAGCATCTACAAGAGGGAGGGCTGGTCTGTTGTGCCCAGTGACCTGTAGGGAAGGTTCTGGGCGGGGAGAAAGGCTCTGGTCCTCCTGCCATCTGGCAGGGAAGATAAGGAGCCCCAGGGTCTCCCTCACTTTGGAGCTGGGGGGTATTTGCTGCCGGGGAGGAGAGAGCAGCTGCTGGAGCTGAAGGCAGCACTCACCGCCACAGGCTAGGCTGGTTAGATTTGGGGCGGTCGATGAGGACAAGACCAGATGCCATTTGACCGTCTCTGGAGAGCGCTAGTAACTCTTTTTTTTTTTTTTTTTTCCTCTTCCTTTTTCCCCTTGCCAGCAAGCTGAAGATCTCTTTTAGCAGGAAGGAAATTTGCAGCCTGCTGTCTGACTGCTGCCAGTCCATTCTGCCACTTCCTTCAGCGGATGAGCAGATGGAGGAGATAGGGAACGCGGAGGTGGCATTGCTGCAGCTACAGGTACCTTGCTGTCCCTTCCCTGCCCACATCTTGGTCAGGACCCCACCCCCCAGCACAACCTGTGCGCTGGCAGCAACCGTGATACCGCATCTCTGTCCCTCTCCTCTGCTTCCAGTCTCTGCACATGGCCACGAAGGCTCTGGGCCGGCTCATGGCAGTCCTGCTCAAGACAAAGCCAACCACTGTCGTCTTCGTAGACATCGTCCACGTGAGTATCCATGGGGCGGTGGGGAAAGCATCCCTCCTGTCAGTAGTGGGGACCGAGATCTGGGGCCCCTGGCGAATTAGCAGAGGAGCAGGAACCTCCTGCTGCCATGCCAGGTCACTGTGACCTCAGGGAGGCAAAGAAATGGGCCCTGCAGGGGGGAGAGCCAAGAGGCATCCCTTGGCCGGCTGGAGCAAGGAGATGGCTGCATGAAAAAGCTCCTGGGTGGGGGCAGGTGTGTCTGAAGAGAGTGGGGCAGTGCAGGCAGCAGTGCCAGTGCCCACTCGGTGGGGCCGCGGGGCAGGCCCTCAGGGAAAGTGCCAGGAAGGGAGGGAAATGGAGAGGGATGGCGGGAAGGGAAAGATGCCCCCTGTGAGACAGAGCTGTTCTGCCCCAGGTACTGTGGCTCCGGCTCTCCTCGGACAATCCGTGGGAGCGCAAGAGGGCCCTGCAGGTCTACGCCCAGCTGCTGGCGGATTGCAGAGATGGAGTCACTTTCCAGGTGAGTAAGGATGCCCACCGTGTGCCCCTGCTCCCTGGAACCACTGGGGCCTGGAAGGGGAGCTCTGCCCAGCTGTGCACGGGCTTTCGGGTCCCCCAGCACTATGGGGTGGCCCCTCTGCCCAGTCCTGGCTTGAGTGGGGCACGGGTGGGAGATGCAAGGGGGCGCTGGGGCCGCCTACAGCCTTTGTTCTTCCTCTCCCCCATGCAGACAAGATGTGCCTACGTGCCGTTTGGCTCCTTGGCGGGATTGCTGGGGCCTCTGACCTATGACCCCGTGACCAGCTCCCGCCAGCTGGCCGCTACCTGCCTCAGCTCCCTTCTCCACATCCAAGGTGAGTAGAGCAGGCGCCTGCCGGCCCTCTGTGCCCCGCCTGGCCCTACCAGGCTCCCAGGGGCTGGGCCCTGCTGCCAGGAGGGAAAGGAGAGGCACGGTGCTCGGCTGCTGTCCTCTCCCCACCCTGTTCGTCCTCCACCTCCCCAGCCACCTGGGGAGGGATCCTGGCAGAGGAACACCCAGTCCCACCCGCCAGCAGCGTTTCCTGCAGCCGGGGGCACTCAGGGCCATCCCCCGCTGCTGACAGCAGGACGTAGACCCCTCAAGTGAGGAGCGTTAGGAAGGAGGGAGCTGAGCTGCAGGCCCAGAGCGTGAGGCGATGGATTTTGGTTCAACCCCTTTCCAGCCCCTTGAGAAACACTCTCTGTACTGAAGGAAGCTGCTGGATGGGGCACCAACCAACCCCCCCCCCGGGAAATCACATCGAAGGCAGTTCTTACCACCTTTTCACCGAGCAGCATCTGTCTGCGCAGAGTAGAGTGTGGGCCTCCCAGAGACGCTGGTGGCCTGTGTGGCAGGAGGAGAGGCAGCTGCAGGGAGCAGAGGCCTGCAGCCCCTGAAACAAGCACCGCCAGCTTGTCAGCTGCAGAACCTGGCAAGGGACATCCCGCTGCACCGAGTTAAAGACTAACTACCCTGGCTTCTGGTCCCCCTTCAGCAAAGCCCGGGAACGGAAGTTCAGTTTCCCTAAGTGTGACTCCCCTTTTCTCCCCATGCTCGTTCCAGTCAAGGCCACGAACAGGGTGTTTGAGACAGATGACCCTGCGAGCTGGTGTGAGGGGCTGAGTAATCAGATCGCCGCATCTCAGCAGCTCCAGACCTCTGTCAAAATTGGAAAGGTAAAGAGTGCCCTCAAGTTTGCATTAAGGCCACTGACTTCATGATGGCCATCAAGGAGACCTTCCGGCGTGCCAGAGGAAGACGTGTGCGTGCTGCAGGGAACTGGATGATCACCTTCGTGAAAATATGTGGAAAGGACATTCTTCCAGACGTAAGAGACATTTTTCTGCGACGTGGACTTTCTCGTTTTGGCTGTCGCACCACACATCTTGCCGTTTGTGTGCTAAAGAAGCTCTCGGTGCAGAGCCAGGGCTTGGGCAAGGTGGTAGGGGTGAAATTTCGCCTTAAAGCTTGAAAGCGTGGCAAGGGAGCAGGCGTGGCTCATGGGCTGAACGTCCATGTCCCCGCAGAAGCAAGGACGTACCAAGACATTCCTTCTCCCCTGCTTCTTTCAGGTGCCAGGAGTCCTCTCCATCCTGCACACCTGCACATGGTCCATGCTGCAGACCTCGTTCATGTACTTTGTGCACGATGCGGTGCTGATCCTGGCCCGCTATCACGAGGAGCTCACGACGGATGTCATCATCCAGAAGTTTGTGCCTATGGACAGGTATATGCACTACTCCCTTTCTTGCTGGGGTCAGAGAGCCGTAGCTTGTCTCCACTAGGGTGATCCAAGTGAAGCAGCAGCTCCTTTTCCTACACCAAAATGTCTGAGGTGTGCTCGTATCGCTGGTAGGAACCGGGCATCTTCAGCCCAGCTGCTGAAGAAGAGTGAGGTGAAGGCATCACAGGTAACAGAGCATACGGGCTCATGGTTGCACATCTTCTCCTTTGCAGAAACACACTGGAGCTGTGGAGGACTCTGGGGAAAGACAGCATTGGCATCTGTGTGCTGAGGCGCTTATCCGAGAAGCTGAAGAGAGTGGGAGACGACAGCTCCGAGCCCAGCTCGTCCAGTCGCAGGCTGGAGGACCACCAGCCTTCTCCGGAGTCCTTGACTGTACGTTCAGTGGCAGGGGTTTGCGTCTGCTCCCCCACACAAAGTCCGAGGCAAAGGCGTTGGGTGCCCTTTGCAAACGTCTCTGGACACTGCCAGGACGCTGTGCTGGGGCGTCTCCGCGTTAGCAGTTCGGGACGGCCGGGACAGCCGCTGCTCCCAGGCTGCAAGGCTGTCACGGATACGGGACGTGCAGGCAGTAAAAGTGCCCCAGGCAGCCAGGGGGCCGGGGCTGGTGGCAAAGCTCTTGTTTAACAGGTGGTTCTCGGTCTAATTTCCCTGTAGGTCGCCTGTGCCATCTCAGAAGTGGTGTCTGTGCAGTCCGAGAAGGGGGTCCAGAGCTTGCTTCCCTCCCTCCTCCCTGGGCTCCTGCTGCAGGTCAGCGAGGCACTGGGGGAAGAGATGCTGTTTGCGCCCCTCAGCCCCTGGAGAGGGCTCTCTGAGGATCAGCGGCGAGAGGACAACGTGCGCAGGTCAGGAGCGGGAGGAGCAGGGAAGGGGGGCTTGAATTGCCTAGGCAAGCATGTTTGTTTGTTTCCTGTCCTGCTTCCTAGGCATGAGGCCACTTGAGGCTGCGGATTTGTTTTTTTCCTCCCATCCCCGTTTGTTTGGGGTTTCTTTTCTCTGTTTTTCGCTCGGGCAGGCTGTAATTATTGCATGATGGCTTGTCCAAAGTTTGTTTTCATTACGGTAGAGATGTCTGTGTGCTGAGGGTCTTCCTGCGCGGTGACTTCCAGGGAGCACGAGCACAGCTGCCACATCCTCGTAGGGTTTGTGGCCCAGCTCTGACCACAGGCAGCTGTGCTTTCCTGCCCTAGAGGCCCTGCCGGTGTAATTCATGGCCTGTCAGGGTGCACCAACCATTGCACTCAGGCGGTGCTGCCTCCCTGCGGAGGTTCGAGTGGTCAGGTCAGTCCCCCCACAACATAACAGGGCACTTTGCCGCAGGGTGCTCTTTCCTCCCCTTAAGGCCCAGCTGGGGGGCCCCATCCCGGGAATTCTTTGTAGCACCGCGCTCTGCCCCTGCTCCCGCTCCTCAAGGGCAGGAGAAAGCTGGGGCCGTCTGTAGCCTGCAAGTCCCTCTGCGCAACGTGCTGGCGGCAAGGGCCCGTAGGGAGGGCTGTGGGTGCCTGGCATCGATTGAGCCTGGGGGCCCTGGGTTTCGTCCTTCTGTAAGTGGCTTGGGGCATTGCCAGGTCTAAGAAAGACAGTTGTTTTTTTGCCAGCTTTACAGACTTGGCGGCTACACAGCGTTGCTTCAGTTGCCTCTCCCTCGATGGAGCTTGGGATGAGTGAAGAACCGGCTCGTAAAGCTGCTGAGCATTCTTGCTCTGCTAAGTCTTCCCCTCCGGAATGCTGCTGTGATCTGAGACTCCTCTGGCTCTTGTTCTTTCACCAGGCCTTTTTGCGAAACTCTTATGTCAGTGCTGAGCAAATGCACTCAGAAGAACTGGCTGACGCCGTCCTGGATGCAAAAAATGTCGGCGATGCTGGAGAGCCCCCACACTCATGCCGAGGGCATGTGCCTCCTGACGAGGTGAGAGCCCCAAGGCAGCATCTCACCTTCCTCTGGGTGGCTGCGTCCAGGGCAACGGCTGGCGGGGACCTTTCCTGCGTGCTCGGGGAGCTCTGCTGCAGGACAGAACAGCGCCTGTGCTGGAGGAGGGGAAGTCCGGGGTGGCAGCCTGCAGCCTTCCCGCCTGACCAGGCGTTGCCTCTTGTGCTCTTTGTGCAGAGTCCTGGTCCGTGCGCAGCTCATCTCACAGGAGCTGATTGAGAGCTTCTCCCAGTGGCTGGACTGCCCATCAGCAAACCTGCAGCTGACGGCCATGGCTTTCTTTGCTGAGGTGAGGCACTAGGAGGGCAGGAGGGCTCCAGAGGGCTTTTCTTAAAGGTATTGCTGCTTGGGCTGCCTCTTTCTGTGGGAAGAGATCAGAAGAAAGCGTCGCCATCGAGACTCGGATGGAAGCTCCTTTGTTCGAACCCTGTTTGTGTGCTGTGCCTGGGCTGAGGTTGTGTCCTGACTCTCGTGGATGTGTTGCTCTATTGTAGCTGATGAATGACCCGCCTATCGAGGGGAGGAACGTCCTGAAGATTCTCAGGGTCTTCACTGAGAAAGCACAGCACCGAAGCAGCACCATAAGGCAGATGGCAGTGAGAGCTCTGGGCAACGCAGTCAGCAGTGTGCCCGTGGAGGTGAGACGGATTTTCCTGTGCTCTGACTGGAGCCCCTCCCTAGCAAGACCCCGGGGGAGAGCTGCTTCGAGAGCCTGGACAGAGCGGCAAAGGCAAAAACAGGGCTCTTTCCTAAGGCCACGCTCCTTCCCCTGATGCCAGCAGGGCTGCCAAGGGAAAATTTGGTGCAAAATGTCAGAGTAACAATGCTTCGTAACAGACCTGTCAGCCACGTAAAGAGCAGCTCTTTGAGGCAGGAAGAGCCCTAAGTCTGTGCGTGTCTTTGGCTTTGCAGGTGCGAAAGCACAGGAGACCTGTTGTACAGGTGCTGCAACAGAGCCTGGCGGACATTGCCTGTCCCGAGGTGGTTGCAGAAAGCATGGTGGCGCTAGCTGAGTTCGTGAGGGTGCTGCAGGCAGTGAACTTGGGATCGGCCTTTGAAGCCATCGCCAGGTCCACCAAGATGTTCTTCGAGTCTGTGAGTGAACCCAACTCTTTCTGCCGCTGGTCTGAGAAGTGGGGGGTGGGCAGGGGCCTGCACGCGCCGCGTGGATGGCCTCTGCTGGCTGAATGTCTGCTTTGGCCTCGTTACCCAGCTGACAAACGGGTTTCTGGGTTGCAGGAACTAGAGTACCTTCGCTACTCGGCCTTCCGCCTCTATTCAGTCCTGGCCTCCTCAGCCTCGATCAAGCGGTCGTTCTTCGCCGGAGAAGTGGCAGAAACATGGGTCAGCCTTCTCCTGCACCTCCGGGATCCCGACTTTGCAGTTGCTAGCGTAAGTGCCCTTGCAGCTTACTCCCAAAGCCACAGAAAGCTGCGCGGCCACGGCCGAGGCGTTCTGCCACTCCTGCCTGCTCAGCAGCTGCTGGGCGTCTCTGCAGATCCCTCCTAAAAGTGTTCACCGAGCCTTCCGCTGTGCTGCCCAGGGCAGTCTTACCAGCATCGCTGGCAGGACCATCTCAGGCCTCTGGTCCTTTTTCTGGCCACGTGCCTCTGTGCCTGCCTTTTCCTCCCGGAGCCGGTGCTCCCCTGGGAGAGGGCAGTGGGGAGCAAGCCCACGGATCCGGCCGCCAGGCATCAGGACTGGGTCGGGTGCCGGCCTAAGGGATGGAGCAGGTCCCCTCTGCTGCCGCCAGTGCATTCCCCTGCCAGCGAGTGCCCCTCGGGCAGCCCCCCGCCCAGGTGGAGCTCAGCAGCACACAGCTGGACGAGCTCCCTGGGTAGGCCCCAGACACTCTGGTGGAGGAGGAATGACGGCACAACTCTCTTTTTCAGATGTGCAAGATCACCTTCAGTCTCTGTGCTCCATTTATGGGGCTGAGTCGGGTGCAGGAGATCATCGATCTCTCCAAGAGGCTGGGTGCAAACGAGCTGCAGTATGAGGTCTGCAGTCACCTGGTAAGTAAGCTGTGCTCCGGCGAGACATCAGGGCCCTGCGGCCCTGCCCTGGCTCCCAGAGGGGAGTGTGCGGTGACGCATGCTGGGCTGGCCGGGACTGGGACATGGCCATCCCTCCTGGCCACCCGCTGCCTCTCACCTTCCCCCTGCGGCCCACCCAGCCAGCTGGCTGAGGGTCAACAGAAGGCATCTTCTCGGACCCACATGAACTTGTGCCTTCCTGTCTTTCCCTAGGCCAGATACGCCCCCGCCATGTTGGACAGGCTCCACACCATAGCCAGGAGAGGCTGCCTAGAGAACGGTCAGAGGCTGCACACATCGGCCGTCGAAATCCTTGGTGAGAGCCCGCACTGGAACTTACCACTCCCTTTCCCGACCAGAGAGCTGGAGGGGCCTCTGCTTTCTCTTTCCTCTTTCCTCTGGGCCCTGCCTTTGCAGAACAGGGCAGACAGGGTTGCTCAGAGCTTGGCCTGTGTGCAGGAGAAGCACCACACAGCTGGCGCTAGCAGAGTGGCCGGGCCCCTCACGGGGCGATGCTCAGATTGGCTCGCTGCCCCGTCCCGGGGAGGTGCAGGCAGCGTGGTGGGCAGCGAGTCCAGCCTGCCCCCCGCAGCCTGCCAGGCACCAGCTTGCTGGTTCATCCTTGCCGGGGCCTGCTCCGGAGGCTGAGCCACAGCACCCACCGTGCTGTGTACCATGGGCTCAAGATGGGGTAGACAGGGACACAGGGCTTTTCATTGCAACCTGCCTCCGAGTTCCTTAAAAAGCTTTAGCAACCATCAAGTTGTGATATTTAGAGCCTTGCACAGTGGCTCCCCAAGTATGTGTCCCAGCCGTAGGGCAGGGCGGGAAGCCAGGGCTGTGGAGCAGTGCTCTGATGTTTGCCTCTTTGCTCTGTACTTTAGATGACATCCTGGCGAGAAGAAGAAGAAGGAATTGAGGCTCCGTCAGATAGCAGGTCGGTTCACGTGGGGCTGAGCTCCGGATCCGTGGGTCTGGGCAGAGGTCAGAGCCCAGAAGCAGCCCGGCAAATGCCCGGCACCAGGGGCCGGCCAGCCAGGGGGGAGCAGCTCCAGGGTGGCAGGGGGGACAGCTGCCTGGGCTGGCTGCTCACAGCTCTTTCTGTCTTGTTGCAGCTTTCCAAGGCCTGAGCAGCACTGAGGACACCCGAGCGTGGCAGGCGGCAGACAAAGCCCTCCGTGACTGTGGCACACTGTGGGCAATAAAATTCCGCACGTGGTCTCACCGCTGTGTACTTGGGGAAATACAACTCAATGTGGCCTCACCACTGTGGACAAAGGGTCTTTTTCCCAGGGCCAGGGGGGGCACGCTGGAGCCTGTGGGGCGAGGCCTGGCAGGATGCACAAATGGCTTCTGAAGGAGTTGGCAGACCTCACCGTGAGGCCTCCCAGGATTATCCTTCAAATGTCACCGCGATCAGGAGAGGCTGCTGAGGACTGGGAGAAAGCAAACGTCGCTCCTGTCGTCAAGGTGGGCCAGGAGAGAGACCTGGGCACTGCGGGCAGGTCGGCCTCACCCCAGTCCTCAGGGATGGGATGGGATCGGAACCGTTTCCAGCCCTGTGCAGGACGAGGCTGGGAGGGGAGCAGCCAGCACGTGTGATGCCGGGGGACGGAGTGCCTCAGCTGCCTGACGGCAGCCACAGCCAGGCTGGGCGAGGGGAGAGCGGGGCAGGGCCCAGCGCACCGCCGCTGCTCAGCGCCTCTGGGCTGAGGCCTGCTCCCGTCCCCCTGCCCCGTCCTCCCACCCCACGTTGGGGGCAGGGCGCGAGGGCTGGGTTGCGGGGGGCTGCAGGAGCGGCCCTGAGGGAGCCAAGGCTGGGGCTGCCCCGGGCACAGCCTGCACGGTCGGTTCTGGCCTGTTCCAGATGGTGCCAGCCGGTTCCCCAATGGACCGGGAGGACTCCACCGGGGCACCCGGAGACACCTCTCAGCGAATCAGAGCTTGCGGCGCCACTGTGGCAGGGCGGGTGGAGCCCATGGCCGCAGCACCGTTACAGCATGCCGTAATGTTACGCCAGCCCTCCTCGTGTCCTGTGGCGAAGTAGGGAGTTATGGTAACATCCGAAGCGCAGTAGTGGGGCTCGACATCTGTTTGGGCACCTGGGGTGCTTTTCTATGTGCTACCTAAGCAATAATCGCGTTACCTAAGCACTAACCAAGAAGTGGGAGAGATGTATCCTGTACCTTAGGGAGTGAGCCAAGCTTGAGGTGGTTTATAGCGATCTGGGCAGCCAGAGGAAGTCAAGTTCACGTGACGCATGTGGAGAAGTTCAAGCACCAAGCTTGCACCAAGCACGCCATCGTCGTATGCCAACTCATTGCCAGTAGCGACCTGGAAAGACAGAGAGGAGCACATGGATGAAATGGCTGAACAGCCCCTGCAGTGCAAAGACAGTCTCTTCCTCCCTGCAGGCTTGCACCTCAGCTGTGGAGAAACAGGGTAGATTTAGATTAGGCACTGGGAAGAAATTCTTTACACAGACAGTGGTGACACACAGGAACAGGCTGCCCAGAGAAGCTGTGCATGCCCTATCCCTGGAGGTGTTGAAGGCCAGGCTGGATGGGGCTTTGGGTAACCTGGTCTGGTGGGAGGTATCCCTGCCCATGGCAGGGTGTTGGATGGGCTTTAAGGTCCCTTCCAGTCTCCACCATGCTATGATTCTGTGACTCTCTTGTCATTTTATTCCTAAACACTGGATCTCCTGTGCAGGTCCCTTGCTCTTACTTTGTTTTATGGCCAAAACAGCTTTCAAAAAAAATTTGGACTATTTTCTTCCCTTTCTTCCCTTTCTCAAAAATTTCTGTTGTGTAACAGAATCATAACGAGCAGTAGAAAGTTTAACAAGGCCTCTACCAGAGCTTTCCTATAGGATACCAGCTCAGAGGTTCTACTACAGTTACTGCAATCCTTGGCTTTCCTAAGCTGTAAGCTTGACAGAAACATACGACTCCCATACAGCTAGAAGGGCATTAGGAGAAACATTTCTTGCCAAGTGTTTGTAATACGGCTTTCATTCAAACGTTGAAAATTCCTGTGGCATAAAACTGTTATTAGGAGGGCTCCAGTCGGCATCTCCTAAGATCCTTGATGAATAAAGTAACTGGTAAACAAAATAATAGTGCAGACGTCTCATAATGCTTACATGAGTTCTCAGTGGTAAAAAAGCTGGTGCTTTATGGGTACCTTACGAACACAACATTATAAATTTCCCCTTGCTGCAAACATTACAAAGATATTGACCTCTGTGAATCTGCAGTAATACTGTGAAACATTTCTTGAGCACCTTTCCATCTTGCTATTACGCTGTGTCCCCAAGGTTTTTTTCTTGACAAACCTCTCCAAATTTGTTTCTACAAAACTCTCTTCCCTTAAGAAGAAACTGCTTGCCACCCCTGTTCTCAATGTGTACATTTCGTAAGAACGTATACTACTATAACCTGGATCTTAACTTTTTCCCCCAGGTTTCACTAAAGAGCCCTTTTCACACTTTGCACATTACAGGAACTCATCTTGGGCATCTTTGGAAAACTGCTCTCAAAAGTAGTTCTCAACAAACGCTTCTGTGGTGGTTTTACTCGGATGGGTGGCTGAGCTCCACCACAACCGCTCTCTCACTCCCCCTCCTCAGAGAGGAACAGGGAGAAAATACTATGCAAAGGGCTTGAGGATTGAGATAAGGACAGGGAGATTGCTCAACAATTATCGTGACGGGCAAAACAGAGTAGGGAGACAGTAAGATTTTTTGCCTATTACTAACAAGCTAGAGAAGCGAGAAACAAAGGAAAGAAACCAAAGATGCCTTCCCCACCGTCCACCCTCTTCCACCTCCTCCCCGTGAGCGGCGCAGGGGAACAGGGGAATGGGGGTTGTGGTCAGTCTATGGCACTTCATCTCCACTGCTCCTTCTCGGTCACTCTCGTCCCCTGTGCTGTGGAGTCCTTCCCAAACTGATCCGGCGTGGGCTGCCCACAGGCAGCAGCTCTTCAAGAACTGCTCCAGATATGGGTCCGTACCACGGGGTCCATCCCTCAGGAGCAAACTGCTTCAACCTGGATCCCCCATGGGCAGCAGCTCCTGCCAGAGTCCCTGCTCCTGCGTGGTCTTCTCTCCACGGGCTACAGGTCTGGCCCAGAATCTGCTCTGGTGGGGGTCCTCCACAGGCCGCAGCCTCTGTCAGTGCAGGTCCACCTGCTCCACCGTGGTCTCCTCCACGGGCTGCAGCGTGGAACCCTGCTCCACTGTGGTACTCCATGGGCTGCAGGGGGACAGCCTGCTTCACCATGGTCCTCACCACAGGCCGCAGGAGACTTCTGCTCTGGTGTCTGGAGCACCTCTCCCCCTCCTTCTTCACTGACCTTGGCGCCTGCAAGGCTGTTTCTCATTCTTCTCATTCCTCTCTCTCTCCCAGCTGCTGTGTGGCAGTTTTCTTCCCCCCCCCCCCCCCCCCCCCCCCCCCCCCCCCCGTCTTAAATACGCTCTCACAGAGCACAAACAACATCACTTACTGGTTCGGCTCTGATAAGTAGCGGGGCCCTTACCAAACGAGGGGCAGCTTCTAGATTCTTCTCACAGAACCCACCCCTATGGCCCCCTGCTGCCAAAACCTTGCCACATAAACCCACTACAGCTTCAAGACCTTGCAGACAAATGGGCAGGGAGTGCAGTCCCCATGCTGTAACTCGTCAGATGCCCAGTGCACGACTGCTGTTCATTCGCAGCAGCACACCCTCACAAGAACACTTACTGGTGGCAGCCTGGTCCAAATGGAAATGCTTTCTGCCATTATAGATCTCATGCCTGGCTGCAGGGGCGGCCCTGAGGGAGCCAAGGCTGGGGCTGCCCCGGGCACAGCCTGCACGGCCGGTTCTGGCCTGTTCCAGATGGTGCCAGCCGGTTCCCCAATGGACCGGGAGGACTCCACCGGGGCACCCGGAGACACCTCTCAGCGAATCAGAGCTTGCGGCGCCACTGTGGCACGGCGGGTGCAGCCCATGGCCCCGGTGTCATAAGGGCACGCTGTAACAGCACGCCATAAGGGCACGCTGTAACAACACGCCATAAGGGCACGCTGTAACAGCACGCCATAAGGGCACGCTGTAACAGCACGCCATAAGGGCACGCTGTAACAGCACGCCATAAGGGCACGCTGTAACAACACGCCATAAGGGCACGCTGTAACAGCACGCCATAAGGGCACGCTGTAACAACACGCCGTAAGGGCACGCTGTAACAGCACGCCAGCCCTCCCCAAGATGGGGCTTTGGGTCCCCCAGGGCCCGGTGGCGTGGAGTCGGCGTTTGTTCCCAATGTGCGTGTTTGATAAGAAACTTACCGAGGCAGATGCTTACAAACTTAGCGGGTTGGCTCCTTGGCGGGATTGCTGGGCCTTTTTTTACATGTCTAGTGCTAGAAGTGAAAGACGAGAGAAGCCAGAAGAAATATAAAGCTATACTTACTGAAATTTCAATACATTAACATGACAGTATCCTAAACGTGTCTGCTGATGACGTAAGAGGTGCGCTTATCGCCCAAAGCTGCACGCTTTTCCTTGCCTTGTCAGCAGAAGGTGAGGTACTTTACTAGGAAGTCCTGCATACGCTGTTCAAAAAGTAGAGGCAGTTGCATAAAACGTAGATAA
This sequence comes from Anser cygnoides, assembly GCF_040182565.1. Lineage (NCBI taxonomy): Eukaryota > Metazoa > Chordata > Aves > Anseriformes > Anatidae > Anser > Anser cygnoides. The sequence goes on from NC_089876.1 coordinate 53,889,765, forward strand.
AAAACCTTATACTTGCCTTTCTCCTTATCTCTGATTTGATTTCCTGTTACAACAGTCACAAATCTGTAGCTACAAATATTTTTCCAAAATGATATATAAATTCAGAAGCCCAGCAGGTCTGACAAATCCTTTTACAGTCAGTTAATTTGTGAACTCTCATATGGTTTTATCACTCTGACCAGACACAAGCAGATTCTTTTAGTATATGAAAGCAGCTGCTGACAGATATTTATTGTTGCCGTCACCCACTCTTAATATTTAGACTGCAAATTTGACTCCAGCCCGTCCGCCATTAAGCAGCAGTAATTACGTCTGAAGTAGTGAAAGTGAAGTGAGACAGCCATTTGATACCTGCTGCTTTAACAGATCTTATATAACCTCCTGAATTACTTTTATTCTGTACTTTTCATGCCCCAGTCAAAAAGATGAGTGTGTTTAGGAAGAAGAGTAAAGGTTGGACATGACAATAAAAGCGATTCTATTGCACTATTGTGAGAGTACTACCGTGCATAAGATGGATGTTACGGTGCAAATTCCTGAAAACAAACAAACAAATAAAAAACCTTGGTGTTGTTTCTTTTTTAATTTGTGAATACACCAGTAAACAACATTCTTTAACTAGATACACTGGCACTGTAAAATAAAGTCTTGCTACTGCAACTGAGCAGGAATTAACTGTCTTCGAGGCGGGCCAGGCACAGCCGGTTCTGGCCTGTTCCGGATGGTACCGGATGGTTCCCCAATGGACCGGGAGGACTCCACCGGGCCAATCCAGGCAGCCAGTGGCACCTCTCAGCCCATCAGAGCTGGTGGCGCCGCTGTGGCGGTATCAAGAATATTAGAAAGAACTCTTTTTTTTGTTGTGATCCGTGGTTGAGCATACACTTGAGGACGAGAAGAATGTATGAAACGGTACTTAAAGCTTCAGAGTCTTTCTCAATCTGTTCTGTCAAAGCTGTTCCATTTTGTGCAAAACACTTCAGTATTCACGAAAGGAAAGCCTGGGACCTCCATATCTCAGATGAATATGCTCTCTACCAGGCTAGAGCGTCACTCTTATCATCCTTCTCTTTGGACCATAAAAATCAGTATGATGAAGAATGGGAGTCTAGTTCTGGTGATTTATTTCCAGAACATTTTTATATAAAATTGCCATCAGACTCTTCTTTCAGAAAGATAACCTGGTTTTGCTGACTGCAACAAGAAAAGATTTCTATTTGGGTTCAATGCAGTATCAGTATATATAGATATGTTCGTTCGACTTCTGATTTTATTGAGTTTGGTGCTTTCCTAAAGAAAGGTAGAGTAGTAGATCACAGAAATATCCTACCAAGTTTATTTTCATTAATGTATTAATTATAAGCATTATCTTCCTGAAGTAGTTACCTTTTTAATTTCAGGAATTTTTTTTTTTTTTTTTTTGTATAGCTGGAAGACTTTAAACTGCTGTTTAGGAATACAGCATGCTGATAATTCAGTAAGTAGCTACCTCAAATTCACGCTACTCAGCTTCTATTTTCATTTTACAGAAAAATTATAAAAATCAGTTATTTGCAGTGGAAAGTGATTTATGTACCTGGCATATACCTGGAGAAACATCTCCCCAGTAAAAACATCAGTCAGCACACTTCACAAAGCTCCAGTGTACACTTTAATACAGTTCTGTATGTATAGCTTCATGTCCTTTCTTTTGTGAAAAGCAGAATGGAAGCATCTGGGAGACATACGTGCATTTCTCAACACTGTTTTTCATAAAACAGCATAAGGCAGACACAGAGGTTAGTCAAACGCAAGAGGGGCAGGCGCTGAGCTCTGCTCTCTGGGGACAGCGGCAGGACCTGAGGGAATGGCATGGAGCTAAGCACTGGAATGGGGATGCCCAGGGAGGTCGTAGAGTCTCTTTCTTTAGAGATATTCAAAACCTGCCTGGATGCGATCCTCTGTGACATGCTCTAGGTGACCCAGCTTGAGCAGGGCGATTGGACTAGAGGATCCCTGGAGGTCCCTTCCAACCTCAACCATTCCGTGATTCTGTGATTCTGTGACAGGGGAGGGTCAGGCTGGGTGTGAGGAAAACGTTCTGCACCAAGACGGTGGTCGGGCTCTGGAAAAGGCTCCCCAGGGCAGTGGTCACAGCACCAAGCCTGCCAGAGTTCAAGAAGCATTTGGACAACGCTCTTGGACACAGGGCCTGACTTTTTGGGCGGTCCTTTGAGACTCAGGAGTTGGACTCAGTGATCCTTGTGGGTCCCTTCCAACTCAGGATATTCTGTGATCCTGTGACCCCAGTGGAGAAGTGGTGGAAGGTGACAACCAGACCATGATACTGTAGGTTTGCCACGATGTATCTCAGTGCAGAAGTTTCCTCTTCAAGTCTACTTCAGTGGTGAGGTAGGGACGGCCCTCTGTGTGGTAACAGGCCCTGGTGGTGATGTCACAGTGCCTGGCTCCTATATCCCTCTGGCATGGGTGCCAGCTGTGGCCCAGTTGCTTGTGGGGCCTGTAGGAGGAGGACCCAGAGAGAGCATTGTGTCTATCTGGGGACATCCTGCTGCGATGGAGAGGCTGAGAGCCCTTAGCGGTGAGGGGCAGCGGGAGGGAGGTTGGGGGCTGAAGCAGGACCCTTCACAGCAGGCTGCTCGGGGCTGCATCTCCTGCGGAGATTTCTCTCCAAACTGGCCAAGATACTTGTCCCTACCAGCTCCAGCCCCCTGCAGCCAGCAGCACCAATGACACCTGCTCCGTTCTTTCCTTCCAGGTCTCTTTACTTGTGTGGGCTGCCGGCCCAGACGTAGACGTCGCCACAGCAGAGGCAGGGTGACGGGGCCTGTCCCTGAAGCGGCCCCGACCTTTGCCACTGTTGTGACTTCTCTGCTAGAGCGTCTGCAAGACGAGGAGGTGAGCTGGGGGCACCCCACCATGATGCAGTGGGGTTCCCTGGGTGCCGCAGGGGGAGCTGTGCCTGTCGGCACCTCTGCCCTCTTGGTTTCCTCGTCCAGAAGCCCCGGCGCGGGGCAGGGCCCAGCCTGGAGCTAACCAAGGAGCAGTCATTTGCCCTGGCCCCGTCCCAAGGTCCCATGGGTGCCAAAGCCTAGAGGCCAGGGGATTTGTGTTGCCATTGCAGCTTCCCAGCCCCAGCGGCACGTCCCTAGGCTCTGCCAAGCGGGGGTGGGCAGCTGGCGGCTCCCTGGGAAGAAGGGCAAAGCAACTGCAACTGATCCCTGTCGTGCTCTGTCCCCAGGGTGACAGAGCGCAGACTTACTGCGAGCTGGAGAGCGTCTTGTGGGGAGATGACAGCCGCCTGCAGTGCGGTGTCGTGAACCGGCTGATAGCAGAGGTGTCCCGTGACCTGACAGCTGACCAGGTGAGATGGTGCTCTTGGAAGGCGGTGGGAGCAGCCTGCCAGGCATTTCAGGGAAATCTGGAGCAGTGCAGACAGGTTTTTCTGGCACTGGGGCCCAACAGAGGCTCCCCAGTAGCCCTGAGGGACAAAGCGGCTGGGGAAATGCCTGCCTGGGCTAGGCGGGGAGCGACAGCCGGGGAGCTGCTCACCTTCCTTCCCCAGGGGACCAGAGGTGGCAGCCGCCCAGCCCCAGGCACAGCTGTCCCCAAGGGGTGTTGTGGGGGAGTAGGGGCCATCTTCCCAGTGGCTCCAGCACACAGATAACGTTAGAGCTGAAGCCCCGTAGCCGGTGCTGGCTGGTTCACATATTAGGGTATCACAGGATGGCTGAGGCTGGCAGGACTGTCTGGGTCCACCTGGTCCAACCCCTGCTCCAGCAGGGCCACCCAGAGCAGGCTGCCCAGGACCGCGTCCAGGCGGCTTCTGAAGATCTCCAAGGAGGGAGACCCCACAGTGTCTCTGTGCCAGTGCTCCGGCACCTGCACCTGTTCAGCCCGTCCAAGTGCCTCAGCCTGTCTCCCGGGGGGCAATTCACCTGAGCCTCTTTTTCAGGGCGTGACGGAAGACACGAAGATGGCTGCTAGTGACGTCCTGGTGGCTCTGGCCCGCTCCCACTTCAGCTTTGTGATAGCCGAGCTCCAGGCCCAGCTGAAGGCCCCGGGGGAGATCTCCAAGGAGTTCGTGCTCATCACTGTGGGCAAACTCTTCAGCACCTATGGTACGGTCCAGCACCCCCATCCTCCCGCTTTGGGCCAGTCTGTGATAGCTGGGGAAAGGGATCCTTCCCCTCTCCACACGGTCCGTGCTGAGCTGGGGGGCACCGTGGCTGCAGCGCCTCTTCCCTCACTGCCAGTGCCAGCTGGGGGCTCTGACCGTGGCCACTCTCCATTCTCTTCGCAGCCCTGCAGTGCATCCCCTTCATGCGCATGATGCTGTTGGGCCTGCGCACCGTGGTGGGCCAGTTAGGGAGCAGCCGGATCCTGCGTGCCGCCTGTGGTGGTGAGTGGACCCTGGGGAGGGGCAGGGGCAGGGCAGCCCTTGGCACCTCGCTCCGGTCTCAGAGCGGGCATGGCGGGCCTGAGCCCACAGTGCTCCCAGACCTCGGCCATCCCAAAACGTTGGGGCACCTGGAAAGGGTGGGTGAAGGCCACGAGGTTTCTGTGGGCTGGAGGTGAAGGTGCCCGGGAACTCCTGGGTCCCTTTGCTGCCTTCCTGGGCTTTCCTCCCGGGTTAATGTCCCTGTGCTGATGGGCAAAGATTTGGGAAGGGAAGGGCAGGGGCTGCAGAGGAAAATGCTGGAGACTGTGAGGAAAAGGCGTCATGTGGAGGACAGAAACAGCGTGGCGTTGTCATCCAGACACCTCGAGCACACAACTTGCCCTCAAACCTAGATCTGCTCCTGAGCTGAACCCTGGCGAGCCTTGAACTGTGCTTACAGCAGGCTGGCGGGGGGTGCCGCTACCTTCCCTGCTACAGGCTCCTTTTTCTCTTCTCTTGGTGCAGTTCTGGAGCAATGGGCGAAAGGGGTCAACATTTACATCTGCACCTGGAAAGGATGCCCCTTGCCTGCCACGGAGAAAGAGCAGATATACGAAAACCTTTCCCAGGTGTTCTGCTCTGTGGCAGGAAACTGGCTGGACTGCCAGGAGGAAGAGGTGAGGACTGCTGTTTCCCAGCTGGGGATGGCAGCAGGGATGCCCCCGACGGTGCCTCTGTCTGTGCCCAGCGGGCTGGCTGCAAAAGGCCCCAGACTGGCTCTATGCCTGGGGCTGGGGGCTCCCTGCGGGGAAGCAGCTGAATCCCAGGGCATTTGGGCAGGCAGGGTGGGGGGGTGAGGGGTGGGGAAAACCTCTCTGCCCTCCAGAGCGAGCCCGTCTCCTGCAGGGCAGAAGGGAAAGGGGAATGGGGAGAGGGAGAGGGAGAGGGAGAGGGAGAGGGAGAGGGAGAGGGAGAGGGAGAGGGAGAGGGAGAGGGAGAGGGAGAGGGAGAGGGAGAGGGAGAGGGAGAGGGAGAGGGAGAGGGAGAGGGAGAGGGAGAGGGAGAGGGAGAGGGAGAGGGGAAGTCGTCTCCGTGGGCAGGGCAGACCTTCAGCCTTTGACGCTGGGCCTCCCCGGTTCCTCTCCAGGACAAGCAGGCCGTCATCAGGGCCATGACTCCACTGATGTGCATCCTCCTGCACAAGGAGGAGCACCGGGAGCAGGTCTGGGAGCAGCTCCTCTGGCTCCTGCACCAGTATCGAACGGTCCAAGACACCTCCAGGGTGACCAAGGTGAGGTGTGGCACAGGGCCTGGCACGGACGTGGGGTCTGTGCGAGTGGCACGAGGGCTCGGGGATCTGTGGCATGCAGGGAGGAGCCAGGGAGCTCCCCTTAGAGAAAGATGGAACAGGGAGATCAATGGAGATCTGAGGCTCCCTGGGCTCTTCAGGCAAAAGAAGAGCAACCGTGATGGGGCCAGGAGGGAGCCGAGAGTCAGTGGGGCCCATCTCTGGGAGCCGAGAGGCTTTGCTACCACCTCCGTGGGGGCTGTTTGCATGGGGAGCTCTGTTCTAAGGTGCAGGGCCATGTCCAGTTGTATCTGACTGGGGGGGGCGGGGGGGGGCGGGGGGTAAGAGGCCTGATGGGTAGGAAATACCTGGAAACATTGCCAAAAGAAGGCTCTGTTCAGAGAAGAGACTCCTAGTGCTGCCGTGAGGGGAGGGTGAACAGGAAGCCCTGTGCAGGAGCACTGGGGACTCCCCTGACCTCAGCTGCGCACAGTTTCTCCATTCGCAAGTGGCTTGACATGGCTTTGGCCCTTTCTTCCTCTCTTGTTCTCTTGCAGAGCCTCATTTATTTCCTGGAGGCCTTGGAGCAAGTTCAGACCCTCATCCCCAAGGGCAAGTGTCTTGCCATCAGCAGTGTCGTGTACAACGAGGTAAGGGGAGCCTGCACCCACGCAGCCACAGCAATTACCTCTTGGCTGAGCCTCGGGAGGACTCCAGAGCCCCGAGACTTTGAAGGCTGCTCAGCCTTGGCTCCTGGGTGGCTCCTGGGTGCTCCAGACCTGTGCGTGTGTCCCTGTGGACGCTGTGGGGTGGGCTGGGTTTTGGCTGGGGGTCCTCTTCCCACGAGTGCCCAGGGAGATGAGAGCTGGCAGCGCCGTTCCTTTTCGGTCCCTCTTGATGCCGATGTGACTTTCTCCAATGGACCTTGTTCCCACAGCTCACTGACGACACCAAAGAGCACAGCCAGGACCATAAGGCAGAGCTGACCCAGTGCATCCTGCTGCAAGGTAAGGAGAGGAGATGTGGCGATGCCCCGTGGTGTCCCGGCAGCTCTCTCCCAAAGCTCAGGAATGGGTGTAAGCTGCTTGCTAATGCAGGATGGGATTTCCTCCCCACAGCTCGGATCTGCCCAGAGGAGACGATCCTGTTCCTGGAGTCCCAGCTGAGCCACGAGAGGGAGGCCGGGCGCGTGGCAGCCCTGGGTCTGCTCGGTGCTCTGGCACGCTGTGACGGTCAGTACTGCGGGGTCAGGGCTTTGAGGGCTCTCTTCCGCCCTCTGGGCTGTGCCTCCACGCATGCCTCGCTGTATCTCTTGCAGAGCCCGCGATGACAGAGAAGCTGCCCCAGGTCGTGGAGGCTGTCAAGTGTGTGTGCAGGGACCCCAGCACCCGGGTGAGCTGCTTTGGGAAGGGACTATGCCGTCGGGGTGGTAGAGAAACCTTTTCCCGCAGGGCAGAGCCTGGCAAGACTGTACTGGAAGGGCTCTGACCTAGACAACCATTTCCCCGCTCCTTGGTTACTGGAGGGCTGATGGCGAGAGGTGATGCCGCTGCCAGCATGGGCAGGTCCCCGTGTCCCCGTGCTGTGCAGGGAAAATGCACGGCCTGGTGCTAAAGCGTGCCCTGACCTCAGGAGAAAAGGCTTCTCCTACATCCTCGCTGTCTCTATGCAGGCCGGAAGGGCTGCCCCGGTGAGCAGGTGGCTTCCCTTTGGCTTCGGAGCAGGAAAATCATAACCACAATTGACCCCTGGCAGGTGAGGAGGGCAGTTCTGCACTTCATCAGGGAGCTGCTCAGTGCCAATGCCCAGAGCTGTTCAGCGTGGGACGCTGTGGGATACATCTTCAGCGAGTTCAGCCAGAGCTCGAGCAGAAGGGTAAGGCCAGTGTGCAACATCTTCCCTTGGGAGATCTGCGCTGCCAGGAGGCTGGCATGGGAGCACTGGCGGGGCCACGCCTGAGCCTTCTGGGTCAGGAACTGAGAGCAACCGGGGGGTTCCCAACATTGTCTTGCAGGCTGCAGGACTCCTGTCTGCCCAAGAAGCCCAGGAAGAAGGAGGTCTCCAAGGGCTGTGCATGGACGTCCTGGGGTCACTGGACATCTCTGTGAGAGGGATGGCCAAAGTAAGTCATACTCTGTCCTGCGGCTGCTGCTCCTCTCCTTCAGGCCGTTTGTTCCTAGACCCCTTTGCACACCCGAAAGCTCCCCCCCAGTGTGCTCTGAAGTGCCCAGGGCTCAGGGAGATGCACACCATCCTCTCCATCTCTGAGCTGAGGCAGAAATGCTGATGGGCTGAATTGTCTCATTGCCTACATACAGCTCCTGTGGCCGAGGCTGCTGATATATGTGTTGCCGGCCAAGTACACGGGCATGCTGATCCCCCTCTCCCGCTGTCTCCGAGCCCTGGCTGAGAGAAATGAGTTAACAGCAGCGCGTGAGCATCAAGAGCTGGATCCCGATGTCCTCAACTCCCTGTTGCAAGGTAGGAGTAGAAACTCCCCCAATGAGCTCTGCTGACCTCTGTGTCTGCGTCCTGCAGGGACGTCAGAGTGGCAGGGCACAGTGTGGCTTGGCATCTCACCCAGCATTTCTTTCTCCCCGCAGAGACAACGCTGACGCCACATACCTTGCTGGCTCGCCTGCTGGTGAGTAGTGGGGCCCTGGGGAAAGAAAGAGCTTTTCTGGACAGGGCAGCGATGTCCAGAGAGGCCGGGGCAGCGATGCTTTAGAGGCTGGTGTCAGGAGCCCTGGGGAGGGAGCAGCGTGTCCTGAGTGTGCCACCTGGGGACCCCGTTCCCTTCCCGTGGCTGAAGCACGATGGGCGCAGCCATCAGCTGCTCCTTGGCAGCCGGGGTAGCGCCGAGCTGCTTCCTTCATGGGAGAAGCCGCAGGTCTTGCGGCAGAAGTGACCCTGCTTCTCTGTGCTCTCTGTACACAGGTGGTGGCGGGGTCTCCTTTTGCGGGCAGTGAACTCCAAGCTGCTGCCTTGCTGGTGATGCAGAGCCTCCACAGCAGGATCCATGGAGCTGTGGGGGCCCTGTGGAACACCGAGATTCCCCTGCTGCTGCAGTACCTCAAGGGTAAAGTGCTGGTGGGGATGGAGAGGCAGGGGAGGGAGGGGAGGGCATGACAAGTCAGCTTCCCAGCATGGCTAAGGGAAATCGTTGCCTGTTGCCCAGTGCTTGTTCTGCTGCCGTTTCCCTTCCAGGGAGCCAGCACTGAAGCTGGGGGGGGGGGGGGAGTGGTCCCACAGCGACCCATTCGTCCCGGCGCATGGATGGGGCCCTTGCCGTCCCCTCGGACAGCATGCTGGTCTTGGTGGCACCTCCATGTCCCTGCTGGGACGGTGCTTGTGGGGAGGGACAGGAAGGCTGCCTCTGGAGGGGGTGCAGCCACCAGGTTCCCTGGGCCAGGCCGGGTTTGCAGCAGCTCTTCTTTTGTGGCTTGATCCCAAGCAAGGGCTTTTTTCTTCTTCCTACTTTCTAGGAGAAAACGAGAACATCCCAGACTCTGCAGAGTGGGAGCGCCATCTGCTGAAGGTACGGCAGCCTTGGGAGGCATAGCATATAGAGGTAGCATTTCCCAGGTGGCAGGGGCGTTTCCCAGGCACCCTGCGCCTCCTCCTGCAGAAGGTGCCTGCCTGCCTAGAGGAGTCTCTCCCCACACGGGCCACAGCTGAACGCGAATGCCCTCATTTAATGCCACTCTGGCGTGGCCGTGTGCCTTGGCACTGCCTCTTCCTGCTTGTCCTGAGCCAAAGGGGTGTCAAAGGAGAAGAGCGCAGGCGGGTTAAAGGAGGGAGGGTTGTGGTGAGGTGGGGCGAGGGACTGTCCTTCCAGGCAGCTCTCCCCCAGCAGGTTCCCGGGACCTGGGAATGTGGGAAACGGCCCTGGCAAAAGGCAAAGAAACATTCGCTTCCTCTCCTGTTCTCTCCTGTAGTTCCTGAGGGCATCACTGGAAACCATCAAGGACGACGCCTGGATCAAGCGCCTGAGCTGTGAGCTGAGCCAGCGGCTGGACAGCTCTCCCAGCGGCTCTGGGGAGAAGGTCAGTTCCCCGCCCGGCTCTCCCCTGGCAGCGCAGCCACGGGGCGCCCGCCTGCGGGGCTGGGGCTGCAGGCGGTGCTCTGCGCTGCTTCCCCAGCCCTTGCCCCCCAGCGGCCTTTCCCTCCGTGCTGAGCGGGGCTGGCTAAAGCCCATCCCTGCGTCCGGTCTCGGCTGCTCCCCGTGCGCTGGGGCCTGTCCTGGTCTGGCCCCGTTCCAGCAGGCCACGCTGTTGCTGCATCTCGGGCTCGGCTTTTTCCCTTCCAGGCTTTCCTGTACAAGGCTCTTGGGACAACGCTGGGAGCTTGTCAGGAACTCCCACACGTCCAAGAGAAGCTGCTGCAACATCTGAAGAAAGCAAAACCTGAGGAGCCATCTGAGGCCCAGGTGAGTTTCCCTGGTCTGTCCCTGGGGGAAAGGGCTTCTTCCGGCCCTGCTCCAGGCCTTTTCCATCTCCTCATCGCTGCCTGCCACTGTGGCTGGCCGTGACTGAACGTCTGGGCCTGTGCCAACTGTCCCTCGGTCTTTTGTTGCAGGGAATCATTTCTCTTGTCTGCCAAGCCGCCGACAGCCACTTCCGCCTGGCCTTGGAGACCTTCACAACGTTTGCTGCCACACTGTGCAACGCCCAGTGTTTTGGGGCTTCCAGACGCAAGAAGGTGAAGCGTTTGGGGTTTCACTCATTGGCTTTCTTCCACCTTCTTTTCACTTCTGCACCAGTAGCGGCCAAATCATGGCAGCTGCATTTAGGTTGCCCCTAGTGTAAGAACCCCTCGAGACCTGCGCTTCGAAGGGGACCCCCCGCAGCTGGGGCCCGTGGGGTGTCTTCGGAGAGGATGGGGTTTTGTGCCTCGTGGATCCGAGCTGCAGCGGCTGCTTGCACACAGCCCTGTTCCCCTGACCGAAATGCAGCGTGACAGAGGCTGCGCCCTTCCGGCCCAGCCCCATGCGAGAGCCCGGCCTGCGGGCTCGGAACAACTCCTGGCCCCAGAGCTCACAGAGAGCTGGGGGAGCAGCTTGAGGAGCTGCCAGGACGTGCCCGGGGAAATAAGAAGCTGGTGCAGGGGCAGGGCAGCTCCTGCCTCGGGAGCCCAAGGGGCATCGTGGGGTGTGGGGGGCCATCGGGCAGACGTCTCACAGCATCTTTACCAACGCAGATGACCCGGGCCAGCAGGAGAGCTCAGGCCACTTGCAATGCTGCCATGCTCACCTACAGCAGCATGGCACTGCGTGCCTCCAAGGAACAACTGCTCACCCACGTGGAGGCAGACATCGTGGGCAACATCCTGCTGCTCTACATCTCCAGTAGCCAGGTGAGAGCTCGGGGCGTGCAGGGGCAGGGATGCTGGGTGCCCCAGCTCCAGTCCCTCTGCGCTAGGGCATACTGAGATGGGCCGTCTCTTTCAAAAGGTCCCCCAAGAAACAGTTTGTCCCAGCATGAAGATCCAAGCCCTTCCCCTAGATTTCCCCCACGTGCACATGTTCCTCTTGCAGCCCGCGGACCTTCATCCAGTTCAAAGTGTTTTCTTCTCTGCTGGGCCTCAGAACTTGGAGAAAAATCTCGCCCTGGTGCAGAGCATCACCGAGGTCGGTTGTGCCATCCAAGCTGTGGGTAACTTCGGCAGCTTTGATCCCGTCCTGCAGCACAAGCTGCTGCTGATCCTGCAGGTGAGTGCCCAGAGCCAGAGCTGTCTTGCAGGGGAGTTTTGGGCCATGCCATGAGGCATGAAGGTCTCCCTCAGCTGAGTGGGAGCTCCTGAGCTCCTAGAGCCATGTCCCCAGCTGGTGGGGCCGTTGGGTGCTGGCAGTCAGTGGCCATGGCTGGGCAGCCGCTGGGGAGCTGCTACATCCTGCAGCGCCTCTGTGGGAGCTGCAGGAGTGATGGAGCCAGTGTCTGGTAGTAGCGCCCGTCTCTGGGCAGGGTGCAAGAGCTCTCCTACGCCCAATGCCCACTTTGCAAATTTCTCTCTGGGACTTGCAGAACTTGATGAGGAAGACTCTCTGGGACTTCCCGGCATCGTCACTGCACCTGAAGGTGATTCTGGCCCTGGAGCAGTGGAGGTAAGAGCGAGGAGCTGCGGGGGCTGTGAGGCGGGATGACGTTCGTCCTGTCGGGGAACTCCCAAAGGGGGTAGGGGAAGAGGAGCAGCATCTACAAGAGGGAGGGCTGGTCTGTTGTGCCCAGTGACCTGTAGGGAAGGTTCTGGGCGGGGAGAAAGGCTCTGGTCCTCCTGCCATCTGGCAGGGAAGATAAGGAGCCCCAGGGTCTCCCTCACTTTGGAGCTGGGGGGTATTTGCTGCCGGGGAGGAGAGAGCAGCTGCTGGAGCTGAAGGCAGCACTCACCGCCACAGGCTAGGCTGGTTGGATTTGGGGCGGTCGATGAGGACAAGACCAGATGCCATTTGACCGTCTCTGGAGAGCGCTAGTAACTCTTCTTTTTTTTTTCTCTTCCTTTTTCCCCTTGCCAGCAAGCTGAAGATCTCTTTTAGCAGGAAGGAAATTTGCAGCCTGCTGTCTGACTGCTGCCAGTCCATTCTGCCACTTCCTTCAGCGGATGAGCAGATGGAGGAGATAGGGAACGCGGAGGTGGCATTGCTGCAGCTACAGGTACCTTGGTGTCCCTTCCCTGCCCACATCTTGGTCAGGACCCCACCCCCCAGCACAACCTGTGCGCTGGCAGCAACCGTGATACCGCATCTCTGTCCCTCTCCTCTGCTTCCAGTCTCTGCACATGGCCACGAAGGCTCTGGGCCGGCTCATGGCAGTCCTGCTCAAGACAAAGCCAACCACTGTCGTCTTCGTAGACATCGTCCACGTGAGTATCCATGGGGCGATGGGGAAAGCGTGCCTCCTGTCAGTAGTGGGGACCGAGATCTGGGGCCCCTGGCGAATTAGCAGAGGAGCAGGAACCTCCTGCTGCCATGCCAGGTCACTGTGACCTCAGGGAGGCAAAGAAATGGGCCCTGCAGGGGGGAGAGCCAGGAGGCATCCCTTGGCCGGCTGGAGCAAGGAGATGGCTGCATGAAAAAGCTCCTGGGTGGGGGCAGGTGTGTCTGAAGAGAGTGGGGCAGTGCAGGCAGCAGTGCCAGTGCCCACTCGGTGGGGCCGCAGGGCAGGCCCTCAGGGAAAGTGCCAGGAAGGGAGGGAAATGGAGAGGGATGGCGGGAAGGGAACGATGCCCCCTGTGAGACAGAGCTGTTCTGCCCCAGGTACTGTGGCTCCGGCTCTCCTCGGACAATCCGTGGGAGCGCAAGAGGGCCCTGCAGGTCTACGCCCAGCTGCTGGCGGATTGCAGAGATGGAGTCACTTTCCAGGTGAGTAAGGATGCCCACCGTGTGCCCCTGCTCCCTGGAACCACTGGGGCCTGGAAGGGGAGCTCTGCCCAGCTGTGCACGGGCTTTCGGGTCCCCCAGCACTATGGGGTGGCCCCTCTGCCCAGTCCTGGCTTGAGTGGGGCACGGGTGGGAGATGCAAGGGGGCGCTGGGGCCGCCTACAGCCTTTGTTCTTCCTCTCCCCCATGCAGACAAGATGTGCCTACGTGCCGTTTGGCTCCTTGGCGGGATTGCTGGGGCCTCTGACCTATGACCCCGTGACCAGCTCCCGCCAGCTGGCCGCTACCTGCCTCAGCTCCCTTCTCCACATCCAAGGTGAGTAGAGCAGGCGCCTGCCGGCCCTCTGTGCCCCGCCTGGCCCTACCAGGCTCCCAGGGGCTGGGCCCTGCTGCCAGGAGGGAAAGGAGAGGCACGGTGCTCGGCTGCTGTCCTCTCCCCACCCTGTTCGTCCTCCACCTCCCCAGCCACCTGGGGAGGGATCCTGGCAGAGGAACACCCAGTCCCACCTGCCAGCAGCGTTTCCTGCAGCCGGGGGCACTCAGGGCCATCCCCCGCTGCTGACAGCAGGACGTAGACCCCTCAAGTGAGGAGCGTTAGGAAGGAGGGAGCTGAGCTGCAGGCCCAGAGCGTGAGGCGATGGATTTTGGTTCAACCCCTTTCCAGCCCCTTGAGAAACACTCTCTGTACTGAAGGAAGCTGCTGGATGGGGCACCAACCAACCCCCCGGGAAATCACGTCGAAGGCAGTTCTTACCACCTTTTCACTGAGCAGCATCTGTCTGCGCTGAGGAGAGTGTGGGCCTCCCAGAGACGCTGGTGGCCTGTGCGGCAGGAGGAGAGGCAGCTGCAGGGAGCAGAGGCCTGCAGCCCCTGAAACAAGCACCGCCAGCTTGTCAGCTGCAGAACCTGGCAAGGGACATCCCGCTGCACCGAGTTAAAGACTAACTACCCTGGCTTCTGGTCCCCCTTCAGCAAAGCCCGGGAACGGAAGTTCAGTTTCCCTAAGTGTGACTCCCCTTTTCTCCCCATGCTCGTTCCAGCCAAGGCCACGAACAGGGTGTTCGAGACAGACGACCCTGCGAGCTGGTGTGAGGGGCTGAGTAATCAGATCGCCGCATCTCAGCAGCTCCAGACCTCTGTCAAAATTGGAAAGGTAAAGAGTGCCCTCAAGTTTGCATTAAGTTCTGAAGAGCTGGAGCAGAGCCGTGACAGGATCTCTCCTGTTTCTTGTTTCTTTCCAGATCGTTTGCAAAAACTTCCCCAAAGAACAGGCCACGGACTTCATGATGGCCATCAAGGAGACCTTCCGGCGTGCCAGAGGAAGACGTGTGCGTGCTGCAGGGAACTGGATGATCACCTTCGTGAAAATATGTGGAAAGGACATTCTTCCAGACGTAAGAGACATTTTTCCGCGACGTGGACTTTCTCGTTTTGGCTGTCGCACCACACATCTTGCCGTTTGTGTGCTAAAGAAGCTCTCGGTGCAGAGCCAGGGCTTGGGCAAGGTGGTAGGGGTGAAATTTCGCCTTAAAGCTTGAAAGCGTGGCAAGGGAGCAGGCGTGGCTCATGGGCTGAACGTCCATGTCCCCGCAGAAGCAAGGACGTACCAAGACATTCCTTCTCCCCTGCTTCTTTCAGGTGCCAGGAGTCCTCTCCATCCTGCACACCTGCACATGGTCCATGCTGCAGACCTCGTTCATGTACTTTGTGCACGATGCGGTGCTGATCCTGGCCCGCTATCACGAGGAGCTCACGACGGATGTCATCATCCAGAAGTTTGTGCCTATGGACAGGTATGTGCACTACTCCCTTTCTTGCTGGGGTCAGAGAGCCGTAGCTTGTCTCCACTAGGGTGATCCAAGTGAAGCAGCAGCTCCTTTTCCTACACCAAAATGTCTGAGGTGTGCTCGTATCGCTGGTAGGAACCGGGCATCTTCAGCCCAGCTGCTGAAGAAGAGTGAGGTGAAGGCATCACAGGTAACAGAGCATACGGGCTCATGGTTGCACATCTTCTCCTTTGCAGAAACACACTGGAGCTGTGGCGGACTCTGGGGAAAGACAGCATTGGCATCTGTGTGCTGAGGCGCTTATCCGAGAAGCTGAAGAGAGTGGGAGACGACAGCTCCGAGCCCAGCTCGTCCAGTCGCAGGCTGGAGGACCACCAGCCTTCTCCGGAGTCCTTGACTGTACGTTCAGTGGCAGGGGTTTGCGTCTGCTCCCCCACACAAAGTCCGAGGCAAAGGCGTTGGGTGCCCTTTGCAAACGTCTCTGGACACTGCCAGGACGCTGTGCTGGGGCGTCTCCGCGTTAGCAGTTCGGGACGGCCGGGACAGCCGCTGCTCCCAGGCTGCAAGGCTGTCACGGATACGGGACGTGCAGGCAGTAAAAGTGCCCCAGGCAGCCAGGGGGCCGGGGCTGGTGGCAAAGCTCTTGTTTAACAGGTGGTTCTCGGTCTAATTTCCCTGTAGGTCGCCTGTGCCATCTCAGAAGTGGTGTCTGTGCAGTCCGAGAAGGGGGTCCAGAGCTTGCTTCCCTCCCTCCTCCCTGGGCTCCTGCTGCAGGTCAGCGAGGCACTGGGGGAAGAGATGCTGTTTGCGCCCCTCAGCCCCTGGAGAGGGCTCTCTGAGGATCAGCGGCGAGAGGACAACGTGCGCAGGTCAGGAGCGGGAGGAGCAGGGAAGGGGGGCCTGGAATTGCCTAGGCAAGCATGTTTGTTTGTTTCCTGTCCTGCTTCCTAGGCATGAGGCCACTTGAGGCTGCAGATTTGTTTTTTTCCTCCCATCCCCGTTTGTTTGGGGTTTCTTTTCTCTGTTTTTCGCTCGGGCAGGCTGTAATTATTGCATGATGGCTTGTCCAAAGTTTGTTTTCATTACGGTAGAGATGTCTGTGTGCTGAGGGTCTTCCTGCGTGGTGACTTCCAGGGAGCACGAGCACAGCTGCCACATCCTCGTAGGGTTTGTGGCCCAGCTCTGACCACAGGCAGCTGTGCTTTCCTGCCCTAGAGGCCCTGCCGGTGTAATTCATGGCCTGTCAGGGTGCACCAACCATTGCACTCAGGCGGTGCTGCCTCCCTGCGGAGGTTCGAGTGGTCAGGTCAGTCCCCCCACAACATAACAGGGCACTTTGCCGCAGGGTGCTCTTTCCTCCCCTTAAGGCCCAGCTGGGGGGCCCCATCCCGGGAATTCTTTGTAGCACCGCGCTCTGTCCCTGCTCCCGCTCCTCAAGGGCAGGAGAAAGCTGGGGCCGTCTGTAGCCTGCAAGCCCCTCTGCGCAACGTGCTGGCGGCAAGGGCCCGTAGGGAGGGCTGTGGGTGCCTGGCATCGATTGAGCCTGGGGGCCCTGGGTTTTGTCCTTCTGTAAGTGGCTTGGGGCATTGCCAGGTCTAAGAAAGACAGTTGTTTTTTTGCCAGCTTTACAGACTTGGCGGCTACACAGCGTTGCTTCAGTTGCCTCTCCCTCGATGGAGCTTGGGATGAGTGAAGAACCGGCTCGTAAAGCTGCTGAGCATTCTTGCTCTGCTAAGTCTTCCCCTCCGGAATGCTGCTGTGATCTGAGACTCCTCTGGCTCTTGTTCTTTCACCAGGCCTTTTTGCGAAACTCTTATGTCAGTGCTGAGCAAATGCACTCAGAAGAACTGGCTGACGCCGTCCTGGATGCAAAAAATGTCGGCGATGCTGGAGAGCCCCCACACTCATGCCGAGGGCATGTGCCTCCTGACGAGGTGAGAGCCCCAAGGCAGCATCTCACCTTCCTCTGGGTGGCTGCGTCCAGGGCAACGGCTGGCGGGGACCTTTCCTGCGTGCTCGGGGAGCTCTGCTGCAGGACAGAACAGCGCCTGTGCTGGAGGAGGGGAAGTCCGGGGTGGCAGCCTGCAGCCTTCCCGCCTGACCAGGCGTTGCCTCTTGTGCTCTTTGTGCAGAGTCCTGGTCCGTGCGCAGCTCATCTCACAGGAGCTGATTGAGAGCTTCTCCCAGTGGCTGGACTGCCCATCAGCAAACCTGCAGCTGACGGCCATGGCTTTCTTTGCTGAGGTGAGGCACTAGGAGGGCAGGAGGGCTCCAGAGGGCTTTTCTTAAAGGTATTGCTGCTTGGGCTGCCTCTTTCTGTGGGAAGAGATCAGAAGAAAGCGTCGCCATCGAGACTCGGATGGAAGCTCCTTTGTTCGAACCCTGTTTGTGTGCTGTGCCTGGGCTGAGGTTGTGTCCTGACTCTCGTGGATGTGTTGCTCTATTGTAGCTGATGAATGACCCGCCTATCGAGGGGAGGAACGTCCTGAAGATTCTCAGGGTCTTCACTGAGAAAGCACAGCACCGAAGCAGCACCATAAGGCAGATGGCAGTGAGAGCTCTGGGCAACGCAGTCAGCAGTGTGCCCGTGGAGGTGAGACGGATTTTCCTGTGCTCTGACTGGAGCCCCTCCCTAGCAAGACCCCGGGGGAGAGCTGCTTCGAGAGCCTGGACAGAGCGGCAAAGGCAAAAACAGGGCTCTTTCCTAAGGCCACGCTCCTTCCCCTGATGCCAGCAGGGCTGCCAAGGGAAAATTTGGTGCAAAATGTCAGAGTAACAATGCTTCGTAACAGACCTGTCAGCCACGTAAAGAGCAGCTCTTTGAGGCAGGAAGAGCCCTAAGTCTGTGCGTGTCTTTGGCTTTGCAGGTGCGAAAGCACAGGAGACCTGTTGTACAGGTGCTGCAACAGAGCCTGGCGGACATTGCCTGTCCCGAGGTGGTTGCAGAAAGCATGGTGGCGCTAGCTGAGTTCGTGAGGGTGCTGCAGGCAGTGAACTTGGGATCGGCCTTTGAAGCCATCGCCAGGTCCACCAAGATGTTCTTCGAGTCTGTGAGTGAACCCAACTCTTTCTGCCGCTGGTCTGAGAAGTGGGGGGTGGGCAGGGGCCTGCACGCGCCGCGTGGATGGCCTCTGCTGGCTGAATGTCTGCTTTGGCCTCGTTACCCAGCTGACAAACGGGTTTCTGGGTTGCAGGAACTAGAGTACCTTCGCTACTCGGCCTTCCGCCTCTATTCAGTCCTGGCCTCCTCAGCCTCGATCAAGCGGTCGTTCTTCGCCGGAGAAGTGGCAGAAACATGGGTCAGCCTTCTCCTGCACCTCCGGGATCCCGACTTTGCAGTTGCTAGCGTAAGTGCCCTTGCAGCTTACTCCCAAAGCCACAGAAAGCTGCGCGGCCACGGCCGAGGCGTTCTGCCACTCCTGCCTGCTCAGCAGCTGCTGGGCGTCTCTGCAGATCCCTCCTAAAAGTGTTCACCGAGCCTTCCGCTGTGCTGCCCAGGGCAGTCTTACCAGCATCGCTGGCAGGACCATCTCAGGCCTCTGGTCCTTTTTCTGGCCACGTGCCTCTGTGCCTGCCTTTTCCTCCCGGAGCCGGTGCTCCCCTGGGAGAGGGCAGTGGGGAGCAAGCCCACGGATCCGGCCGCCAGGCATCAGGACTGGGTCGGGTGCCGGCCTAAGGGATGGAGCAGGTCCCCTCTGCTGCCGCCAGTGCATTCCCCTGCCAGCGAGTGCCCCTCGGGCAGCCCCCCGCCCAGGTGGAGCTCAGCAGCACACAGCTGGACGAGCTCCCTGGGTAGGCCCCAGACACTCTGGTGGAGGAGGAATGACGGCACAACTCTCTTTTTCAGATGTGCAAGATCACCTTCAGTCTCTGTGCTCCATTTATGGGGCTGAGTCGGGTGCAGGAGATCATCGATCTCTCCAAGAGGCTGGGTGCAAACGAGCTGCAGTATGAGGTCTGCAGTCACCTGGTAAGTAAGCTGTGCTCCGGCGAGACATCAGGGCCCTGCGGCCCTGCCCTGGCTCCCAGAGGGGAGTGTGCGGTGACGCATGCTGGGCTGGCCGGGACTGGGACATGGCCATCCCTCCTGGCCACCCGCTGCCTCTCACCTTCCCCCTGCGGCCCACCCAGCCAGCTGGCTGAGGGTCAACAGAAGGCATCTTCTCGGACCCACATGAACTTGTGCCTTCCTGTCTTTCCCTAGGCCAGATACGCCCCCGCCATGTTGGACAGGCTCCACACCATAGCCAGGAGAGGCTGCCTAGAGAACGGTCAGAGGCTGCACACATCGGCCGTCGAAATCCTTGGTGAGAGCCCGCACTGGAACTTACCACTCCCTTTCCCGACCAGAGAGCTGGAGGGGCCTCTGCTTTCTCTTTCCTCTTTCCTCTGGGCCCTGCCTTTGCAGAACAGGGCAGACAGGGTTGCTCAGAGCTTGGCCTGTGTGCAGGAGAAGCACCACACAGCTGGCGCTAGCAGAGTGGCCGGGCGCCTCACGGGGCGATGCTCAGATTGGCTCGCTGCCCCGTCCCGGGGAGGTGCAGGCAGCGTGGTGGGCAGCGAGTCCAGCCTGCCCCCCGCAGCCTGCCAGGCACCAGCTTGCTGGTTCATCCTTGCCGGGGCCTGCTCCGGAGGCTGAGCCACAGCACCCACCGTGCTGTGTACCATGGGCTCAAGATGGGGTAGACAGGGACACAGGGCTTTTCATTGCAACCTGCCTCCGAGTTCCTTAAAAAGCTTTAGCAACCATCAAGTTGTGATATTTAGAGCCTTGCACAGTGGCTCCCCAAGTATGTGTCCCAGCCGTAGGGCAGGGCGGGAAGCCAGGGCTGTGGAGCAGTGCTCTGATGTTTGCCTCTTTGCTCTGTACTTTAGATGACATCCTGGCGAGAAGAAGAAGAAGGAATTGAGGCTCCGTCAGATAGCAGGTCGGTTCACGTGGGGCTGAGCTCCGGATCCGTGGGTCTGGGCAGAGGTCAGAGCCCAGAAGCAGCCCGGCAAATGCCCGGCACCAGGGGCCGGCCAGCCAGGGGGGAGCAGCTCCAGGGTGGCAGGGGGGACAGCTGCCTGGGCTGGCTGCTCACAGCTCTTTCTGTCTTGTTGCAGCTTTCCAAGGCCTGAGCAGCACTGAGGACACCCGAGCGTGGCAGGCGGCAGACAAAGCCCTCCGTGACTGTGGCACACTGTGGGCAATAAAATTCCGCACGTGGTCTCACCGCTGTGTACTTGGGGAAATACAACTCAATGTGGCCTCACCACTGTGGACAAAGGGTCTTTTTCCCAGGGCCAGGGGGGGCACGCTGGAGCCTGTGGGGCGAGGCCTGGCAGGATGCACAAATGGCTTCTGAAGGAGTTGGCAGACCTCACCGTGAGGCCTCCCAGGATTATCCTTCAAATGTCACCGCGATCAGGAGAGGCTGCTGAGGACTGGGAGAAAGCAAACGTCGCTCCTGTCGTCAAGGTGGGCCAGGAGAGAGACCTGGGCACTGTGGGCAGGTCGGCCTCACCCCAGTCCTCAGGGATGGGATGGGATCGGAACCGTTTCCAGCCCTGTGCAGGACGAGGCTGGGAGGGGAGCAGCCAGCACGTGCGATGCCGGGGGACGGAGTGCCTCAGCTGCCTGACGGCAGCCACAGCCAGGCTGGGCGAGGGGAGAGCGGGGCAGGGCCCAGCGCACCGCCGCTGCTCAGCGCCTCTGGGCTGAGGCCTGCTCCCGTCCCCCTGCCCCGTCCTCCCACCCCACGTTGGGGGCAGGGCGCGAGGGCTGGGTTGCGGGGGGCTGCAGGAGCGGCCCTGAGGGAGCCAAGGCTGGGGCTGCCCCGGGCACAGCCTGCACGGTCGGTTCTGGCCTGTTCCAGATGGTGCCAGCCGGTTCCCCAATGGACCGGGAGGACTCCACCGGGGCACCCGGAGACACCTCTCAGCGAATCAGAGCTTGCGGCGCCACTGTGGCAGGGCGGGTGGAGCCCATGGCCGCAGCACCGTTACAGCATGCCGTAATGTTACGCCAGCCCTCCTCGTGTCCTGTGGCGAAGTAGGGAGTTATGGTAACATCCGAAGCGCAGTAGTGGGGCTCGACATCTGTTTGGGCACCTGGGGTGCTTTTCTATGTGCTACCTAAGCAATAATCGCGTTACCTAAGCACTAACCAAGAAGTGGGAGAGATGTATCCTGTACCTTAGGGAGTGAGCCAAGCTTGAGGTGGTTTATAGCGATCTGGGCAGCCAGAGGAAGTCAAGTTCACGTGACGCATGTGGAGAAGTTCAAGCACCAAGCTTGCACCAAGCACGCCATCGTCGTATGCCAACTCATTGCCAGTAGCGACCTGGAAAGACAGAGAGGAGCACATGGATGAAATGGCTGAACAGCCCCTGCAGTGCAAAGACAGTCTCTTCCTCCCTGCAGGCTTGCACCTCAGCTGTGGAGAAACAGGGTAGATTTAGATTAGGCACTGGGAAGAAATTCTTTACACAGACAGTGGTGACACACAGGAACAGGCTGCCCAGAGAAGCTGTGCATGCCCTATCCCTGGAGGTGTTGAAGGCCAGGCTGGATGGGGCTTTGGGTAACCTGGTCTGGTGGGAGGTATCCCTGCCCATGGCAGGGTGTTGGATGGGCTTTAAGGTCCCTTCCAGTCTCCACCATGCTATGATTCTGTGACTCTCTTGTCATTTTATTCCTAAACACTGGATCTCCTGTGCAGGTCCCTTGCTCTTACTTTGTTTTATGGCCAAAACAGCTTTCAAAAAAAATTTGGACTATTTTCTTCCCTTTCTCAAAAATTTCTGTTGTGTAACAGAATCATAACGAGCAGTAGAAAGTTTAACAAGGCCTCTACCAGAGCTTTCCTATAGGATACCAGCTCAGAGGTTCTACTACAGTTACTGCAATCCTTGGCTTTCCTAAGCTGTAAGCTTGACAGAAACATACGACTCCCATACAGCTAGAAGGGCATTAGGAGAAACATTTCTTGCCAAGTGTTTGTAATACGGCTTTCATTCAAACGTTGAAAATTCCTGTGGCATAAAACTGTTATTAGGAGGGCTCCAGTCGGCATCTCCTAAGATCCTTGATGAATAAAGTAACTGGTAAACAAAATAATAGTGCAGACGTCTCATAATGCTTACATGAGTTCTCAGTGGTAAAAAAGCTGGTGCTTTATGGGTACCTTACGAACACAACATTATAAATTTCCCCTTGCTGCAAACATTACAAAGATATTGACCTCTGTGAATCTGCAGTAATACTGTGAAACATTTCTTGAGCACCTTTCCATCTTGCTATTACGCTGTGTCCCCAAGGTTTTTTTCTTGACAAACCTCTCCAAATTTGTTTCTACAAAACTCTCTTCCCTTAAGAAGAAACTGCTTGCCACCCCTGTTCTCAATGTGTACATTTCGTAAGAACGTATACTACTATAACCTGGATCTTAACTTTTTCCCCCAGGTTTCACTAAAGAGCCCTTTTCACACTTTGCACATTACAGGAACTCATCTTGGGCATCTTTGGAAAACTGCTCTCAAAAGTAGTTCTCAACAAACGCTTCTGTGGTGGTTTTACTCGGATGGGTGGCTGAGCTCCACCACAACCGCTCTCTCACTCCCCCTCCTCAGAGAGGAACAGGGAGAAAATACTATGCAAAGGGCTTGAGGATTGAGATAAGGACAGGGAGATTGCTCAACAATTATCGTGACGGGCAAAACAGAGTAGGGAGACAGTAAGATTTTTTGCCTATTACTAACAAGCTAGAGAAGCGAGAAACAAAGGAAAGAAACCAAAGATGCCTTCCCCACCGTCCACCCTCTTCCACCTCCTCCCCGTGAGCGGCGCAGGGGAACAGGGGAATGGGGGTTGTGGTCAGTCTATGGCACTTCATCTCCACTGCTCCTTCTCGGTCACTCTCGTCCCCTGTGCTGTGGAGTCCTTCCCAAACTGATCCGGCGTGGGCTGCCCACAGGCAGCAGCTCTTCAAGAACTGCTCCAGATATGGGTCCGTACCACGGGGTCCATCCCTCAGGAGCAAACTGCTCCAACCTGGATCCCCCATGGGCAGCAGCTCCTGCCAGAGTCCCTGCTCCTGCGTGGTCTTCTCTCCACGGGCTACAGGTCTGGCCCAGAATCTGCTCTGGTGGGGGTCCTCCACAGGCCGCAGCCTCTGTCAGTGCAGGTCCACCTGCTCCACCGTGGTCTCCTCCACGGGCTGCAGCGTGGAACCCTGCTCCACTGTGGTACTCCATGGGCTGCAGGGGGACAGCCTGCTTCACCATGGTCCTCACCACAGGCCGCAGGAGACTTCTGCTCTGGTGTCTGGAGCACCTCTCCCCCTCCTTCTTCACTGACCTTGGCGCCTGCAAGGCTGTTTCTCATTCTTCTCATTCCTCTCTCTCTCCCAGCTGCTGTGTGGCAGTTTTCTTCCCCCCCCCCCCCCCCCCCCCCCCCCCCCCCCCGTCTTAAATACGCTCTCACAGAGCACAAACAACATCACTTACTGGTTCGGCTCTGATAAGTAGCGGGGCCCTTACCAAACGAGGGGCAGCTTCTAGATTCTTCTCACAGAACCCACCCCTATGGCCCCCTGCTGCCAAAACCTTGCCACATAAACCCACTACAGCTTCAAGACCTTGCAGACAAATGGGCAGGGAGTGCAGTCCCCATGCTGTAACTCGTCAGATGCCCAGTGCACGACTGCTGTTCATTCGCAGCAGCACACCCTCACAAGAACACTTACTGGTGGCAGCCTGGTCCAAATGGAAATGCTTTCTGCCATTATAGATCTCATGCCTGGCTGCAGGGGCGGCCCTGAGGGAGCCAAGGCTGGGGCTGCCCCGGGCACAGCCTGCACGGCCGGTTCTGGCCTGTTCCAGATGGTGCCAGCCGGTTCCCCAATGGACCGGGAGGACTCCACCGGGGCACCCGGAGACACCTCTCAGAGAATCAGAGCTTGCGGCGCCACTGTGGCACGGCGGGTGCAGCCCATGGCCCCGGTGTCATAAGGGCACGCTGTAACAGCACGCCATAAGGGCACGCTGTAACAACACGCCGTAAGGGCACGCTGTAACAGCACGCCATAAGGGCATGCTGTAACAACACGCCGTAAGGGCACGCTGTAACAGCACGCCAGCCCTCCCCAAGATGGGGCTTTGGGTCCCCCAGGGCCCGGTGGCGTGGAGTCGGCGTTTGTTCCCAATGTGCGTGTTTGATAAGAAACTTACCGAGGCAGATGCTTACAAACTTAGCGGGTTGGCTCCTTGGCGGGATTGCTGGGCCTTTTTTTACATGTCTAGTGCTAGAAGTGAAAGACGAGAGAAGCCAGAAGAAATATAAAGCTATACTTACTGAAATTTCAATACATTAACATGACAGTATCCTAAACGTGTCTGCTGATGACGTAAGAGGTGCGCTTATCGCCCAAAGCTGCACGCTTTTCCTTGCCTTGTCAGCAGAAGGTGAGGTACTTTACTAGGAAGTCCTGCATACGCTGTTCAAAAAGTAGAGGCAGTTGCATAAAACGTAGATAAAAAACCTTATACTTGCCTTTCTCCTTATCTCTGATTTGATTTCCTGTTACAACAGTCACAAATCTGTAGCTACAAATATTTTTCCAAAATGATATATAAATTCAGAAGCCCAGCAGGTCTGACAAATCCTTTTACAGTCAGTTAATTTGTGAACTCTCATATGGTTTTATCACTCTGACCAGACACAAGCAGATTCTTTTAGTATATGAAAGCAGCTGCTGACAGGTATTTATTGTTGCCGTCATCCACTCTTAATATTTAGACTGCAAATTTGACTCCAGCCCGTCCGCCATTAAGCAGCAGTAATTACGTCTGAAGTAGTGAAAGTGAAGTGAGACAGCCATTTGATACCTGCTGCTTTAACAGATCTTATATAACCTCCTGAATTACTTTTATTCTGTACTTTTCATGCCCCAGTCAAAAAGATGAGTGTGTTTAGGAAGAAGAGTAAAGGTTGGACATGACAATAAAAGCAATTCTATTGCACTATTGTGAGAGTACTACCGTGCATAAGATGGATGTTACGGTGCAAATTCCTGAAAACAAACAAACAAATAAAAAACCTTGGTGTTGTTTCTTTTTTAATTTGTGAATACACCAGTAAACAACATTCTTTAACTAGATACACTGGCACTGTAAAATAAAGTCTTGCTACTGCAACTGAGCAGGAATTAACTGTCTTCGAGGCGGGCCAGGCACAGCCGGTTCTGGCCTGTTCCGGATGGTACCGGATGGTTCCCCAATGGACCGGGAGGACTCCACCGGGCCAATCCAGGCAGCCAGTGGCACCTCTCAGCCCATCAGAGCTGGTGGCGCCGCTGTGGCGGTATCAAGAATATTAGAAAGAACTCTTTTTTTTGTTGTGATCCGTGGTTGAGCATACACTTGAGGACGAGAAGAATGTATGAAACGGTACTTAAAGCTTCAGAGTCTTTCTCAATCTGTTCTGTCAAAGCTGTTCCATTTTGTGCAAAACACTTCAGTATTCACGAAAGGAAAGCCTGGGACCTCCATATCTCAGATGAATATGCTCTCTACCAGGCTAGAGCGTCACTCTTATCATCCTTCTCTTTGGACCATAAAAATCAGTATGATGAAGAATGGGAGTCTAGTTCTGGTGATTTATTTCCAGAACATTTTTATATAAAATTGCCATCAGACTCTTCTTTCAGAAAGATAACCTGGTTTTGCTGACTGCAACAAGAAAAGATTTCTATTTGGGTTCAATGCAGTATCAGTATATATAGATATGTTCGTTCGACTTCTGATTTTATTGAGTTTGGTGCTTTCCTAAAGAAAGGTAGAGTAGTAGATCACAGAAATATCCTACCAAGTTTATTTTCATTAATGTATTAATTATAAGCATTATCTTCCTGAAGTAGTTACCTTTTTAATTTCAGGAATTTTTTTTTTTTTTTTTTTGTATAGCTGGAAGACTTTAAACTGCTGTTTAGGAATACAGCATGCTGATAATTCAGTAAGTAGCTACCTCAAATTCACGCTACTCAGCTTCTATTTTCATTTTACAGAAAAATTATAAAAATCAGTTATTTGCAGTGGAAAGTGATTTATGTACCTGGCATATACCTGGAGAAACATCTCCCCAGTAAAAACATCAGTCAGCACACTTCACAAAGCTCCAGTGTACACTTTAATACAGTTCTGTATGTATAGCTTCATGTCCTTTCTTTTGTGAAAAGCAGAATGGAAGCATCTGGGAGACATACGTGCATTTCTCAACACTGTTTTTCATAAAACAGCATAAGGCAGACACAGAGGTTAGTCAAACGCAAGAGGGGCAGGCGCTGAGCTCTGCTCTCTGGGGACAGCGGCAGGACCTGAGGGAATGGCATGGAGCTAAGCACTGGAATGGGGATGCCCAGGGAGGTCGTAGAGTCTCTTTCTTTAGAGATATTCAAAACCTGCCTGGATGCGATCCTCTGTGACATGCTCTAGGTGACCCAGCTTGAGCAGGGCGATTGGACTAGAGGATCCCTGGAGGTCCCTTCCAACCTCAACCATTCCGTGATTCTGTGATTCTGTGACAGGGGAGGGTCAGGCTGGGTGTGAGGAAAACGTTCTGCACCAAGACGGTGGTCGGGCTCTGGAAAAGGCTCCCCAGGGCAGTGGTCACAGCACCAAGCCTGCCAGAGTTCAAGAAGCATTTGGACAACGCTCTTGGACACAGGGCCTGACTTTTTGGGCGGTCCTTTGAGACTCAGGAGTTGGACTCAGTGATCCTTGTGGGTCCCTTCCAACTCAGGATATTCTGTGATCCTGTGACCCCAGTGGAGAAGTGGTGGAAGGTGACAACCAGACCATGATACTGTAGGTTTGCCACGATGTATCTCAGTGCAGAAGTTTCCTCTTCAAGTCTACTTCAGTGGTGAGGTAGGGACGGCCCTCTGTGTGGTAACAGGCCCTGGTGGTGATGTCACAGTGCCTGGCTCCTATATCCCTCTGGCATGGGTGCCAGCTGTGGCCCAGTTGCTTGTGGGGCCTGTAGGAGGAGGACCCAGAGAGAGCATTGTGTCTATCTGGGGACATCCTGCTGCGATGGAGAGGCTGAGAGCCCTTAGCGGTGAGGGGCAGCGGGAGGGAGGTTGGGGGCTGAAGCAGGACCCTTCACAGCAGGCTGCTCGGGGCTGCATCTCCTGCGGAGATTTCTCTCCAAACTGGCCAAGATACTTGTCCCTACCAGCTCCAGCCCCCTGCAGCCAGCAGCACCAATGACACCTGCTCCGTTCTTTCCTTCCAGGTCTCTTTACTTGTGTGGGCTGCCGGCCCAGACGTAGACGTCGCCACAGCAGAGGCAGGGTGACGGGGCCTGTCCCTGAAGCGGCCCCGACCTTTGCCACTGTTGTGACTTCTCTGCTAGAGCGTCTGCAAGACGAGGAGGTGAGCTGGGGGCACCCCACCATGATGCAGTGGGGTTCCCTGGGTGCCGCAGGGGGAGCTGTGCCTGTCGGCACCTCTGCCCTCTTGGTTTCCTCGTCCAGAAGCCCCGGCGCGGGGCAGGGCCCAGCCTGGAGCTAACCAAGGAGCAGTCATTTGCCCTGGCCCCGTCCCAAGGTCCCATGGGTGCCAAAGCCTAGAGGCCAGGGGATTTGTGTTGCCATTGCAGCTTCCCAGCCCCAGCGGCACGTCCCTAGGCTCTGCCAAGCGGGGGTGGGCAGCTGGCGGCTCCCTGGGAAGAAGGGCAAAGCAACTGCAACTGATCCCTGTCGTGCTCTGTCCCCAGGGTGACAGAGCGCAGACTTACTGCGAGCTGGAGAGCGTCTTGTGGGGAGATGACAGCCGCCTGCAGTGCGGTGTCGTGAACCGGCTGATAGCAGAGGTGTCCCGTGACCTGACAGCTGACCAGGTGAGATGGTGCTCTTGGAAGGCGGTGGGAGCAGCCTGCCAGGCATTTCAGGGAAATCTGGAGCAGTGCAGACAGGTTTTTCTGGCACTGGGGCCCAACAGAGGCTCCCCAGTAGCCCTGAGGGACAAAGCGGCTGGGGAAATGCCTGCCTGGGCTAGGCGGGGAGCGACAGCCGGGGAGCTGCTCACCTTCCTTCCCCAGGGGACCAGAGGTGGCAGCCGCCCAGCCCCAGGCACAGCTGTCCCCAAGGGGTGTTGTGGGGGAGTAGGGGCCATCTTCCCAGTGGCTCCAGCACACAGATAACGTTAGAGCTGAAGCCCCGTAGCCGGTGCTGGCTGGTTCACATATTAGGGTATCACAGGATGGCTGAGGCTGGCAGGACTGTCTGGGTCCACCTGGTCCAACCCCTGCTCCAGCAGGGCCACCCAGAGCAGGCTGCCCAGGACCGCGTCCAGGCGGCTTCTGAAGATCTCCAAGGAGGGAGACCCCACAGTGTCTCTGTGCCAGTGCTCCGGCACCTGCACCTGTTCAGCCCGTCCAAGTGCCTCAGCCTGTCTCCCGGGGGGCAATTCACCTGAGCCTCTTTTTCAGGGCGTGACGGAAGACACGAAGATGGCTGCTAGTGACGTCCTGGTGGCTCTGGCCCGCTCCCACTTCAGCTTTGTGATAGCCGAGCTCCAGGCCCAGCTGAAGGCCCCGGGGGAGATCTCCAAGGAGTTCGTGCTCATCACTGTGGGCAAACTCTTCAGCACCTATGGTACGGTCCAGCACCCCCATCCTCCCGCTTTGGGCCAGTCTGTGATAGCTGGGGAAAGGGATCCTTCCCCTCTCCACACGGTCCGTGCTGAGCTGGGGGGCACCGTGGCTGCAGCGCCTCTTCCCTCACTGCCAGTGCCAGCTGGGGGCTCTGACCGTGGCCACTCTCCATTCTCTTCGCAGCCCTGCAGTGCATCCCCTTCATGCGCATGATGCTGTTGGGCCTGCGCACCGTGGTGGGCCAGTTAGGGAGCAGCCGGATCCTGCGTGCCGCCTGTGGTGGTGAGTGGACCCTGGGGAGGGGCAGGGGCAGGGCAGCCCTTGGCACCTCGCTCCGGTCTCAGAGCGGGCATGGCGGGCCTGAGCCCACAGTGCTCCCAGACCTCGGCCATCCCAAAACGTTGGGGCACCTGGAAAGGGTGGGTGAAGGCCACGAGGTTTCTGTGGGCTGGAGGTGAAGGTGCCCGGGAACTCCTGGGTCCCTTTGCTGCCTTCCTGGGCTTTCCTCCCGGGTTAATGTCCCTGTGCTGATGGGCAAAGATTTGGGAAGGGAAGGGCAGGGGCTGCAGAGGAAAATGCTGGAGACTGTGAGGAAAAGGCGTCATGTGGAGGACAGAAACAGCGTGGCGTTGTCATCCAGACACCTCGAGCACACAACTTGCCCTCAAACCTAGATCTGCTCCTGAGCTGAACCCTGGCGAGCCTTGAACTGTGCTTACAGCAGGCTGGCGGGGGGTGCCGCTACCTTCCCTGCTACAGGCTCCTTTTTCTCTTCTCTTGGTGCAGTTCTGGAGCAATGGGCGAAAGGGGTCAACATTTACATCTGCACCTGGAAAGGATGCCCCTTGCCTGCCACGGAGAAAGAGCAGATATACGAAAACCTTTCCCAGGTGTTCTGCTCTGTGGCAGGAAACTGGCTGGACTGCCAGGAGGAAGAGGTGAGGACTGCTGTTTCCCAGCTGGGGATGGCAGCAGGGATGCCCCCGACGGTGCCTCTGTCTGTGCCCAGCGGGCTGGCTGCAAAAGGCCCCAGACTGGCTCTATGCCTGGGGCTGGGGGCTCCCTGCGGGGAAGCAGCTGAATCCCAGGGCATTTGGGCAGGCAGGGTGGGGGGGTGAGGGGTGGGGAAAACCTCTCTGCCCTCCAGAGCGAGCCCGTCTCCTGCAGGGCAGAAGGGAAAGGGGAATGGGGAGAGGGAGAGGGAGAGGGAGAGGGAGAGGGAGAGGGAGAGGGAGAGGGAGAGGGAGAGGGAGAGGGAGAGGGAGAGGGAGAGGGGAAGTCGTCTCCGTGGGCAGGGCAGACCTTCAGCCTTTGACGCTGGGCCTCCCCGGTTCCTCTCCAGGACAAGCAGGCCGTCATCAGGGCCATGACTCCACTGATGTGCATCCTCCTGCACAAGGAGGAGCACCGGGAGCAGGTCTGGGAGCAGCTCCTCTGGCTCCTGCACCAGTATCGAACGGTCCAAGACACCTCCAGGGTGACCAAGGTGAGGTGTGGCACAGGGCCTGGCACGGACGTGGGGTCTGTGCGAGTGGCACGAGGGCTCGGGGATCTGTGGCATGCAGGGAGGAGCCAGGGAGCTCCCCTTAGAGAAAGATGGAACAGGGAGATCAATGGAGATCTGAGGCTCCCTGGGCTCTTCAGGCAAAAGAAGAGCAACCGTGATGGGGCCAGGAGGGAGCCGAGAGTCAGTGGGGCCCATCTCTGGGAGCTGAGAGGCTTTGCTACCACCTCCGTGGGGGCTGTTTGCATGGGGAGCTCTGTTCTAAGGTGCAGGGCCATGTCCAGTTGTATCTGACTGGGGGGGGCGGGGGGGGGCGGGGGGTAAGAGGCCTGATGGGTAGGAAATACCTGGAAACATTGCCAAAAGAAGGCTCTGTTCAGAGAAGAGACTCCTAGTGCTGCCGTGAGGGGAGGGTGAACAGGAAGCCCTGTGCAGGAGCACTGGGGACTCCCCTGACCTCAGCTGCGCACAGTTTCTCCATTCGCAAGTGGCTTGACATGGCTTTGGCCCTTTCTTCCTCTCTTGTTCTCTTGCAGAGCCTCATTTATTTCCTGGAGGCCTTGGAGCAAGTTCAGACCCTCATCCCCAAGGGCAAGTGTCTTGCCATCAGCAGTGTCGTGTACAACGAGGTAAGGGGAGCCTGCACCCACGCAGCCACAGCAATTACCTCTTGGCTGAGCCTCGGGAGGACTCCAGAGCCCCGAGACTTTGAAGGCTGCTCAGCCTTGGCTCCTGGGTGGCTCCTGGGTGCTCCAGACCTGTGCGTGTGTCCCTGTGGACGCTGTGGGGTGGGCTGGGTTTTGGCTGGGGGTCCTCTTCCCACGAGTGCCCAGGGAGATGAGAGCTGGCAGCGCCGTTCCTTTTCGGTCCCTCTTGATGCCGATGTGACTTTCTCCAATGGACCTTGTTCCCACAGCTCACTGACGACACCAAAGAGCACAGCCAGGACCATAAGGCAGAGCTGACCCAGTGCATCCTGCTGCAAGGTAAGGAGAGGAGATGTGGCGATGCCCCGTGGTGTCCCGGCAGCTCTCTCCCAAAGCTCAGGAATGGGTGTAAGCTGCTTGCTAATGCAGGATGGGATTTCCTCCCCACAGCTCGGATCTGCCCAGAGGAGACGATCCTGTTCCTGGAGTCCCAGCTGAGCCACGAGAGGGAGGCCGGGCGCGTGGCAGCCCTGGGTCTGCTCGGTGCTCTGGCACGCTGTGACGGTCAGTACTGCGGGGTCAGGGCTTTGAGGGCTCTCTTCCGCCCTCTGGGCTGTGCCTCCACGCATGCCTCGCTGTATCTCTTGCAGAGCCCGCGATGACAGAGAAGCTGCCCCAGGTCGTGGAGGCTGTCAAGTGTGTGTGCAGGGACCCCAGCACCCGGGTGAGCTGCTTTGGGAAGGGACTATGCCGTCGGGGTGGTAGAGAAACCTTTTCCCGCAGGGCAGAGCCTGGCAAGACTGTACTGGAAGGGCTCTGACCTAGACAACCATTTCCCCGCTCCTTGGTTACTGGAGGGCTGATGGCGAGAGGTGATGCCGCTGCCAGCATGGGCAGGTCCCCGTGTCCCCGTGCTGTGCAGGGAAAATGCACGGCCTGGTGCTAAAGCGTGCCCTGACCTCAGGAGAAAAGGCTTCTCCTACATCCTCGCTGTCTCTATGCAGGCCGGAAGGGCTGCCCCGGTGAGCAGGTGGCTTCCCTTTGGCTTCGGAGCAGGAAAATCATAACCACAATTGACCCCTGGCAGGTGAGGAGGGCAGTTCTGCACTTCATCAGGGAGCTGCTCAGTGCCAATGCCCAGAGCTGTTCAGCGTGGGACGCTGTGGGATACATCTTCAGCGAGTTCAGCCAGAGCTCGAGCAGAAGGGTAAGGCCAGTGTGCAACATCTTCCCTTGGGAGATCTGCGCTGCCAGGAGGCTGGCATGGGAGCACTGGCGGGGCCACGCCTGAGCCTTCTGGGTCAGGAACTGAGAGCAACCGGGGGGTTCCCAACATTGTCTTGCAGGCTGCAGGACTCCTGTCTGCCCAAGAAGCCCAGGAAGAAGGAGGTCTCCAAGGGCTGTGCATGGACGTCCTGGGGTCACTGGACATCTCTGTGAGAGGGATGGCCAAAGTAAGTCATACTCTGTCCTGCGGCTGCTGCTCCTCTCCTTCAGGCCGTTTGTTCCTAGACCCCTTTGCACACCCGAAAGCTCCCCCCCAGTGTGCTCTGAAGTGCCCAGGGCTCAGGGAGATGCACACCATCCTCTCCATCTCTGAGCTGAGGCAGAAATGCTGATGGGCTGAATTGTCTCATTGCCTACATACAGCTCCTGTGGCCGAGGCTGCTGATATATGTGTTGCCGGCCAAGTACACGGGCATGCTGATCCCCCTCTCCCGCTGTCTCCGAGCCCTGGCTGAGAGAAATGAGTTAACAGCAGCGCGTGAGCATCAAGAGCTGGATCCCGATGTCCTCAACTCCCTGTTGCAAGGTAGGAGTAGAAACTCCCCCAATGAGCTCTGCTGACCTCTGTGTCTGCGTCCTGCAGGGACGTCAGAGTGGCAGGGCACAGTGTGGCTTGGCATCTCACCCAGCATTTCTTTCTCCCCGCAGAGACAACGCTGACGCCACATACCTTGCTGGCTCGCCTGCTGGTGAGTAGTGGGGCCCTGGGGAAAGAAAGAGCTTTTCTGGACAGGGCAGCGATGTCCAGAGAGGCCGGGGCAGCGATGCTTTAGAGGCTGGTGTCAGGAGCCCTGGGGAGGGAGCAGCGTGTCCTGAGTGTGCCACCTGGGGACCCCGTTCCCTTCCCGTGGCTGAAGCACGATGGGCGCAGCCATCAGCTGCTCCTTGGCAGCCGGGGTAGCGCCGAGCTGCTTCCTTCATGGGAGAAGCCGCAGGTCTTGCGGCAGAAGTGACCCTGCTTCTCTGTGCTCTCTGTACACAGGTGGTGGCGGGGTCTCCTTTTGCGGGCAGTGAACTCCAAGCTGCTGCCTTGCTGGTGATGCAGAGCCTCCACAGCAGGATCCATGGAGCTGTGGGGGCCCTGTGGAACACCGAGATTCCCCTGCTGCTGCAGTACCTCAAGGGTAAAGTGCTGGTGGGGATGGAGAGGCAGGGGAGGGAGGGGAGGGCATGACAAGTCAGCTTCCCAGCATGGCTAAGGGAAATCGTTGCCTGTTGCCCAGTGCTTGTTCTGCTGCCGTTTCCCTTCCAGGGAGCCAGCACTGAAGCTGGGGGGGGGGGGGGAGTGGTCCCACAGCGACCCATTCGTCCCGGCGCATGGATGGGGCCCTTGCCGTCCCCTCGGACAGCATGCTGGTCTTGGTGGCACCTCCATGTCCCTGCTGGGACGGTGCTTGTGGGGAGGGACAGGAAGGCTGCCTCTGGAGGGGGTGCAGCCACCAGGTTCCCTGGGCCAGGCCGGGTTTGCAGCAGCTCTTCTTTTGTGGCTTGATCCCAAGCAAGGGCTTTTTTCTTCTTCCTACTTTCTAGGAGAAAACGAGAACATCCCAGACTCTGCAGAGTGGGAGCGCCATCTGCTGAAGGTACGGCAGCCTTGGGAGGCATAGCATATAGAGGTGGCATTTCCCAGGTGGCAGGGGCGTTTCCCAGGCACCCTGCGCCTCCTCCTGCAGAAGGTGCCTGCCTGCCTAGAGGAGTCTCTCCCCACACGGGCCACAGCTGAACGCGAATGCCCTCATTTAATGCCACTCTGGCGTGGCCGTGTGCCTTGGCACTGCCTCTTCCTGCTTGTCCTGAGCCAAAGGGGTGTCAAAGGAGAAGAGCGCAGGCGGGTTAAAGGAGGGAGGGTTGTGGTGAGGTGGGGCGAGGGACTGTCCTTCCAGGCAGCTCTCCCCCAGCAGGTTCCCGGGACCTGGGAATGTGGGAAACGGCCCTGGCAAAAGGCAAAGAAACATTCGCTTCCTCTCCTGTTCTCTCCTGTAGTTCCTGAGGGCATCACTGGAAACCATCAAGGACGACGCCTGGATCAAGCGCCTGAGCTGTGAGCTGAGCCAGCGGCTGGACAGCTCTCCCAGCGGCTCTGGGGAGAAGGTCAGTTCCCCGCCCGGCTCTCCCCTGGCAGCGCAGCCACGGGGCGCCCGCCTGCGGGGCTGGGGCTGCAGGCGGTGCTCTGCGCTGCTTCCCCAGCCCTTGCCCCCCAGCGGCCTTTCCCTCCGTGCTGAGCGGGGCTGGCTAAAGCCCATCCCTGCGTCCGGTCTCGGCTGCTCCCCGTGCGCTGGGGCCTGTCCTGGTCTGGCCCCGTTCCAGCATGCCACGCTGTTGCTGCATCTCGGGCTCGGCTTTTTCCCTTCCAGGCTTTCCTGTACAAGGCTCTTGGGACAACGCTGGGAGCTTGTCAGGAACTCCCACACGTCCAAGAGAAGCTGCTGCAACATCTGAAGAAAGCAAAACCTGAGGAGCCATCTGAGGCCCAGGTGAGTTTCCCTGGTCTGTCCCTGGGGGAAAGGGCTTCTTCCGGCCCTGCTCCAGGCCTTTTCCATCTCCTCATCGCTGCCTGCCACTGTGGCTGGCCGTGACTGAACGTCTGGGCCTGTGCCAACTGTCCCTCGGTCTTTTGTTGCAGGGAATCATTTCTCTTGTCTGCCAAGCCGCCGACAGCCACTTCCGCCTGGCCTTGGAGACCTTCACAACGTTTGCTGCCACACTGTGCAACGCCCAGTGTTTTGGGGCTTCCAGACGCAAGAAGGTGAAGCGTTTGGGGTTTCACTCATTGGCTTTCTTCCACCTTCTTTTCACTTCTGCACCAGTAGCGGCCAAATCATGGCAGCTGCATTTAGGTTGCCCCTAGTGTAAGAACCCCTCGAGACCTGCGCTTCGAAGGGGACCCCCCGCAGCTGGGGCCCGTGGGGTGTCTTCGGAGAGGATGGGGTTTTGTGCCTCGTGGATCCGAGCTGCAGCGGCTGCTTGCACACAGCCCTGTTCCCCTGACCGAAATGCAGCGTGACAGAGGCTGCGCCCTTCCGGCCCAGCCCCATGCGAGAGCCCTGCCTGCGGGCTCGGAACAGCTCCTGGCCCCAGAGCTCACAGAGAGCTGGGGGAGCAGCTTGAGGAGCTGCCAGGACGTGCCCGGGGAAATAAGAAGCTGGTGCAGGGGCAGGGCAGCTCCTGCCTCGGGAGCCCAAGGGGCGTCGTGGGGTGTGGGGGGCCATCGGGCAGACGTCTCACAGCATCTTTACCAACGCAGATGACCCGGGCCAGCAGGAGAGCTCAGGCCACTTGCAATGCTGCCATGCTCACCTACAGCAGCATGGCACTGCGTGCCTCCAAGGAACAACTGCTCGCCCACGTGGAGGCAGACATCGTGGGCAACATCCTGCTGCTCTACATCTCCAGTAGCCAGGTGAGAGCTCGGGGCGTGCAGGGGCAGGGATGCTGGGTGCCCCAGCTCCAGTCCCTCCGCGCTAGGGCATACTGAGATGGGCCGTCTCTTTCAAAAGGTCCCCCAAGAAACAGTTTGTCCCAGCATGAAGATCCAAGCCCTTCCCCTAGATTTCCCCCACATGCACATGTTCCTCTTGCAGCCCGCGGACCTTCATCCAGTTCAAAGTGTTTTCTTCTCTGCTGGGCCTCAGAACTTGGAGAAAAATCTCGCCCTGGTGCAGAGCATCACCGAGGTCGGTTGTGCCATCCAAGCTGTGGGTAACTTCGGCAGCTTTGATCCCGTCCTGCAGCACAAGCTGCTGCTGATCCTGCAGGTGAGTGCCCAGAGCCAGAGCTGTCTTGCAGGGGAGTTTTGGGCCATGCCATGAGGCATGAAGGTCTCCCTCAGCTGAGTGGGAGCTCCTGAGCTCCTAGAGCCATGTCCCCAGCTGGTGGGGCCGTTGGGTGCTGGCAGTCAGTGGCCATGGCTGGGCAGCCGCTGGGGAGCTGCTACATCCTGCAGCGCCTCTGTGGGAGCTGCAGGAGTGATGGAGCCAGTGTCTGGTAGTAGCGCCCGTCTCTGGGCAGGGTGCAAGAGCTCTCCTACGCCCAATGCCCACTTTGCAAATTTCTCTCTGGGACTTGCAGAACTTGATGAGGAAGACTCTCTGGGAATTCCCGGCATCGTCACTGCACCTGAAGGTGATTCTGGCCCTGGAGCAGTGGAGGTAAGAGCGAGGAGCTGCGGGGGCTGTGAGGCGGGATGACGTTCGTCGTGTCGGGGAACTCCCAAAGGGGGTAGGGGAAGAGGAGCAGCATCTACAAGAGGGAGGGCTGGTCTGTTGTGCCCAGTGACCTGTAGGGAAGGTTCTGGGCGGGGAGAAAGGCTCTGGTCCTCCTGCCATCTGGCAGGGAAGATAAGGAGCCCCAGGGTCTCCCTCACTTTGGAGCTGGGGGTTATTTGCTGCCGGGGAGGAGAGAGCAGCTGCTGGAGCTGAAGGCAGCACTCACCGCCACAGGCTAGGCTGGTTGGATTTGGGGCGGTCGATGAGGACAAGACCAGATGCCATTTGACCGTCTCTGGAGAGCGCTAGTAACTCTTCTTTTTTTTTTCTCTTCCTTTTTCCCCTTGCCAGCAAGCTGAAGATCTCTTTTAGCAGGAAGGAAATTTGCAGCCTGCTGTCTGACTGCTGCCAGTCCATTCTGCCACTTCCTTCAGCGGATGAGCAGATGGAGGAGATAGGGAACACGGAGGTGGCATTGCTGCAGCTACAGGTACCTTGCTGTCCCTTCCCTGCCCACATCTTGGTCAGGACCCCACCCCCCAGCACAACCTGTGCGCTGGCAGCAACCGTGATACCGCATCTCTGTCCCTCTCCTCTGCTTCCAGTCTCTGCACATGGCCACGAAGGCTCTGGGCCGGCTCATGGCAGTCCTGCTCAAGACAAAGCCAACCACTGTCGTCTTCGTAGACATCGTCCACGTGAGTATCCATGGGGCGGTGGGGAAAGCATCCCTCCTGTCAGTAGTGGGGACCGAGATCTGGGGCCCCTGGCGAATTAGCAGAGGAGCAGGAACCTCCTGCTGCCATGCCAGGTCACTGTGACCTCAGGGAGGCAAAGAAATGGGCCCTGCAGGGGGGAGAGCCAGGAGGCATCCCTTGGCCGGCTGGAGCAAGGAGATGGCTGCATGAAAAAGCTCCTGGGTGGGGGCAGGTGTGTCTGAAGAGAGTGGGGCAGTGCAGGCAGCAGTGCCAGTGCCCACTCGGTGGGGCCGCGGGGCAGGCCCTCAGGGAAAGTGCCAGGAAGGGAGGGAAATGGAGAGGGATGGCGGGAAGGGAACGATGCCCCCTGTGAGACAGAGCTGTTCTGCCCCAGGTACTGTGGCTCCGGCTCTCCTCGGACAATCCGTGGGAGCGCAAGAGGGCCCTGCAGGTCTACGCCCAGCTGCTGGCGGATTGCAGAGATGGAGTCACTTTCCAGGTGAGTAAGGATGCCCACCGTGTGCCCCTGCTCCCTGGAACCACTGGGGCCTGGAAGGGGAGCTCTGCCCAGCTGTGCACGGGCTTTCGGGTCCCCCAGCACTATGGGGTGGCCCCTCTGCCCAGTCCTGGCTTGAGTGGGGCACGGGTGGGAGATGCAAGGGGGCGCTGGGGCCGCCTACAGCCTTTGTTCTTCCTCTCCCCCATGCAGACAAGATGTGCCTACGTGCCGTTTGGCTCCTTGGCGGGATTTCTGGGGCCTCTGACCTATGACCCCGTGACCAGCTCCCGCCAGCTGGCCGCTACCTGCCTCAGCTCCCTTCTCCACATCCAAGGTGAGTAGAGCAGGCGCCTGCCGGCCCTCTGTGCCCCGCCTGGCCCTACCAGGCTCCCAGGGGCTGGGCCCTGCTGCCAGGAGGGAAAGGAGAGGCACGGTGCTCGGCTGCTGTCCTCTCCCCACCCTGTTCGTCCTCCACCTCCCCAGCCACCTGGGGAGGGATCCTGGCAGAGGGCCACCCAGTCCCACCTGCCAGCAGCGTTTCCTGCAGCCGGGGGCACTCAGGGCCATCCCCCGCTGCTGACAGCAGGACGTAGACCCCTCAAGTGAGGAGCGTTAGGAAGGAGGGAGCTGAGCTGCAGGCCCAGAGCGTGAGGCGATGGATTTTGGTTCAACCCCTTTCCAGCCCCTTGAGAAACACTCTCTGTACTGAAGGAAGCTGCTGGATGGGGCACCAACCAACCCCCCGGGAAATCACGTCGAAGGCAGTTCTTACCACCTTTTCACTGAGCAGCATCTGTCTGCGCTGAGGAGAGTGTGGGCCTCCCAGAGACGCTGGTGGCCTGTGCGGCAGGAGGAGAGGCAGCTGCAGGGAGCAGAGGCCTGCAGCCCCTGAAACAAGCACCGCCAGCTTGTCAGCTGCAGAACCTGGCAAGGGACATCCCGCTGCACCGAGTTAAAGACTAACTACCCTGGCTTCTGGTCCCCCTTCAGCAAAGCCCGGGAACGGAAGTTCAGTTTCCCTAAGTGTGACTCCCCTTTTCTCCCCATGCTCGTTCCAGCCAAGGCCACGAACAGGGTGTTCGAGACAGACGACCCTGCGAGCTGGTGTGAGGGGCTGAGTAATCAGATCGCCGCATCTCAGCAGCTCCAGACCTCTGTCAAAATTGGAAAGGTAAAGAGTGCCCTCAAGTTTGCATTAAGTTCTGAAGAGCTGGAGCAGAGCCGTGACAGGATCTCTCCTGTTTCTTGTTTCTTTCCAGATCGTTTGCAAAAACTTCCCCAAAGAACAGGCCACGGACTTCATGATGGCCATCAAGGAGACCTTCCGGCGTTCCAGAGGAAGACGTGTGCGTGCTGCAGGGAACTGGATGATCACCTTCGTGAAAATATGTGGAAAGGACATTCTTCCAGACGTAAGAGACATTTTTCCGCGACGTGGACTTTCTCGTTTTGGCTGTCGCACCACACATCTTGCCGTTTGTGTGCTAAAGAAGCTCTCGGTGCAGAGCCAGGGCTTGGGCAAGGTGGTAGGGGTGAAATTTCGCCTTAAAGCTTGAAAGCGTGGCAAGGGAGCAGGCGTGGCTCATGGGCTGAACGTCCATGTCCCCGCAGAAGCAAGGACGTACCAAGACATTCCTTCTCCCCTGCTTCTTTCAGGTGCCAGGAGTCCTCTCCATCCTGCACACCTGCACATGGTCCATGCTGCAGACCTCGTTCATGTACTTTGTGCACGATGCGGTGCTGATCCTGGCCCGCTATCACGAGGAGCTCACGACGGATGTCATCATCCAGAAGTTTGTGCCTATGGACAGGTATGTGCACTACTCCCTTTCTTGCTGGGGTCAGAGAGCCGTAGCTTGTCTCCACTAGGGTGATCCAAGTGAAGCAGCAGCTCCTTTTCCTACACCAAAATGTCTGAGGTGTGCTCGTATCGCTGGTAGGAACCGGGCATCTTCAGCCCAGCTGCTGAAGAAGAGTGAGGTGAAGGCATCACAGGTAACAGAGCATACGGGCTCATGGTTGCACATCTTCTCCTTTGCAGAAACACACTGGAGCTGTGGCGGACTCTGGGGAAAGACAGCATTGGCATCTGTGTGCTGAGGCGCTTATCCGAGAAGCTGAAGAGAGTGGGAGACGACAGCTCCGAGCCCAGCTCGTCCAGTCGCAGGCTGGAGGACCACCAGCCTTCTCCGGAGTCCTTGACTGTACGTTCAGTGGCAGGGGTTTGCGTCTGCTCCCCCACACAAAGTCCGAGGCAAAGGCGTTGGGTGCCCTTTGCAAACGTCTCTGGACACTGCCAGGACGCTGTGCTGGGGCGTCTCCGCGTTAGCAGTTCGGGACGGCCGGGACAGCCGCTGCTCCCAGGCTGCAAGGCTGTCACGGATACGGGACGTGCAGGCAGTAAAAGTGCCCCAGGCAGCCAGGGGGCCGGGGCTGGTGGCAAAGCTCTTGTTTAACAGGTGGTTCTCGGTCTAATTTCCCTGTAGGTCGCCTGTGCCATCTCAGAAGTGGTGTCTGTGCAGTCCGAGAAGGGGGTCCAGAGCTTGCTTCCCTCCCTCCTCCCTGGGCTCCTGCTGCAGGTCAGCGAGGCACTGGGGGAAGAGATGCTGTTTGCGCCCCTCAGCCCCTGGAGAGGGCTCTCTGAGGATCAGCGGCGAGAGGACAACGTGCGCAGGTCAGGAGCGGGAGGAGCAGGGAAGGGGGGCCTGGAATTGCCTAGGCAAGCATGTTTGTTTGTTTCCTGTCCTGCTTCCTAGGCATGAGGCCACTTGAGGCTGCAGATTTGTTTTTTTCCTCCCATCCCCGTTTGTTTGGGGTTTCTTTTCTCTGTTTTTCGCTCGGGCAGGCTGTAATTATTGCATGATGGCTTGTCCAAAGTTTGTTTTCATTACGGTAGAGATGTCTGTGTGCTGAGGGTCTTCCTGCGTGGTGACTTCCAGGGAGCACGAGCACAGCTGCCACATCCTCGTAGGGTTTGTGGCCCAGCTCTGACCACAGGCAGCTGTGCTTTCCTGCCCTAGAGGCCCTGCCGGTGTAATTCATGGCCTGTCAGGGTGCACCAACCATTGCACTCAGGCGGTGCTGCCTCCCTGCGGAGGTTCGAGTGGTCAGGTCAGTCCCCCCACAACATAACAGGGCACTTTGCCGCAGGGTGCTCTTTCCTCCCCTTAAGGCCCAGCTGGGGGGCCCCATCCCGGGAATTCTTTGTAGCACCGCGCTCTGTCCCTGCTCCCGCTCCTCAAGGGCAGGAGAAAGCTGGGGCCGTCTGTAGCCTGCAAGCCCCTCTGCGCAACGTGCTGGCGGCAAGGGCCCGTAGGGAGGGCTGTGGGTGCCTGGCATCGATTGAGCCTGGGGGCCCTGGGTTTTGTCCTTCTGTAAGTGGCTTGGGGCATTGCCAGGTCTAAGAAAGACAGTTGTTTTTTTGCCAGCTTTACAGACTTGGCGGCTACACAGCGTTGCTTCAGTTGCCTCTCCCTCGATGGAGCTTGGGATGAGTGAAGAACCGGCTCGTAAAGCTGCTGAGCATTCTTGCTCTGCTAAGTCTTCCCCTCCGGAATGCTGCTGTGATCTGAGACTCCTCTGGCTCTTGTTCTTTCACCAGGCCTTTTTGCGAAACTCTTATGTCAGTGCTGAGCAAATGCACTCAGAAGAACTGGCTGACGCCGTCCTGGATGCAAAAAATGTCGGCGATGCTGGAGAGCCCCCACACTCATGCCGAGGGCATGTGCCTCCTGACGAGGTGAGAGCCCCAAGGCAGCATCTCACCTTCCTCTGGGTGGCTGCGTCCAGGGCAACGGCTGGCGGGGACCTTTCCTGCGTGCTCGGGGAGCTCTGCTGCAGGACAGAACAGCGCCTGTGCTGGAGGAGGGGAAGTCCGGGGTGGCAGCCTGCAGCCTTCCCGCCTGACCAGGCGTTGCCTCTTGTGCTCTTTGTGCAGAGTCCTGGTCCGTGCGCAGCTCATCTCACAGGAGCTGATTGAGAGCTTCTCCCAGTGGCTGGACTGCCCATCAGCAAACCTGCAGCTGACGGCCATGGCTTTCTTTGCTGAGGTGAGGCACTAGGAGGGCAGGAGGGCTCCAGAGGGCTTTTCTTAAAGGTATTGCTGCTTGGGCTGCCTCTTTCTGTGGGAAGAGATCAGAAGAAAGCGTCGCCATCGAGACTCGGATGGAAGCTCCTTTGTTCGAACCCTGTTTGTGTGCTGTGCCTGGGCTGAGGTTGTGTCCTGACTCTCGTGGATGTGTTGCTCTATTGTAGCTGATGAATGACCCGCCTATCGAGGGGAGGAACGTCCTGAAGATTCTCAGGGTCTTCACTGAGAAAGCACAGCACCGAAGCAGCACCATAAGGCAGATGGCAGTGAGAGCTCTGGGCAACGCAGTCAGCAGTGTGCCCGTGGAGGTGAGACGGATTTTCCTGTGCTCTGACTGGAGCCCCTCCCTAGCAAGACCCCGGGGGAGAGCTGCTTCGAGAGCCTGGACAGAGCGGCAAAGGCAAAAACAGGGCTCTTTCCTAAGGCCACGCTCCTTCCCCTGATGCCAGCAGGGCTGCCAAGGGAAAATTTGGTGCAAAATGTCAGAGTAACAATGCTTCGTAACAGACCTGTCAGCCACGTAAAGAGCAGCTCTTTGAGGCAGGAAGAGCCCTAAGTCTGTGCGTGTCTTTGGCTTTGCAGGTGCGAAAGCACAGGAGACCTGTTGTACAGGTGCTGCAACAGAGCCTGGCGGACATTGCCTGTCCCGAGGTGGTTGCAGAAAGCATGGTGGCGCTAGCTGAGTTCGTGAGGGTGCTGCAGGCAGTGAACTTGGGATCGGCCTTTGAAGCCATCGCCAGGTCCACCAAGATGTTCTTCGAGTCTGTGAGTGAACCCAACTCTTTCTGCCGCTGGTCTGAGAAGTGGGGGGTGGGCAGGGGCCTGCACGCGCCGCGTGGATGGCCTCTGCTGGCTGAATGTCTGCTTTGGCCTCGTTACCCAGCTGACAAACGGGTTTCTGGGTTGCAGGAACTAGAGTACCTTCGCTACTCGGCCTTCCGCCTCTATTCAGTCCTGGCCTCCTCAGCCTCGATCAAGCGGTCGTTCTTCGCCGGAGAAGTGGCAGAAACATGGGTCAGCCTTCTCCTGCA
Source organism: Anser cygnoides (assembly GCF_040182565.1). NCBI lineage: Eukaryota > Metazoa > Chordata > Aves > Anseriformes > Anatidae > Anser > Anser cygnoides. The sequence goes on from NC_089876.1 coordinate 53,932,195, forward strand.
CCTCCGGGATCCCGACTTTGCAGTTGCTAGCGTAAGTGCCCTTGCAGCTTACTCCCAAAGCCACAGAAAGCTGCGCGGCCACGGCCGAGGCGTTCTGCCACTCCTGCCTGCTCAGCAGCTGCTGGGCGTCTCTGCAGATCCCTCCTAAAAGTGTTCACCGAGCCTTCCGCTGTGCTGCCCAGGGCAGTCTTACCAGCATCGCTGGCAGGACCATCTCAGGCCTCTGGTCCTTTTTCTGGCCACGTGCCTCTGTGCCTGCCTTTTCCTCCCGGAGCCGGTGCTCCCCTGGGAGAGGGCAGTGGGGAGCAAGCCCACGGATCCGGCCGCCAGGCATCAGGACTGGGTCGGGTGCCGGCCTAAGGGATGGAGCAGGTCCCCTCTGCTGCCGCCAGTGCATTCCCCTGCCAGCGAGTGCCCCTCGGGCAGCCCCCCGCCCAGGTGGAGCTCAGCAGCACACAGCTGGACGAGCTCCCTGGGTAGGCCCCAGACACTCTGGTGGAGGAGGAATGACGGCACAACTCTCTTTTTCAGATGTGCAAGATCACCTTCAGTCTCTGTGCTCCATTTATGGGGCTGAGTCGGGTGCAGGAGATCATCGATCTCTCCAAGAGGCTGGGTGCAAACGAGCTGCAGTATGAGGTCTGCAGTCACCTGGTAAGTAAGCTGTGCTCCGGCGAGACATCAGGGCCCTGCGGCCCTGCCCTGGCTCCCAGAGGGGAGTGTGCGGTGACGCATGCTGGGCTGGCCGGGACTGGGACATGGCCATCCCTCCTGGCCACCCGCTGCCTCTCACCTTCCCCCTGCGGCCCACCCAGCCAGCTGGCTGAGGGTCAACAGAAGGCATCTTCTCGGACCCACATGAACTTGTGCCTTCCTGTCTTTCCCTAGGCCAGATACGCCCCCGCCATGTTGGACAGGCTCCACACCATAGCCAGGAGAGGCTGCCTAGAGAACGGTCAGAGGCTGCACACATCGGCCGTCGAAATCCTTGGTGAGAGCCCGCACTGGAACTTACCACTCCCTTTCCCGACCAGAGAGCTGGAGGGGCCTCTGCTTTCTCTTTCCTCTTTCCTCTGGGCCCTGCCTTTGCAGAACAGGGCAGACAGGGTTGCTCAGAGCTTGGCCTGTGTGCAGGAGAAGCACCACACAGCTGGCGCTAGCAGAGTGGCCGGGCGCCTCACGGGGCGATGCTCAGATTGGCTCGCTGCCCCGTCCCGGGGAGGTGCAGGCAGCGTGGTGGGCAGCGAGTCCAGCCTGCCCCCCGCAGCCTGCCAGGCACCAGCTTGCTGGTTCATCCTTGCCGGGGCCTGCTCCGGAGGCTGAGCCACAGCACCCACCGTGCTGTGTACCATGGGCTCAAGATGGGGTAGACAGGGACACAGGGCTTTTCATTGCAACCTGCCTCCGAGTTCCTTAAAAAGCTTTAGCAACCATCAAGTTGTGATATTTAGAGCCTTGCACAGTGGCTCCCCAAGTATGTGTCCCAGCCGTAGGGCAGCGCGGGAAGCCAGGGCTGTGGAGCAGTGCTCTGATGTTTGCCTCTTTGCTCTGTACTTTAGATGACATCCTGGCGAGAAGAAGAAGAAGGAATTGAGGCTCCGTCAGATAGCAGGTCGGTTCACGTGGGGCTGAGCTCCGGATCCGTGGGTCTGGGCAGAGGTCAGAGCCCAGAAGCAGCCCGGCAAATGCCCGGCACCAGGGGCCGGCCAGCCAGGGGGGAGCAGCTCCAGGGTGGCAGGGGGGACAGCTGCCTGGGCTGGCTGCTCACAGCTCTTTCTGTCTTGTTGCAGCTTTCCAAGGCCTGAGCAGCACTGAGGACACCCGAGCGTGGCAGGCGGCAGACAAAGCCCTCCGTGACTGTGGCACACTGTGGGCAATAAAATTCCGCACGTGGTCTCACCGCTGTGTACTTGGGGAAATACAACTCAATGTGGCCTCACCACTGTGGACAAAGGGTCTTTTTCCCAGGGCCAGGGGGGGCACGCTGGAGCCTGTGGGGCGAGGCCTGGCAGGATGCACAAATGGCTTCTGAAGGAGTTGGCGGACCTCACCGTGAGGCCTCCCAGGATTATCCTTCAAATGTCACCGCGATCAGGAGAGGCTGCTGAGGACTGGGAGAAAGCAAACGTCGCTCCTGTCGTCAAGGTGGGCCAGGAGAGAGACCTGGGCACTGCGGGCAGGTCGGCCTCACCCCAGTCCTCAGGGATGGGATGGGATCGGAACCGTTTCCAGCCCTGTGCAGGACGAGGCTGGGAGGGGAGCAGCCAGCACGTGCGATGCCGGGGGACGGAGTGCCTCAGCTGCCTGACGGCAGCCACAGCCAGGCTGGGCGAGGGGAGAGCGGGGCAGGGCCCAGCGCACCGCCGCTGCTCAGCGCCTCTGGGCTGAGGCCTGCTCCCGTCCCCCTGCCCCGTCCTCCCACCCCACGTTGGGGGCAGGGCGCGAGGGCTGGGTTGCGGGGGGCTGCAGGAGCGGCCCTGAGGGAGCCAAGGCTGGGGCTGCCCCGGGCACAGCCTGCACGGTCGGTTCTGGCCTGTTCCAGATGGTGCCAGCCGGTTCCCCAATGGACCGGGAGGACTCCACCGGGGCACCCGGAGACACCTCTCAGCGAATCAGAGCTTGCGGCGCCACTGTGGCAGGGCGGGTGGAGCCCATGGCCGCAGCACCGTTACAGCATGCCGTAATGTTACGCCAGCCCTCCTCGTGTCCTGTGGCGAAGTAGGGAGTTATGGTAACATCCGAAGCGCAGTAGTGGGGCTCGACATCTGTTTGGGCACCTGGGGTGCTTTTCTATGTGCTACCTAAGCAATAATCGCGTTACCTAAGCACTAACCAAGAAGTGGGAGAGATGTATCCTGTACCTTAGGGAGTGAGCCAAGCTTGAGGTGGTTTATAGCGATCTGGGCAGCCAGAGGAAGTCAAGTTCACGTGACGCATGTGGAGAAGTTCAAGCACCAAGCTTGCACCAAGCACGCCATCGTCGTATGCCAACTCATTGCCAGTAGCGACCTGGAAAGACAGAGAGGAGCACATGGATGAAATGGCTGAACAGCCCCTGCAGTGCAAAGACAGTCTCTTCCTCCCTGCAGGCTTGCACCTCAGCTGTGGAGAAACAGGGTAGATTTAGATTAGGCACTGGGAAGAAATTCTTTACACAGACAGTGGTGACACACAGGAACAGGCTGCCCAGAGAAGCTGTGCATGCCCTATCCCTGGAGGTGTTGAAGGCCAGGCTGGATGGGGCTTTGGGTAACCTGGTCTGGTGGGAGGTATCCCTGCCCATGGCAGGGTGTTGGATGGGCTTTAAGGTCCCTTCCAGTCTCCACCATGCTATGATTCTGTGACTCTCTTGTCATTTTATTCCTAAACACTGGATCTCCTGTGCAGGTCCCTTGCTCTTACTTTGTTTTATGGCCAAAACAGCTTTCAAAAAAAATTTGGACTATTTTCTTCCCTTTCTCAAAAATTTCTGTTGTGTAACAGAATCATAACGAGCAGTAGAAAGTTTAACAAGGCCTCTACCAGAGCTTTCCTATAGGATACCAGCTCAGAGGTTCTACTACAGTTACTGCAATCCTTGGCTTTCCTAAGCTGTAAGCTTGACAGAAACATACGACTCCCATACAGCTAGAAGGGCATTAGGAGAAACATTTCTTGCCAAGTGTTTGTAATACGGCTTTCATTCAAACGTTGAAAATTCCTGTGGCATAAAACTGTTATTAGGAGGGCTCCAGTCGGCATCTCCTAAGATCCTTGATGAATAAAGTAACTGGTAAACAAAATAATAGTGCAGACGTCTCATAATGCTTACATGAGTTCTCAGTGGTAAAAAAGCTGGTGCTTTATGGGTACCTTACGAACACAACATTATAAATTTCCCCTTGCTGCAAACATTACAAAGATATTGACCTCTGTGAATCTGCAGTAATACTGTGAAACATTTCTTGAGCACCTTTCCATCTTGCTATTACGCTGTGTCCCCAAGGTTTTTTTCTTGACAAACCTCTCCAAATTTGTTTCTACAAAACTCTCTTCCCTTAAGAAGAAACTGCTTGCCACCCCTGTTCTCAATGTGTACATTTCGTAAGAACGTATACTACTATAACCTGGATCTTAACTTTTTCCCCCAGGTTTCACTAAAGAGCCCTTTTCACACTTTGCACATTACAGGAACTCATCTTGGGCATCTTTGGAAAACTGCTCTCAAAAGTAGTTCTCAACAAACGCTTCTGTGGTGGTTTTACTCGGATGGGTGGCTGAGCTCCACCACAACCGCTCTCTCACTCCCCCTCCTCAGAGAGGAACAGGGAGAAAATACTATGCAAAGGGCTTGAGGATTGAGATAAGGACAGGGAGATTGCTCAACAATTATCGTGACGGGCAAAACAGAGTAGGGAGACAGTAAGATTTTTTGCCTATTACTAACAAGCTAGAGAAGCGAGAAACAAAGGAAAGAAACCAAAGATGCCTTCCCCACCGTCCACCCTCTTCCACCTCCTCCCCGTGAGCGGCGCAGGGGAACAGGGGAATGGGGGTTGTGGTCAGTCTATGGCACTTCATCTCCACTGCTCCTTCTCGGTCACTCTCGTCCCCTGTGCTGTGGAGTCCTTCCCAAACTGATCCGGCGTGGGCTGCCCACAGGCAGCAGCTCTTCAAGAACTGCTCCAGATATGGGTCCGTACCACGGGGTCCATCCCTCAGGAGCAAACTGCTCCAACCTGGATCCCCCATGGGCAGCAGCTCCTGCCAGAGTCCCTGCTCCTGCGTGGTCTTCTCTCCACGGGCTACAGGTCTGGCCCAGAATCTGCTCTGGTGGGGGTCCTCCACAGGCCGCAGCCTCTGTCAGTGCAGGTCCACCTGCTCCACCGTGGTCTCCTCCACGGGCTGCAGCGTGGAACCCTGCTCCACTGTGGTACTCCATGGGCTGCAGGGGGACAGCCTGCTTCACCATGGTCCTCACCACAGGCCGCAGGAGACTTCTGCTCTGGTGTCTGGAGCACCTCTCCCCCTCCTTCTTCACTGACCTTGGCGCCTGCAAGGCTGTTTCTCATTCTTCTCATTCCTCTCTCTCTCCCAGCTGCTGTGTGGCAGTTTTCTTTCCCCCCCCCCCCCCCCCCCCCCCCGTCTTAAATACGCTCTCACAGAGCACAAACAACATCACTTACTGGTTCGGCTCTGATAAGTAGCGGGGCCCTTACCAAACGAGGGGCAGCTTCTAGATTCTTCTCACAGAAGCCACCCCTATGGCCCCCTGCTGCCAAAAGCTTGCCACATAAACCCACTACAGCTTCAAGACCTTGCAGACAAATGGGCAGGGAGTGCAGTCCCCATGCTGTAACTCGTCAGATGCCCAGTGCACGACTGCTGTTCATTCGCAGCAGCACACCCTCACAAGAACACTTACTGGTGGCAGCCTGGTCCAAATGGAAATGCTTTCTGCCATTATAGATCTCATGCCTGGCTGCAGGGGCGGCCCTGAGGGAGCCAAGGCTGGGGCTGCCCCGGGCACAGCCTGCACGGCCGGTTCTGGCCTGTTCCAGATGGTGCCAGCCGGTTCCCCAATGGACCGGGAGGACTCCACCGGGGCACCCGGAGACACCTCTCAGAGAATCAGAGCTTGCGGCGCCACTGTGGCACGGCGGGTGCAGCCCATGGCCCCGGTGTCATAAGGGCACGCTGTAACAGCACGCCATAAGGGCACGCTGTAACAACACGCCATAAGGGCACGCTGTAACAGCACGCCATAAGGGCACGCTGTAACAACACGCCGTAAGGGCACGCTGTAACAGCACGCCAGCCCTCCCCAAGATGGGGCTTTGGGTCCCCCAGGGCCCGGTGGCGTGGAGTCGGCGTTTGTTCCCAATGTGCGTGTTTGATAAGAAACTTACCGAGGCAGATGCTTACAAACTTAGCGGGTTGGCTCCTTGGCGGGATTGCTGGGCCTTTTTTTACATGTCTAGTGCTAGAAGTGAAAGACAAGAGAAGCCAGAAGAAATATAAAGCTATACTTACTGAAATTTCAATACATTAACATGACAGTATCCTAAACGTGTCTGCTGATGACGTAAGAGGTGCGCTTATCGCCCAAAGCTGCACGCTTTTCCTTGCCTTGTCAGCAGAAGGTGAGGTACTTTACTAGGAAGTCCTGCATACGCTGTTCAAAAAGTAGAGGCAGTTGCATAAAACGTAGATAAAAAACCTTATACTTGCCTTTCTCCTTATCTCTGATTTGATTTCCTGTTACAACAGTCACAAATCTGTAGCTACAAATATTTTTCCAAAATGATATATAAATTCAGAAGCCCAGCAGGTCTGACAAATCCTTTTACAGTCAGTTAATTTGTGAACTCTCATATGGTTTTATCACTCTGACCAGACACAAGCAGATTCTTTTAGTATATGAAAGCAGCTGCTGACAGGTATTTATTGTTGCCGTCACCCACTCTTAATATTTAGACTGCAAATTTGACTCCAGCCCGTCCGCCATTAAGCAGCAGTAATTACGTCTGAAGTAGTGAAAGTGAAGTGAGACAGCCATTTGATACCTGCTGCTTTAACAGATCTTATATAACCTCCTGAATTACTTTTATTCTGTACTTTTCATGCCCCAGTCAAAAAGATGAGTGTGTTTAGGAAGAAGAGTAAAGGTTGGACATGACAATAAAAGCAATTCTATTGCACTATTGTGAGAGTACTATCGTGCATAAGATGGATGTTACGGTGCAAATTCCTGAAAACAAACAAACAAATAAAAAACCTTGGTGTTGTTTCTTTTTTAATTTGTGAATACACCAGTAAACAACATTCTTTAACTAGATACACTGGCACTGTAAAATAAAGTCTTGCTACTGCAACTGAGCAGGAATTAACTGTCTTCGAGGCGGGCCAGGCACAGCCGGTTCTGGCCTGTTCCGGATGGTACCGGATGGTTCCCCAATGGACCGGGAGGACTCCACCGGGCCAATCCAGGCAGCCAGTGGCACCTCTCAGCCCATCAGAGCTGGTGGCGCCGCTGTGGCGGTATCAAGAATATTAGAAAGAACTCTTTTTTTTGTTGTGATCCGTGGTTGAGCATACACTTGAGGACGAGAAGAATGTATGAAACGGTATTTAAAGCTTCAGAGTCTTTCTCAATCTGTTCTGTCAAAGCTGTTCCATTTTGTGCAAAACACTTCAGTATTCACGAAAGGAAAGCCTGGGACCTCCATATCTCAGATGAATATGCTCTCTACCAGGCTAGAGCGTCACTCTTATCATCCTTCTCTTTGGACCATAAAAATCAGTATGATGAAGAATGGGAGTCTAGTTCTGGTGATTTATTTCCAGAACATTTTTATATAAAATTGCCATCAGACTCTTCTTTCAGAAAGATAACCTGGTTTTGCTGACTGCAACAAGAAAAGATTTCTATTTGGGTTCAATGCAGTATCAGTATATATAGATATGTTCGTTCGACTTCTGATTTTATTGAGTTTGGTGCTTTCCTAAAGAAAGGTAGAGTAGTAGATCACAGAAATATCCTACCAAGTTTATTTTCATTAATGTATTAATTATAAGCATTATCTTCCTGAAGTAGTTACCTTTTTAATTTCAGGAATTTTTTTTTTTTTTTTTTGTATAGCTGGAAGACTTTAAACTGCTGTTTAGGAATACCTCACAAGAACACTCCTCCACAACTCACCACCCTCACAAGAACACTTACTGGTGGCAGCCTGGTCCAAATGGAAATGCTTTCTGCCATTATAGATCCCATGCCTGTTGCTTTCCTAACTTTCATCGGATTTACAAATACCTGTTCGTTTGCTTTCTTCCAGTACCATGCTTTGTACTGTTTATGTGTACGATTTATATGATTTATGCTGCTTATATAGTGCTTATACTGCACTCTCCACTGGTTGCTACAGAGCTCTACAGTCTGTGTGCATGGCCTCAGGCTGGTTCCAGCCGGTTCTCCAACAGACTGGCCGACTCCACCGGGCCAATCGGGGCAACCGGAGACAGCTCTCAGCCACTCAGAGCTGGCGGCGCTGTGGTGGGGCGGGTGGAACCCGTGGCCACAGCGCCATAAGGGCACTCTGTAACCGCACGCCATAAGGGCAGGCTGTATCCGCATGCCAGCCCTCCCCACGATGGGGTTTCAGGTTCCCCAGGGGCCAGTGGTGTGGAGTCGGCATTTGTTCCCAATGTGCGTGTTTGATAAGACACTTACTGAGGCAGATGCTTACAAACTTAGCGGGTTGGCTCCTTGGCGGGATTGCTGGGCCTTTTTTTACATGTCTAGTGCTAGAAGTGAAAGACAAGAGAAGCCAGAAGAAATGTAAAGCTATACTTACTGAAATTTCAATACATTAACATGACAGTATCCTAAACGTGTCTGCTGATGGCTGGCTCCTATTTCCCTCTGACATGGGTGCCAGCTGTGGCCCAGTTGCTTGTGGGGCCTGTAGGAGGAGGACCCAGAGAGAGCATTGTGTCTATCTGGGGACATCCTGCTGCGATGGAGAGGCTGAGAGCCCTTAGCGGTGAGGGGCAGCGGGAGGGAGGTTGGGGGCTGAAGCAGGACCCTTCACAGCAGGCTGCTCGGGGCTGCATCTCCTGCGGAGATTTCTCTCCAAACTGGCCAAGATACTTGTCCCTACCAGCTCCAGCCCCCTGCAGCCAGCAGCACCAATGACACCTGCTCCGTTCTTTCCTTCCAGGTCTCTTTACTTGTGTGGGCTGCCGGCCCAGACGTAGACGTCGCCACAGCAGAGGCAGGGTGACGGGGCCTGTCCCTGAAGCGGCCCCGACCTTTGCCACTGTTGTGACTTCTCTGCTAGAGCGTCTGCAAGACGAGGAGGTGAGCTGGGGGCACCCCACCATGATGCAGTGGGGTTCCCTGGGTGCCGCAGGGGGAGCTGTGCCTGTCGGCACCTCTGCCCTCTTGGTTTCCTCGTCCAGAAGCCCCGGCACGGGGCAGGGCCCAGCCTGGAGCTGCTCAAGGAGCAGTCATTTGCCCTGGCCCCGTCCCAAGGTCCCATTGGTGTCAAAGCCTAGAGCCCAGGGGCGTGTCTGCAGGCTCTGCTGGGCGAGGGTGTTACAGCTTACATCTCCTTGCACTATCCTTCCAGCGATCCTTGCCGTGGCGATCGCCTCCGGGGCAGACGCATTCTGCAGCGGAGCGGGGGATCGGGACAGGCAGGGTTTTTTTTCCAGCATCGAGGCCACTCGAGGGAGCCGCCAGGCCCCGGCAACGCTCACGAAGGAGGGTGACGAGGCGTAGGCGGAGCCAGCAGCACCCCCTCCCCAGCCGTTCAAAAGCAGCCCCTAAGGAGCGCGAGCGACCAGGAGCGCAGTGAACAGGGCAGGCAAACAGGGCGTGGCGTGTCAGAAGGGTGGGGCACGACAATTTGCGTGGCAGTTCGCGCAGGCAGGGAGGGCAGGAAGGGCAGAGCGCGGAGACCGTTCCCCCCCCCGCCCATACAAACAACTCCTCTAACGGCTGTCGACTGCTAGCTGGGCTGCAATGGTCTACACCAGGCAGACTGCTCTCTCTAGAAAGTCTGTAACCACCCGGACTGACTGCCTGCTCAAAAATGCGGCAGTTCAGGTCTCTGGATGCAGGGAGTGTCTGAGCCTGTTGCTGCCATCTGAGGGAGGCAGAGGGACTGTGTGTGTGAGGTGCGAGCAGGTGGATGACCTGGTCCGGCTGGTGTCAGAGCTCAGGGAGGAGGTGGAGAGGTTGAGGGCCATCAGGGAGTGTGAGCGGGAGATAGACTGGTGGAGCAACTCCCTGCAGGGCCTGAAGGAGAGGTACCAGGGTGAGACACCCCAAATGGGGGTGGACCCCCTGCCCTGTCAGGCAGAGGGAGGGGACCTAGGAGTTAAGGAGGAATGGAGACAGGTCCCTGCTCGACCTCGCAGGAGATGCGCCCCCCTACCGCCCCCACCTTCCCAGGTGTGCGTACACAACAGGTTTGAGGCCCTAGAGCTTGAGAGACCGGTGGGTGAAGATGAGGTAGAAAGTCTACCCAGGAGGATACCTAGGAGGAGGAGGTCGACTCCATGCCTCAAGACTGCCTCCACCAAGAAAGACAGAAGGGTAATTGTTGTAGGCGACTCCCTTCTCTGGGGGACAGAGGGCCCTATTTGTCAGCCTGATCCTACCCATAGGGAAGTCTGCTGCCTCCCTGGGGCCAGGGTCAGGGATGTTGCCAGAAAGCTTCCCAACCTGGTTCGCCCCTCTGACTACTATCCACTTTTGATAGTCCAGGCTGGCAGTGATAATATTGAAGAGAGAAGCCTGAAGGCTATCAAACGGGACTTTAGGGGACTGGGACGGTTAGTGGATGGAGCGGGAGTACAGGTGGTGTTTTTGTCCATCCCTACAATAGCAGGGAGGGGTACAGAGTGGACACGGAAAGCCCACCTGATTAACACGTGGCTCAGAGGCTGGTGCCAACACAGAAATTTTGTTTTTTTGACCATGGGGCGCTTTACTCAGCAACCGGACTGATGGCTGCAGACGGGTCCCTATCTCTAAAGGGAAAATGGATCCTAGCCCAGGAGCTGGCAGGGCTCATTGAGAGGGCTTTAAACTAGGTAAGAAGGGGGACGGGGCTGAAATAAGGCTTGTTGGAGATGTGCCGGGGGAACAATGGCAAGGCCAGGGGAGAAGGCAATGGCCCGACTGAAGTGCATCTACACTAATACACGCAGCATGGGTAACAAACAAGAGGAGCTGGAAGCCATCGTGCAGCAGGCAGGCTATGACTTGGTCGCCATCACGGAAACGTGGTGGGACCACTCTCATGACTGGAGTGCTGCAATGTCTGGCTATAGGCTCTTCAGAAGGGACAGGCAGCACAGAACGGGTGGTGGTGTGGCTCTCTATGTTAGAAAGTGTTTTGATGTTGTGGAACTTGAGGCTGGGAATGATAAGGTCGAGTCCCTGTGGGTTAGGATCAGCGGGAAGGCCAACAAGGCAAGCATCCTGGTGGGGGTCTGTTATAGACCGCCAAACCAGGATGAGGAGACGGATGAGGTGTTCTACAGGCAGCTGGCAGAAGTTGCGAAATCGTCAGCGCTTGTTCTCGTGGGGGACTTCAACTTCCCAGACATATCCTGGAAGCACAACACAGCCCAGAGAAAGCAGTCTAGGAGGTTTCTGGAGAGCGTGGAAGATAGCTTCCTGACGCAGCTGGTTAGAGAGCCTACCAGGGGAGGTGCCCCACTAGACCTTCTGTTCACAAACAGTGACGGACTGGTGGGAGATGTGGTGGTCGGGAGCTGTCTTGGGCAGAGTGACCACGAAATGGTAGAATTCTCTATTCTTGGTGAAGCCAGGAAGGGGACCAGTAAAACTGCTGTCTTGGACTTCCGGAGGGCTGACTTTGAGCTGTTCAGGACACTGGCTGGCAGAGTCCCTTGGGAGGTGGTTCTGAAGGGCAGAGGAGTCCAGGAAGGCTGGGCACTCTTCAAGAAGGAAATCTTAATGGCTCAGGAGTGGTCTGTACCCACGTGCCCAAAGACGAGCCAGCGTGGAAGAAGACCGGCCTGGCTGAACAGAGAGTTGTGGCTCGAGCTTAGGAGAAAAAAGAGGGTTTATAATCTTTGGAAAAAAGGGCGGGCCACTCAGGAGGGCTATAAGGCTGTTGCAAGGTTGTGCAGGAACAAAATTAGAAAGGCCAAAGCTCATCTGGAGCTCAATCTGGCTACTGCCGTTAAAGATAACAAAAAATGTTTTTACAAATACATCAACACCAAAAGGAGGACTAAGGAGAATCTCCATCCTTTACTGGATGTGGGGGGAAACTTAGTTACAAGGGATGAGGAAAAAGCTGAGGTGCTTAATGCCTTCTTTGCCTCAGTCTTTAGCGGCAAAACCAGTTGTTCTCTGGATACCCAGTACCCTGAGCTGGTGGAAGGGGATGGGGAGCAGGACGTGGCCCTCACTATCCACGAGGAAATGGTTGGTGACCTGCTACAGCACTTGGATGTACGCAAGTCGATGGGGCCGGATGGGATGCACCCGAGGGTACTGAAAGAACTGGCTGAGGAGCTGGCCAAGCTGCTTTCCATCATTTATCGGCAGTCCTGGCTATCAGGGGAGGTCCCAGTCGACTGGAGGCTAGCAAATGTGACGCCCATCTACAAGAAGGGTCGGAGGGTAGACCCAGGGAACTATAGGCCTGTTAGTTTGACGTCAGTGCCAGGGAAGCTCATGGAGCAGATTATCTTGAGTGTCATCACGCGGCACTTACAGGGCAACCAGGCGATCAGGCCCAGTCAGCATGGGTTTATGAAAGGCAGGTCCTGCCTGACGAACCTGATCTCCTTCTATGACAAAGTGACACGCTTAGTGGATGAGGGAAAGGCTGTGGATGTGGTCTACCTTGACTTCAGTAAGGCTTTTGACACCGTTTCCCACAGCATTCTCCTCATGAAACTGGCTGCTCGGGGCTTGGACTGGTGTACGCTTTGTTGGGTTAAAAACTGGCTGGATGGCCGGGCCCAAAGAGTTGTGGTGAATGAAGTCAAATCCAGTTGGAGGCCGGTCACTAGTGGAGTCCCCCAGGGCTCGGTACTGGGGCCACTCCTCTTCAATATCTTTATCGATGATCTGGATGAGGGGATCGAGTGCACCCTCAGTAAGTTTGCAGATGACACCAAGTTAGGTGCGTGTGTCGATCTGCTCGAGGGTAGGAAGGCTCTGCAGGAGGATCTGGATAGGCTGGAGCGATGGGCTGAGGTCAACTGCATGAAGTTCAACAAGGCCAAGTGCCGGGTCCTGCACCTGGGGCACAACAACCCCAAGCAGAGCTACA